>NC_138763.1:94891000-95318500 GCF_965113315.1 Podarcis vaucheri | reverse complement strand
TAACAATAATAATTATTATTACACACACACTGCTTTTTTTCTGGGGGTACGCATACCCCTAAAATTTTTGTGAATCTTTGTACTTTTGTCCATTTACTCTATTTATTTTCCTGATTTGAACTATAAAATGGTGATTTTCTTGAGTCAAAATAAGAGCACCCCTAAACATTTTTTTAAAAAGCATGGGTAGGCAAACTAAGGCCCAGGGGCCGGATCCGGCCCAATCGCCTTCTCAGTCTGGCCCACGGATGATCCGGGAATCAGCGTGTTTTCACATGAGCGGAATGTGTGCTTTTATTTAAAATGCATCTCTGGGGTATTTGTGGAGCATAGGAATTCATTCATCCACCCACCCACCCCAAAAATATTATAGTCTGGCCCCCCACAAGGTCTGAGGGACAGTGGACCAGCCCCCTGCTGGAAAAGTTTGCTGACCCCTGATCCAGACCTCCTGTTTTTGGATTCCAGCTCCCAGCCCCTGCTAACAAGACTAATATCCGTTCTAATATCTTATGTTTGTTTTCAGGAAGTGGTGCTTATTCCCAAGTAAATGTCTTAAGCACGACGGCTGCAGATATAGACCCCATGATGGTGCTATGATTTGAGTGAGTTAAAACAACAACCACCGTGAAACAGTATGCATTCTAATTTTTTAATTTTTGTTTCTATTTTTTTATGATCTTATCTGCTCACAATTTATCTGTAAATAATCAATAAACCATTTCCATTCTTTCATTAAACATTTGTTGCCTTGATTTCTTATTCTTCCGGTAAGTTTTGCCATTTCTGCATATTCCATAAGTTTTTGTATCCATTCTTCCTTTGCTGGGACTCCTGCTTCTTTCCATTTTGGTGTGAGTAACATTCTTGCCGCTGAATAAGTTGCTATACAGTTTAGGTATAATTCTGTCCCTATAATTCCCAAAAGAAAAGCTTCTGGTTGTTGTTTTTTTACAAACATTATTTTAAACATCCTTTTCAATTCATTAGATATCATTTCCCAAGAAGATTTAACCTTTCTACAAGACAACCACATATGATAAAAAGAACCTTCTTTTTACATTTCCAACACTTATTTGATTTAGATTTAGAAATTTTTGCCAATATTTTATATTTTATTCTCGGTTTTCCCCCTTGCCATGCCTCGCCCAGTTAAGACCATTAAACCAGGACCTGAAATTCCCATTGGTCCACTACCGCGGCAAAAATTGTTTTCAGAGGGTGATGGGAGCAGTGGTAGCATCGCACTGCAGGAAGGATATCGCCTCCCCTCCTGCCCATTCTTACCCATGGGCATATCAGGGGGCATCTGCCCCCCCACCCTAATTCAAGTAAATCAGTAATAATACTAAACTATTTGAGGTTCTGCCTGCCTAACATGAAACCTGCCCTGCCTAAAAAAAAACATAAATTCTGGCTACGCCCATGCTCTCAACTTGCATTTTTTTAAAAATACAGTTTTTATTAATTTTTTTTCTAATTTAGGTACATTTCAAGATGTTCATTTAGACAACCTTAAATCAATGACTTCCCTTCTTCTCTTTCCCTGGTTCATTTTGCAGACCATAAGGTAAAGGGACCCCTGACCATTAGGTCCAGTCGTGGCCAACTCTGGGGTTGTGGCACTCATCTCGCTTTATTGGCCGAGGGAGCCGGCGTTCAGCTTCTGAGTCATGTGGCCAGCAGGACTAAGCTGCTTGTGGCGAAGCAGAGCAGCGCACGGAAATGCTGTTTACCTTCCCGCCGGAGTGGTACCTATTTATCTACTTGCACTTTGACGTGCTTTCGAACTGCTAGGTTGGCAGGAGCAGGGACTGAGCAACGGGAGCTCACCCCGTCGCGGGGATTCGAACCGATCAGCAAGTCCTAGGCTCTGGTTTAACCCACAGCGCCACCCGCGTCCCTATTGCAGACCGCACATCCCTGCATATTTTTGCATGAACTAAACCATTCAGTAAATCCATTGTTACACCATCAACACTGTTGAATGAATGAATGCATCTTCAGAAATTCACCTTGCATTTTCATTATGCTACGAGATTTGGTGGCCCAGTCCGTAGAGCATGAGACTATTCATCTGAGGGTCGTGGGTTCGAGCGCCGCTTTGGACAAAAGATACCCGCACTGCAGGAGGCTCGACTAGATGACTCTAGGGACCCCTTCCCACTCTGCAGTTCTGTGATTGCAACTGATCACTGCCATCGTTCTCACTGGAGACGCGTTTCTGCTTTAAACGGTGGCGTTGCTGCAGTGTTGGTGGCCCCCCTCCCCCAGCCACAAGATGCGGGGGCGGCGACGCGTGCACTGGGAACGTGGGCACGGCGGTAGGCGCGCGCCGAGAGAGAGAGACAGAGAGAGCGCGCGCGCCAGCTAGCACCGGTCCATCCGCTCCCCCGCGGGCTGCAGGCATCGTGCGAATCGGGTTCGCCTCCCCCCGTGGGGCCACCGGACGGCGGAGGGACCCCCTACCCATCGCGGCAGCCGGCAGATCCTCGCCTCCCCGCCGCCCGCGGGTGCTGCCTGCAGGCAAGGCGCGCGGGGCGGCGCGGGATCCGAAGGATCCGCTTGCCAGGGGCGCGCGGTAAGCGGAGCCAGCCCCTTGCGCGGGCGCCTGCCGCGCTTTGGCCCTGCCATGGATGCGGCAAAGCGGGGTGGGGGGTGGGGGGAAGGAGGGTGGCGTTGGGGCTCGGGAGTAGGGCTGATAAGTGGGGCTGGGGGGCTGCAGCACGTACTGGGGCCGAGGTCCCTTCGCTGCCCCCCATAAAATATTTGGAGGGCCTGCCGCAAAAAATGGGCATTGCCCATCCAATGGCTTGGGTGCGCCCCGTCGTGCGATCAATGATGTGGGGTGGGGCTTACCTACCCCCTCCAATATTTTCTACAAGTTGGCACCCCTGGCGGCCGGTGGGGGGGGGCAGGAACGGCATCCTTGCATGCAGGGCGAGGAGGCTACGGCGGCCTCCCCTTTGCCGGGTGCGCGTGAAGGGGCGCCCGCTGACCCTGGGGTTCCCTCTCCCCCTTGCCCCCCCACCCCACCTCTCATTCTCCTGGCCGCGGGCATTGCCTTGGCCCCTGCCGCCTTCCCGGCGTGATCCTGGTGTGCCAACACCGCCCCGGGCAATTGCGCCCTAGGCGCACGTTCCGTGGCGCAGAGAAGCCCAGGCTCGCTCTTGCTTTGGCTAAGCACAAAGGGAACGTGTTTCTTAGGTAACCAGTGGTACTGGCACAGCGATGGCTGTGTATTTTATCAGGTTGCCCACGTTTACATCCTGCTGCCTTTCCCCTCTTGAGTGCTGCTGCAGGAGGTGGTGAGGCAAGGGGTTGCAAGAGATGCAAAGCTTCGCCTGGCACCTATATCGCCTTGCCTCCATCGCCAAGCATCTTATCTCGGCAGACATTTTAGTCTTTAACATGCCTTGAGTGTTTTTCAGACCCTTTGCGCTACTGTCCTGTCTGGCGTTGCTTTCATGTCACGGCTGTTTTAGTTAACCTGTTTCAGATTTCAGGTTTAATTTTGTGCACACTTAAATTTTGCAGTTTTAGCTAATATTTTGTGCTATGGACAGAGGACGTTGGCTCTTGGGTGACAGAGAAATGCAGTAAGTAAATACAGTGGTACCTCATGTTAAGTACTTAATTCGTTCCGGCGGTCTGTTTTTAACCTGAAACTGTTCTTAACCTGAAACACCACTTTAGTTAATGGGGCCTCCTGCTGCCGCCGCGCCACTGGAGCACAATTTCTGTTCTCATCCTGAAGCAAAGTTCTTGATCTGAAGCACTATTTCTGGGTTAGCGGAGTCTGTAACCTGAAGCGTATGTAACCTGAAGCGTATGTAACCTGAGGTACCACTGTACAGTGGTACCTCGGGTTAAGTACTTAATTCGTTCCGGAGGTCTGTTCTTAACCTGAAACTGTTCTTAACCTGAAGCAGCACTTTAGCTAATGGGGCCTCCTGCTGCCACCGCGCCGCTGGAGCACGATTTCTCTTCTCATCCTGAAGCAAAGTTCTTAACCCGAGGTAATATTTCTGGGTTAGCGGAGTCTGTAACCTGAAGCGTATGCAACCCGAGGTACCACTGTAACGTGGCTCTAGCGTTAATTTACCGGAGACTCGGGCAGGGTAGCATCCTCACATTCACACATGCCGTTGCGGTTGTCGTGCTTTTCCCAAACATTGCTGCTGATGTGCCGGTTTCCGTTTCCCTACAGGCCTGACCTACTTTCCCGCGAGGATGAAATGGAGCGCGGCCATCTGCTGGACTCTCATTCTGCTGCTTGCCGTCTTCTTCGAAGGCATCAGTTGCAAAGGAGGGCGTGGCGGCGCCCGAGGGGCAGCCAGGGGTAGCGCCCGTGGCAGTACGCGGCGGTCAAAATCTTCAACCCGCTACAGCTCAGGACTACGGGTGGCGGCTGCGGCGGCGGCAGGTGGCGCGGCTGCAGGAGCGGCCTCGGCCGTGGCTGCCGGCAGGATGAGGTCCGCTGGCGAGGGCGGCCCGGAATACGCAGAGGCACAGTCTGGCAACAGCACCGGCGAGGGCAGTTACAACTATCGGGCCTGGACCTCGGGTGCCGAATCCTGGCACCTTTCATATCTGCCTGCCTGCCTGCTGTGCGTGGCCAGATTCTTTACCCTCTAAGGGGGGGGCACTGCCTGCAAGGAGCCTTTACTCTGTCCTCGCCAACCTTTCCCCAATGTTCTCCAATTTTACTGTGGAGCAACTGCTCTGGGTTATTCCTTTCCCTGATTCGGGCTTGAACATGGATGCTTCCTATAAGGAATGCTGGAATTACAATGGGGGGGTTGGATGTGCTGTTTGCCAAAAGGTGCTGTATTCGGGTTATCTGAATCTTGTTTCCTTGCACAAGGTATCAAATCGTGTTCCCAGTGGTACCCAGTCTCTCGGGAGCGATAGATCCCTGTAGGAGCCATGTCACTCAGCAGACCAGCACCACGTTTAAAGCCATATCAGTTGCTGTTGTCACCCGGGTATAGCCAAATTCCTGCCCTGTGCCTGATTCCGAAGGTGCTCAAAAGATTTCCAGATTCCTCCTGTTACTGCCAGATTTCCCAGGAGGGGTTTTCTAAGCATGGTGCTTTACTGTGATGCAGGAAGGAACGGTGCCCTCTCCTTGCAAGGGCAATTGATACCTCCCGACCCCATGGCCATTCAAACAGATGGGAGTTATTTCTTGTGCTAACTTACTGTGACCACCATTGAGTTGCACAGGCTCTGTTAAAGTACTAGGAATGGTCAAAGTAAGAAGGGGGTCATTGTAAGAAAGAAAAAAGGTGCAAAAGATAAAGTAAGGTAAAGCGACCCCTGACCATTAGGTCCAGTCGTGGCCAATTCTGGGGTTGCGGCGCTCATCTCACTTTATTGGCCGAGGGAGTCGGTGTTTGTCTGCAGACAGCTTCCAGGTCATGTGGCCAGCATGACTAAGCTGCTTCTGGCAAACCAGAGCAGCGCACGGAAACGCTGTTTACCTTCCCGCAGGAGCAGTACCTATTTATCTACTTGCATTTTGACGTGCTTTCGAACTGCTAGGTTGGCAGGAGCAGGGACAGAGCAACGGGAGCTCACCCCCTCGCGGGGATTCGAACCACCAACCTTCCGATTGGCAAGTCCTAGGCTCTGTGGTTTAACCCACAGTGCCACCCACGTCCTGTGCAAAAGATAGCTGTATGTATGCATATTCAACTTCCGTCAAGCAGGGCACACTCAACAACTTCAGACCTATACGTAGCCCTTCCAGAACGTACAGACTAAGAGTGGTTTTCACTATTATGGAAAGGGAACAGGAAGGGCAAATACTATGTTCTTCTTGGCGTTCCATATTCATCTTCTCCATAGCCAAAATATGAGAGCTGCCCCCTTGCATACAAGGGAAGGTTAAAAACCTATTGGAGATGGAACAGAGGTACATGAACTAGATGTGTGAACCGCTTGCACCTCTACACTAATATGGCTTTATTAAAGTTCAGGATGATCAGCTATAGCCATCCATGGCGGGGGGGGGGGGGGCACAGGGGAAGTGCTATAGCTCAGAGGCAGGGCTCATGATTTGCATATACAGTGGTACCTTGGTTTACACACTTAAACCAAAGTGTTCTTAAACCAAGGCGTGCTTTCCTATAGCAGCTGGGGACTCAATTTACAAATGGAACACACTCAAAAGGAAGCGGAACATGTTCTGCTTCCAGGGCAAAGTTCACAAACCAAAACACCTACTTCTGCGTTTGCGGCATTCTTAATCCACGTTGTTCATAAACTAAGCTGTTTAAACCAAGGTATCACTGTAGAAAGTGACTGCTTCAATCCCTGGAATCTTTAGTTAAAGAGATCTCAGGTAGCAGAGGCAGAGAAAGACTTCTGCCTAAGGCTGCTCCCCACCCCCACCCCCACCTCCAGAACCAGCAGAAGTTAGAATACTAGGCAGAATGGACCAATTGTCTGAATCGGTACAAAAAGGCAGTAAAAAAAGTTTCAAAGAGCTTTAGCTAAAACTAGCTGTATAGCAGGAGCTGCGCTTCGGATTAAGCTGCTCAATGAAGTCAGTGGCTCCTTGTCCATTTAAATGCCAATAAAAACCACTCTCTTTCAGCTGTAAGCCAAGTTTACAAATTTAAAAGGAAACTTATTCCATGATGGCAGCATGCTTAGGGTTGAAGTCTTACTGCCAAATCTTAGGGGCCAACTGCAGCAGAATGAATAGCGACACAACGTGTGCCTGCCTAGGAGACATGGCCTGCCTCTCCCATGTTCTCCATCACAGCTCCAAGCTGCCGCTGCTCAGCAGTCACTGCCAACACTGGCACCAGTTCAGTCTTCGTTATTTATTTTCCCGTTTTTAGGTTTTCGCTTAGCTCGCCACAAAGAAAACAGTTTTAAAATGTGTGTGCACATTACGCTAAGTCCTTATCAGTCCAGTTCCAACTCTTTGGACCACATTTTGTGCGACAAGTAACTTTTTACAGTAGCTTTTGTAATAAGTCAAACGTGAAGATCCTTCACCTTGATTTTATGACGTTCGGTAAGAAATCTGTGGAGCTAAATAACAAGTACCGTGTGCTGTCTCCGGTGCCTCGGGGGTGGGAGCGAAAAGGGTGCTTCATTCCTGAGAGATTCCACACGAGATATTTCCATGTAAGTAGCATGTTTACAAAATTACCTCTTCTGTACTTTGTAATCATGGGTAGCCCTCACCTATACAAAATGTGGGGAAATGGAGAGGCCCAATTCGTGACACTGTGTCTCAACACTCTTTTCTCGTGTTTGAAAGGTGATGTGAAAATAAAAAAAGAGAATTAATCCATGTTCATGTTCGTTTTGAAATCTTGTATTTTAAGAGCAATGAGCCGCGTAGTTATTTTTACAGCAACGAAGCAAATCACAGAGCACCGCAGACGACGAGAATAATTCGGACAATTTACCGTGTTATTTGTCAGATTACCTGTACACCTGCATAATTTATTCTAAATACAGTGAAATACATTAGGGGGGCAATACCAGGATCTGGGCCTGATAAATGCCCTGATAAATGTCTCAGACATTTGATATAAAAACTGTTAGATAAGAATAGGTCAGTTTTTCGCTACCTGAGCATCTTCAAAATTTAGTTTCAACTCTTGGCTGCTCTTCTATTAAATCCAACGAGGAAGCAATCCTCATGTTGCCTCACAGGTGAATTGCTATGTCCTTAAAACATCTCTTCCCGTCTGCCCCAACGCTATTGTTTCCCAAGCGTTGCTTTTGAATGCTTTCATCTTATTTCTGCCATCAGGGCAGCCCCTAGCCATTACAATGGAAAATCCTTTCATGCTAGACTGGGGGAATAAATAGTTGAGATTCCTTTCTCATCCACATCGGCCCCTAATAAAGCGGAGAAGAAGAAGAAGAAGAGTTTGAATTTGATATCCCGCCTTTCACTCCCTTTAAGGAGTCTCAAAGCGGCTAACATTCTCCTTTCCCTTCCTCCCCCACAACAAACACTCTGTGGGGTGAGTGGGGCTGAGAGACTTCAGAGAAGTGTGACTGGCCCAAGGTCACCCAGCAGCTGCACGTGGAGGAGCGGAGACGCGAACCCAGTTCCCCAGATTACGAGACTACCGCTCTTAACCACTACACCACACTGGCTCCCAGTGTCAACAAAATTCCAGCAAGGAGGACGAGAGCAGAAGAGCAAAGAAGCTGGAGACAGCAAAGCAAATCAACCTCCCAGACCACTCTAAAGGGAAGAAGTTAACCAGCTCAGTCACTCCCGAATTACGGCCAATTTTTCCAGCCTGAGTAAAATGTCCCTTTGCATCAGATCAACTTTGTACAACAGATCTGCCCCAAGACATAGCCAATTCACATTTTAATAATATATTGTAAGAGCAGGCAGGAGGCAACAAAGGCGAGGTGCAGTCCTCGCCGAGAGTAAGGCAGCAGGAGGCAGAAATAACTCCTTTGAACTGGAACTATTTCTTTAAAAATCATTTACTAAAACCACTGTTAGCCACCATTCGGAGACAGCTTACATACATAGTTCAAACAAGTTAAAAATCGTCAGAATCTGCATCACTTTTTAAAATGGAAGTGGAATGGCAGCACTCTTGTGTTATTGCTTAGAAAGCAGAGGCAAGCTGAGAATCATTGCCTACCCCATACTGGCACAGGGAAAGCAGAAAGCAGCAGTGAAAGCACGCCAGAAGTAATAATCCCAAGGGTACTCAGGGTCATCAGTTAGCTTATTGCATATGTAACTTGCTGACAAACTGTTCGCACAGACACTGCAACCTGTAACAGGTTCCTTACGATCACTGTGCTTCAAGCTTCTGAAGAAAGGCCTTCCTCTCTCTCAAAATAAAAAACTCGTCCAGCTGCTGCAACCTGGAGAAGGAACAGCAGGTGGGGCAGCGAGGGAAGACGTAAAGAAAAGAGGGAGAAACGTAGCCAGTTATGGCCATTGCTGCCTGCTCCATCCTCATCACGGGGCTCTGCAACTGCATCCACAAAGGAGATAAACCTGCCACTGACTCCAGGCTTAAGGACGGCACACTGCTGTCCCAGGGAGAATCCTCCAGAACGACCCAGGAGAAAACTTCAGCACCGCCTAGGAAACTGCTGCCCTTAGTCAAGCATGACTTTCCCCAGGAGTCCCTTGCGGAAAGTGTGGATAAACTCGGATGCTGCTGCGTTGTAGTTTGGTGCCTTGACGGTCACATTTCCTGCCGGGCAAAAGGATGGAGAAGACCGAATTACAGAACTGTCTGTGCCCATTGTGGCGATTACACAGGGCCCCCGGACGTTTGATGGCCTATTGACCTTGTGCCACCACCGTGATTGCTTTCTTCTTTGCCACCAACCCGTTTCTCCTCATGGGTAATAACGGAGTCCAGGCAGTTGTTAACATTAACAAATAATCAAGTTTATTTATAGGCATGAACAAGCTTATGGTTTCTGTTAATTTTCCTCGGTAGTTTCTTAAACTTAGCTCCTTAACTGTCTGTCCTATGCGTTCCTAACAACTTCAAACTGATTATTCCAACTATCTATCTGACTCCACCTAACAATTCCTCTCACTCTCTCACCACACAACTCAACCAACCCAGACTTAACCTCCCTCCTCCTTCTTCAACTCTCAACTGACTTTCACACAACTCCCCCTCTAACCCTAACTCCTCCTATCAGTTTCCACTGGCCAATCATATCACACTCATTTTAACCCTTATGACCCACCTAGGAGGCAAACGCCACACCCATCGTCACTACGTCGGGAGCAACAGCAGCAGCACACAAAGGCGATCACCAGACCTCGCCTTCCGAGGTGCAGGACGTCAGGAAATGCCAGCAGACACAGGATCCTGGGTGCTTCTCTACATGTGCTTTACCTCTAGGCTGAACTCTTTCCACCCCAATTTGCAAAACTTCCAGGCGGACACCTTAACACAGCCTAAACAGCTGGTGGCAGGGAGAGGAGGACGGGGCTCACCTGTGCCAGTCAGTACTTTGATTTTTTGGGTCTTGCCCAGGCTCAGAGCAATGCTCTTAAGTAGACTCTCCACGTTATCTGAAGGACCATCCAGCCCATAACGTTCTACGTAACTGCATGGTCAAGGAACAAAAGGAGAGGTTTCTTTTAAAAACAAAAAAACCAGGAGACTCCCATATCCAGTGTTTCCAACCCCAACCTGGAGTTTAAGGGATTGTCTCACCTGAATTGCTGCCGCTGGTTCAGTGTGTAAAGAAGGTAATCGGCAATGACATCCTCGCCCACCAGGTGATCCTTGATCGCTCCTGGGTGAAAAATGGCCAGAGGGGTTTGTGGCAGAGTTGGGCCGATCTATACCCACCAAGCATCACCCTACGCCGAATGAGCAGCTGGAGATATCGTCAATAAGGCGCTCTAGTGCCCAAGCTGAGGCAGATGTTCATTTGGGCAAGATGCAGCACACCCCCAAAACCTGGTTGGGCTGGGGTGCCATGCAATACAGTGGTGCCCCGCAAGACGAATGCCTCGCAAGACGAAAAACTCGCTAGACGAAAGGGTTTTGCGGTTTTTGAGCTGCTTCGCAAGATGAATTTCCCTATGGGCTTGCTTCACAAGACGAAAACGTCTTGCAAGTTTGTTTCCTTTTTCTTAACACCGTTAATAAGTTGCGACCTGACTTTGAGGAGCAACTCATAGAATGCGGTGTGGTAGCCTTTTTTGAGGTTTTTGGTGATTTTTGAAGCTTTTCCAAAACTTTTCTGACACCGTGCTTCACAAGACGAAAAATTTGCTAGACGAAAAAACTCACGGAACGAATTAATTTCGTCTTGCGAGGCACCACTGTACAGAATCCACGACTCCAAAGAGGTTTAAGTGAGCACGTGATCCCTGCCCCTACTGCCTTTCAAGCTTCATATTAGTATGGGTCAGGATAAGTAAAGGTAAAGGGACCCCTGACCATTAGGTCTAGTCGTGGCCGACTCTGGGGTTGCAACGCTCATCTCGCTTTATTGGCAAACCAGAGCAGCGCACGGAAATGCCGTTTACCTTCCCGCCAGAGCAGTACCTATTTATCTACTTGCACTTTGATGTGCTTTTGAACTGCTAGGTTGGCAGGAGCTGGGACTGAGCAATGGGAGCTCACCCCGTTGCGGGGATTCGAACCGCCGACCTTCTGATTGGCAAGTCATAGGCTCTGTGGTTTAACCCACAGCACCACCCGCGTCCCTCATGGGTCAGGATACACAGGGCAATATGCAGAGCCATAGGCAAGGAACTAATACAGAAAGATGGTTTAAAGAGCCAGCCCTGGACTTGTGAGCAAGCCTCATAGCTGCAGGTTTGTTATTGTTGTTTTATTATTTGAATTTATATACAGTCCTATATGTGGTGGTCTCAGGGTGGTTCACAGAACAATGTGGAATGATGGAGGGTATGCCTTGCTATTATGCTGTAGCAGCAGATTCCCAGATTGGATCAAAAGCCTAAGAATGCTCTGTATTCTGCAACTTTTAAAAGTACATTTGCAACATCAGGCATAAAGCAAGGAATTCAACATCACAGTATTATGGTCACTTTGTCAGCACAAGCTGTTCTAGAGGGAGTCTCCTGAACCCCCAGAACTATTGGGGGGACATGGGATGAGAGTGGAGGAAGCCGTATTGTGCTAGCATGACTTCTGCTGGCTTCCACCAGCACAACTCCTTAGTGGAATCTGGGCCAAAGTGCAATGCTTTGTTCAGTAGTGGAGTCAAACAAAAGTAGCAATGCTATTATCACAAATATGATTTCTTTTACAGTCTGTGGGCTAGAAATGTTATAGCAGCCTGAATTATAACATTTTAACATAATTATTTCAAAAAATATTTCACGCATCACCCCAAAAGATTGAAATATATTCATTTTGCTCCCAAAAGTCCAATTTTTTTTCAGACTCTAAGAAAAAAATTGACTTTTCTGGTTCCCTGGCAATGGATCCTATGTGGCTATTTCCATCCCCTGCCTGGGGCATTGCTTGCTTATCCAGCAAGGTCAAGAATTCTTCTTGTTGATCCCTTTGAGTTGCTGTTTTACAAAATCGGTGCGTATCAATTTTATGAAAATAAAAAAAAATTGCCTCTCCTACCCAGACCCCATAAGTAGCATATATGCACCGAGTCCTCTTACCGCAGAGCGCTAACTTCAGTCCTGTTTCCACACACCCAATCTGGGGAGACAGCACTCCGGGAGTATCCAGCAAGAACATGATGGGCCTTTCGCTCACCTGAAACATGGAGACATCGAACATCCTTTTGGGAAATGATGCTCTAAGAATACGCTTAAAAAATGGCTACCCAGCTCACTCGCAGTGCTCAAGAACCAGTGCAGCCTTCTCAATAGAGGGGTCCTGCTTGAGGCAAGACCCAGATTCTCTAGAAACATCCAGCCTTGATTACTGTAACAGTTTACACACACACAGTTGCTTTGGGAAACTTCAACTGATTCAGAACACAGCAGCCAGCCAGAGGCTCAGCAATATTGCAGCAATTCTTAAGAATTGTCACGGACGGTGAGCACAATTTAAACTAGTGCTGCTTCTGCCTTATCAATCCCTAAAAAATCTGAGATCAGACAATCTCAATGACCAGCTGTAGTAACCGATCTCAGCAACTTAGATCTCCAGCTTCCACTGCCCATGGAGGTTAAGTGGGTTACTACAGGGGAAGGGATTTTTTTTCTTCTATAACTAAGACCCAACTGCAATTCTTTCCCCAAGGGAGATCCACCTGGAATCTTCTCTATTATCTTTCAGCTGCCAGGGCTCACTTTGGTGCTGCTGATGCAGCAAAAACCACGTGGGAAGGAGCAGCTAGGAGTTACTGGTCTCTGCGGCTACAGCAGGCGCTGTGATTCTGTGGCCGTTTGACTTCACCCCCAGGGGTGTACTCCATTGTCCCTCGACACAGACAGATGCCAACTACAACTGCCAGAGAAAATCTGTCCTGTTCATCCCAGCATTTGCTAATTTAAATTTTCTATATACTGTATTTTTCGCCCTATAGGGCGCACCGGCCCATAGGGCGCACCTAGCTTTTTTTTGGGGGGGGGAATAAAGAAAAAAAAAATATTTCCCCCCCAGGCGTGGGGCTGGGGAAGCCTGAGCTTCCCCCAACCCCCTGAACAGGTTGCTATCCCCAAGCTTTGGGAGCCCGGCAGGAACTCCCGCCGGGCTCCCCAGGCTTGTGGAGAACTGCCCGAAGCAGGCTTGTGGAGAGCTCCGCTGCGCTCCCCGGGTTTCGGACTGCAGGCTGCTGTCCGCAAGCCTGGGGAGCCCAGCAGGATCCCAAGGCTTGCGGATAGCTTCCTGAAGCCTGGAGAGCGAGAGGGGTCGGAACTCCTGCCGGTCTCCCCAGGCTTGCGGATATCTGCCCGAAGCCCGGGGCGCACTCTGCTGCGCTCCCCAGGTTTCGGGTTGCAGGCTGCTGTCCGCAAGCCTTGGGAGCCCGGCGGGAACTCCCGCGGGCTCCCAAGGCTTGCGGATAGCTTCCTGAAGCCTGGAGAGCGAGAGGGGTCGGTGCTTACCGACCCCTCTCGCTCTCTAGGCTTCAGCGAAAGCCTGCATTCGCCCCATAGGACGCACACACATTTTCCCTTCATTTCTGGAGGGGGAAAAGTGTGTCCTATAGGGCGAAAAATATGGTAGTTTGGGCTTTGTCTTCTTAGGGTGTTGAAAGGTTTGTGACTCCTGACATTTTTCTGGAAGCTGTATTATGTAATTACTTTAAAAAGCCTATCGGTGTGTAATTTTTTTCTGCTGCTGTTTTGTATTTTTAGGAAGTTTATTATTTACTATTGATTTTATATCTCTGCTTTCCTTCTAAGAAGCTCAAGGCAGTGTACCTGGGTCAAGTCCCACCCAGCTCCATTTTATCCTCCCAACATCGGGTGAGATAAGTTATGCTGAAAGATAGCAACTTGCCCAGGAGCCAGTTTAGTAAATCTCATGGCCAAGTGGGGATTTGAATCTGGGTCTCCCTGGCACTAATCTGACACGCTGACCCGTACACAAAAATGACGTGCTGCTTTTCTACTAAAAAAATTAAATTATTATCACCAGCTGCCTCAAGCTTTCCCAATTCATGCAAATAGGAAGATGTAAACACAGGAAGATGTAACACAGATGGTTGGACAGTGTTCTCGAGGCTACCAGCATGAGTTTGACCAAACTGCGGGAGGCAGTGGAAGACAGGAGTGTCTGGCGTGCTCTGGTCCATGGGGTCACGAAGAGTCGGACACGACTAAACAACAACAACACAGGCACTGTCTGTTGACTTGTATGTTTACATCCGACACAAATCTAACCAGACATAGAACCCACTTCTGCACACTTCACAGGTCCGGCTTCTGTGAGCACAGAAGTTTTCCCCGCCACTTTGGGAGGCTACATATTCATGGCAACACTACCCAAGCACTGCCATTTATCACTGACGGAATATCCATCTGTGATACATCCTTCACTTTCATATACCCAGAAAAGGAGTCTTGCACTGCAGCCCCCCAGCCACTTCCCAATTTGTGGAAGGCCCGTCGCATTACCTGGATTCTGGTAAGAACTGCTCTGGTAATGCCTGGTGTCCCACCAACCAAGGAGGCTTTCCCTTTGGGTTGGGCAGAGGGGAGAGAGAAAGGGGAGGGGGAAAGATCAGCAGTTACACGCAACATACAGAGTAGCTGTCAACAGAATAGGTCCCTAGGCCTTTTGGACCATAACTGTTGCCATGGAATCTGCTCACAGGCACCAGCGCTATTGGTCCAATCTGAAGGAGGAAAACATACCTTTTCTAAGGTGCACCCTTCTCAGAGAATTGATGACTGATGATTTCCCCACATTTGGCACTCCAATGACCATGATGCAGCTCTCTGCATTCTGGAACCAAGCAGAAAGGCCAGAAGCGGTCTGTAGCCTTGCAAAAATAGCTGACAACAGCTGACAACAGAAATATATCCATCCACAAAAACAAAGGGCAAATAGCTCAGCCGCCCCACTCCCTATCCCCCACCCCATCTTCCTGCCCCACAGCAGTTGATTGCAGATGTTAATCTCCTGTCCTTATCCTGTGCATGCAGAAATGGAACCATTATCATCAGGCTACAGTGGTACCTCGGGTTAAGTACTTAATTCGTTCCAGAGGTCTGTTCTTAACCTGAAACTGTTCTTAACCTGAAGCACCACTTTAGCTAATGGGGCCTCCTGCTGCTGCCGCGCCGCCAGAGCACGATTTCTGTTCTCAACCTGAAGCAAAGTTCTTAACCTGAAGCAGTATTTCTGGGTTAGTGGAGTCTGTAACTTGAAGCATATGTCACCTGAAGCGTATGTAACCCGAGGTACCACTGTACTTGTTGGAGGGGGGGGCTAAAAATGTGTAACGCTGCACAGATGCGGAGAGTGGTGGCTGCCTGTCAGGATGAAAGCGGGGGCCTGTTACAGTTTCCATCACTTCCCCCGGAAAAGCTTCCCAGTGCTGCAGAGCAGGGACACATGAGGCTGCCTCCTCCAGTGATGGGGAGAAGCAGCAATTCCTCCTGTGATTTCTCAGGCGGGGGGGGGGGGAAAGGAGGAAAGAAAGGGGAAGGAGAAAGGGGGGAGGGGATGCAGGATGGGGGATAGCTTTCTGGGTAGAGGCTGTAACTGTTGTCAGAACTCTATAAAATAATGTCAAAAGGTGGGAGGACAAGCTGTGTTGCATGCTCAGGATTCAATAATAATAATAATAATAAATTTTATTTATATCCCGCCCTCCCCAGCCGAAGCTGGGCTCAGGGCGGCTAACAACAATCAAAATAGTCCAACATTCTAAAACATTCATTATAAAATTAATTAAATCAAATTAAAATCAAATTAATGGCAACCATCAAGCAAAATTTTGTGCAGATTGCCAGAGGAGGGGGTCAGGCTGCGCCCTGACAAAAGGCCTGGTGGAACAGCTCTGTCTTGCAGGCCCTGTGGAAGGATGTCAGGTCCTGCAGGGCCCTAGTCTCTTGTGACAGAGCGTTCCACCAGATTGGAGCCGCGGCCGAGAAAGCCCTGGCTCTAGTTGAGGCCAACCTAACCTCTCTGTGGCCTGGGATCTTTAGGGTGTTTTTATTTGCAGACCGTAAATTTCTCTGTGGGACATACCAGGAGAGGTTTCACTAATTGGAAATCATTCAGCAAATAATTGCTAGTATCTCCCTACCCCTTGCATGCTCCAGAACAAAAACTGCATTTTCAAAATGCCATGTTAAATGTTCTGTATTCAGGTGTGGAACTCCCTGTGATAATATCAACGGTACGCAGTGCCAGCAACTTTTCTTCAAGGAAAAAAGGCACTGACTACATACAATATAACTGACCTCATC
Organism: Podarcis vaucheri; assembly: GCF_965113315.1. Lineage (NCBI taxonomy): Eukaryota > Metazoa > Chordata > Lepidosauria > Squamata > Lacertidae > Podarcis > Podarcis vaucheri. The sequence goes on along the minus strand of NC_138763.1, from coordinate 95,302,146 downwards.
TCTCTGGTACCGCGGACTGTTGCTGATCAGTTCTGTGACATGGGGAATAATCTGCAAAGAAATAAAAGAGCAGTTTCAGTGGAACTACTGTTAGGCTACTCTTGGCCCCTAAATGAGGGACCCTAAATGACTGCTGGTCCATCTCTCTCTCTTTTTTTCAATCCCCCAAGTTTAATAAATGTGCTAAGAGACAGGGTCTCACCATTTCAGCCACTAACAAGCACAAGAAAGAAGCTTGATTTTAGGATGTAAAACTTCCACTCCAAACCTACCTTAGCAGAATATAACTTTGCCCTGACAGCAAAGTAGTACCTTTTGGATATTTTCATCTTTCAGGCAATCCGTGAAGAGGACGTTCTTAAAACCTTGCTGTTCCAAACATTCTAGAATCCTCTATAAACATATAAAGAAGAGATTTATGAAATCAGGGAGCATGAAGAAGATGAGAGTTATTTATACTGTTTATTTATAAAGATCGTGTACCTCGGCTTTATTCACAAAGTAGATACAAGGCAGCTGACAACTTGCATTAGCTCAAAAGAACAGAACAATTTAAAATCCAGTGAAGGAACAGTATAAAACAATACAGCAGACACAGAAAAAGAAAGGGGGAGAACCCATGTCAAAAAAGAACTTTGAAATGTACCTTTAGCTAGAAAATGTCCAATGGAATAAATCAGTTTTAAGTCTTCTCTCAATGCAACTGCAATTGCCTGGGGAAGGTGATTTCATAGACCGGGCACTCTGATGGAGAAAGCCTTTTCTCCAGTCCTCACCTGCTGAACCTCAGTCAGCATGAGACAGGAGGAAGGGCCAGAGAAAATACGAATTTTATTTCTGTCTTGCCTCATGATTCAGAAGGAATCCCAAGACAATTTACGTTAAAAAATAAGTTTCAAGATCCCCAGTTGGAAAAGTCATGCTGCTGTTTCTCAGCCTGTCAATTTGTTTGTGGGCTTGTCAAAGTGACAAATATAGAAAGAACCTACTTGGGTCTTACCTGTTTGTGGGTTAGGTCTGCCAGATCCATTTTGTTCAACAATAATAAGTGTGGGCGGATACCTAATGCTTCCTGCAACTGAGGGTTCCGGCCTGAGAGTGGGATGTGCATGTGCTAAGGAGCCAAAAAGAGACGAGAAAAACAGCAGCAGCCTAGTGTACATTTAGAAAAACAAAAATCTTTAAAAATCTAACTTACCTTCCTTCCCCTCCCTTCTGCAGTTAATGATTTCATATCCTTTTATTACTGCATATACAATTCAAATACATTTATACATTTCCCCCTTATCCTTTCCTTAGTTATCTCTTACTGCCCATGTTTATATCAATCATATTGTTTACAATACGTCCTCAAATAATCAATAATTTCCCCCCATTCTGTTTTAAAAAGTCTCTCTTCTTCTTGATTTCTTATTCTTCTGGTGAGTTTTACCATTTTTGCATATTCCATTAATTTTAATAGATGAAGACTTTCTTGTTCCAACAGACTTTTGGGAACTGACTTTTAATGAAAAGGATGCAGTACTGTTTTCACTGTAATTACATACTTGTATGGTTTTAATAGATCTTATATCTAAAAGTCTATTAATGTATCTATCCATCTACCTATAGCTTTAATTCTATAATTCTTTGCTTTTTTATTATTATTTTCCTACATTCTTAGTTTTTCTTATGTTTAGCTGTAAGTCATCATAAGTTGTTCTCAGGGAAAATGGTGGCAGCGGGGGTGGAAAGGATGTGTTTTAAAGGGTGTAGCTTGTGCGCATGCTGATCTCCACAAAAGGATATGCGGGCATCGTGAACCTCCAGTAAACAGTCGACCACTCGAAGGCGTTTCTGCATATCCTTCAGCCCTAAAAAAACACCAAAGTATTAAACAAAATCAGGAAAAGGACTTTGGTATCAAATTTGAAGAGGCAGATTGGAATAGTCTATGGACAAAACCCCCACTAAAATCAATACCAACCAGTATTTGAGTAAATTCTTTTAAGCTAATACATAGATAGAATTTAACACCCGTAATACTCAGCTATACAGACAAAACATCCTCTGCAGCATGCTGGAGAGGGTGGAAGGTAATAGGCATGATTTTTCATATGCAGTGGACATGTGAACTAGTGCAACTGTTTTGGCAAAGGTTATTCGCAGAAATATGCAAAATTACAAGTCAGGTGTACAATGCAACCCATTCCAAGGTTTCTTAACAATTTAAAAAGATATTCATATTAAATTATTGCACAAGGAACTTATCATTTTTCTTTTGGTAACGGCACAACTGCTCACAGCAAATTAAAAAATGGGGAAAACTTGATCATTTACATATCATATAACGGACAATTGCTTTATCTGAGAAGCTAAGAGATCACACCCCATAGCTGTCAACCTTCCCTTTTTTTTGCAGGAGATTCCCTTATTCCAGCGCCGTTTCCCACTGCTATCCCGGATTGTTAGATATCCCGTAGACTGTCCCTGGGACAGATGAGGCTGCTGATCCCTTATTTTCGAGGCTGCTGATCCCTTATTTTCAAATCTGAAAGTTGACAGCTATGTCACACCCCCTGAACGATACAACTGATATGGCCGATTTTGCTAATATAAGACGTATCCAAATGAATACTCTGATGACTGACGCCCACCAACTATGCATATAGCTCTAGGAGAGGGGTGAAACCAACTGTTTGGATAATGTTATGCTTATATCCAATTTCTTCAAAATTAATAAAAAGTCAAAGGCAAGAAGGCACAAGTACAATTCCAGCAGCAGGAGAGCAGAGCTCACCCCATCAGCTCTGTTGCTACAGGCCAGGCTAACTCCTCTCTCCTTCGGCTATCACCCTGGGGGCAACTGTTCTACCAGACTCCCTATCGGGAGACACTAAGCAGAAGGCTCACTCCATCAACTTTTCTGGAGGGCCCAGCTCCAAGAGGCACCTCCTGCTCCTGAACCTTGCCAGTTGGTCCACGAAGGTACAGCTGTCAGTGGGTTTTGATTTTCCTCCTCCTTTTTTTCCTTGTGTGCTGTGCATGTGCGCATGTGATTTTAGATTTTAAGCCTGCAGTCTGGGAGTGTCTTGTTCTGATTTCATGTAAGCCGGCCTGGGAGCCTTTATAGCAGGAAAAGAGGGTTTTGTTTTTTTAACCAAATAAACAAACGAATGTCTCCCTGCTTATTTAACTTACATGCAGAATTCATCATGCGAAAGGCTGGCCTGGATGAATCCCTAGCCGGAATTAAGATTGCCGGAAGAAGTATCAACAACCTCAGATATGCAGATGACACAACCTTGATGGCAGAAAGTGAGGAGGAATTAAAGAACCTTTTAATGAGGGTGAAAGAGGAGAGCGCAAAATATGGTTTGAAGCTCAACATCAAAAAAACGAAGATCATGGCCACCGGTCCCATCACCTCCTGGCAAATAGAAGGGGAAGAAATGGAGGCAGTGAGAGATTTTACTTTCTTGGGCTCCATGATCACTGCAGATGGTGACAGCAGCCACGAAATTAAAAGACGCCTGCTTCTTGGGAGAAAAGCAATGACAAACCTAGACAGCATCTTAGAAAGCAGAGACATCACCTTGCCAACAAAGGTCCGTATAGTTAAAGCTATGGTTTTCCCAGTAGTGATGTATGGAAGTGAGTGCTGGACCATAAAAAAGGCTGATCACCGAAGAATTGATGCTTTTGAATTAGGTCAGTGTACCACTAGTGGTACCTCGGGTTACATACGCTTCAGGTTACAGACTCCGCTAACCCAAAAATAGTGCTTCAGGTTAAGAACTTTGCTTCAGGATGAGAACAGAAATTGTGCTCCAGCAGCATGGCGGCAGCAGGCGACCCCATTAGCTAAAATGGTGCTTCAGGTTAAGAACAATTTCAGGTTAAGAAAGGCCCTCCGGAACGAATTAAGTACTTAACTTAAGGTACCACTGTAGTTAAAGCTATGGTTTTCCCAGTAGTGATGTATGGAAGTGAGAGCTGGACCATAAAGAAGGCTGATCACCGAAGAATTGATGCTTTTGAATTATGGTGCTGGAGGAGACTCTTGAGAGTCCCCTGGACTGCAAGAAGATCAAACCTTTCCATCCTGAAGGAAATCAGCCCTGAGTGCTCCCTGGAAGGACAGATCGTGAAGCTGAGGCTCCAATACTTTGGCCACCTCATGAGAAGAGAAGTCTCCCTGGAAAAGACCCTGATGTGGGGAAAGATGGAGGGCACAAGGAGAAGGGGAAGACAGAGGACGAGATGGCTGGATAGTGTTCGCGAAGCTACCAGCATGAGTTTGACCAAACTGCGGGAGGCAGTGGAAGACAGGAGTGCCTGGCGTGCTCTGGTCCAGGGGGTCACGAAGAGTTGGACACGAGTAAACAACAAAACAAATATTCAAGCAAACAAGCCCTCCTGGCTCAGAAGGGCTTTGAGCCAGGCCACAGAGACGCCTCGGCCTAGAGAGGCCACGGCCCTGGTTTCTACCGGAAGCCCAGCCTGCGCGCTATTTTTGCCCCCGCTCCCCACCCGAGTGGTCACCGGCCCAACGTGCCTCTCGCCATGTGCCCGGGGAACCAGTGGGCCACATCCCGGCCGCCGCAGTCGAACCGCTCCCGCCAGCCTCGGAGCTGCGCCCGCAAGAGAGACGTGAGTCGCATGCCTGCCTCTTTCGCCCTCTCTCGGCAACTGCCTGTCAGGCGGCTATACGCACTTCCGGTAGAGAGGCCCGGTTTTGTTTCTACGGCAACGGAACAAAGCCCCCGCTCCACCAATCCGAGAGAGGGGCGGGCCTCTGTGACGTCAGCGGTCGGGAACGGGTGCCCGCCGGCGCTCCCATAAGGCTCCCGTAAGGCACCCCAGGCCGCATGCGCAGAACGAAGAGCGGGGCCCGTCGCTGAGGCAGGTAGGGGAGCAAGGCTTAAGTGTTCTGACCCGCAAGGGTCGTACACGTGTTTCACGCAAACGTGTGAACGCACCTTTCTGCGTAGTTTGGTTCGAAAATACCGTGTACTTTTTTGAGGGTGGGGATACAGACCTTGTGGTCCTTGCTGAGCCCTAGAATTGCACGGAGTAGGCTGATCGCTGCATTCAGGCAGTATTTTATTTATTGTTGTTGTTATTTCTGTTGACATTAGGTGGTGGTGGTTTGTTTCTTTTGCTCTGTTTAATGGAATGACTGCTGGCCGTAGGAAACACTGGGGGAGCAGAAGGGAAAACCAGGATTTTACCATATACGTATGTGGACTTTTACACCCACCCACCCCATAGCTGTCAACTTTCCCCTTTTCTTGCGAGGAATCCTATTCAGAATAAGGGACCCACACCCCTCAACCCAAATAAAAAGTTGAAGTTTTTCGTCAACTTCCTCAGCCCAGCCTTAATATTGTGTGCAAGACTGTTTTAGCATTTACAGTGGTACCTCAGGTTACATACGCTTCAGGTTACATACGCTTCAGGTTACAGACTCCGCTAACCCAAAAATAGTGCTTCAGGTTAAGAACTTTGCTTTAGGATGAGAACAGAAATTGTGCAGCGCGCAGCAGCAGGAGGCCCCATTAGCTAAAGTGGTGCTTCAGGTTAAGAACAGTTTCAGGTTAAGAACGGACCTCCGGAACGAATTAAGTACTTAACCCGAGGTACCACTGTATACAACATTGCCCCGTCAATGAAAACGCAAGTGCAGTCCATACTTTTGCAGAACAACGGGTCTGCAGTGTTGTCCACTCTATATTTCGGGTTAGAAATGAGGTTGGGTGGTTTAGGGCAGTGTTCCCCAACCTTGGGCCTCCAGCTGTTTTTGGACTACAATTCCCATCATCCTTGACCACTGGTCTTGCTAGCGAGGGATGATGGGAGTTGTAGTCCAAAAACAGCTGGAGGCCCAAGGTTGGGGAACACTGGTTTAGGGCACCTGTTGCAGCACAGCCATTGAGACTGTAGATGAGAGAGTACTGAATGACAACCTTTGAGGGTACCTTAGTGTTATTATCCTGTCTCATGCTGGCATGTTGGCACTTAAATGAGTTAAAAACTCTTAGCTTCCATTCCTAAGTACATTATTATTATTTATTGAATACCCCGGGGGGTCTCAGTATAGAGATGGATGCAGGCAGTGTTAGAAACCAGGATAGAAATTAAGCTATTTGTCACCTGGCTGCTGGAACCAAGGTTACAGGAGCAAAAACAGAAAGTCTAAGCGCCACTTTATATAAAGGTGACTTGCACAGTGGCGGGGGAGAGTCAGCGAACCTATTCTGGGTGACATTTCTCCTCCTGTTCCCTCGGCACCATTGGCGGTAATTTTATTATTGAGTCTCAGTCACCCTACAGGGCGACAAGATTCCTCAAAGTGCTCGCCTCCTGACAATTCCCAGTCGTAAAACGTGCCTGGCTAATTTTGAACGCTGGTGGACTTATAGAAGGGTAAGAGAGTATTGGGAAATGATATATAATGAATTGAAAAAAATGTTTAAAAGTTAACTTTCCAAAAAAACAGAGTCTTTTTTGTTGGGGATATAATTCAGAGGGAAATTCCCAGGTGCCAAAAAAGATGATTTATTTATGCTGCTATTGCAGCCCGTGTTTTGTTAGCCCCAAAATGGAAAACGAGCGAGCCAACCAAAGAAGAATGGCAACTTAAATTGATGGAATACGCGCAGCTTGCAGATTTGACTTATAGAATAAGAGTTTGGATTTGGATTTGATATCCCGCCTTTCACTCCCTTTAAGGAGTCTCAAAGCGGCTAACATTCTCCTTTCCCTTCCTCCCCCACAACAAACACTCTGTGAGGTGAGTGGGGCTGAGAGACTTCAAAGAAGCGTGACTGGCCCAAGGTCACCCAGCAGCTGCATGTGGAGGAGCGGGGACGCGAACCCGGTTCCCCAGATTACATGACTACCGCTCTTAAGAACAAGAAGAATATACGTTTAAGGAAGACTGGAAAATGTTCACTGATTATATGGGTGAAAATTGTGTTTATTTAAAAACACTGGTAGCATTAGGATAAATTCAACAGTATAAAAGAATTTTGATGGACGTAACAATGGATCGCCAAATGGTTTAGTTCATGTACAATATGCAGGGATGTATGGTATGCAAAATGAACCACGGAAAGAGAAGAAGTCATTGATTTAAGGTTGTTTAAATGGATATTTTGAAATGCTGTGCCTAACCCCAAGGTGTTTTTTTTAATAATAATTTTTATTAATATTAACATATAAATTATAATACGTACCACAAATCTTTATCACTTATACAATCTTTTTGGACTTCCCTCAGCACCTCTGATGATCCACCGTTTTAACCACTTCTTATGCATTTCTTAAATTTATATTGCCTTTAAATGTCTTAACTAATCATCCTCCCCCTTATCCATTTTTGCAATAATTCCAATAATACTCCTCACAAAACTTCTTGCAAACCTACAAATGGCGCCTGATCTTCACAAATACTTTTCAAATAATCCGTAAATCTACTCCAGTCTTCTGTGAATTTCTGGTCCTGCCGATTTCGAACCCTTCCTGTTAGTTTATCCAGTTCTGCATAGTCCATTAGTTTCATCCTCCATTCTTCTTTTGTCGGTAATTCTTCTTGTTGGCTCCTTATCTCTCTCGCCCTGACCTAGCCACTGTAATTCACGTGACGGTCACCTCCAGACTGGATTATTGTAACTTGCTCTACGTGGGGCTGCCCTTGAGACTGACCCAGAAACTCCAGCGGGTGCAGAATGCCGCGGTGAGACTCCTTATGGGGTCTTCGCTGTGAGATCATATCCATCCGGTACTATACCAGCTGCACTGGCTCCCGGTGGAGTACAGGATCAGGTTTAAGGTGCTGGTTTTAACCTTTAAAGCCCTATACGGCCTAGGACCCTCGTACCTACGGGACCGCCTCTCCTGGTATGTCCCACAGAGAAATTTACGGTCTGCAAATAAAAACATCCTAAAGATCCCAGGCCACAGAGAGGTTAGGTTGGCCTCAACTAGAGCCAGGGCTTTCTCGGCCGCGGCTCCAATCTGGTGGAACGCTCTGTCACAAGAGACTAGGGCCCTGCAGGACCTGACATCCTTCCGCAGGGCCTGCAAGACAGAGCTGTTCCACCAGGCCTTTGGTCAGGGCGCAGCCTGACCCCCTCCTCTGGCAATCTGCAAAAAATTTGCTTGATGGTTGCCATTAATCTGATTTTAATTTGATTTAATTAATTTTATAATGAATGTTTTAGAATGTTGGACTATTTTGATTGTTGTTAGCCGCCCTGAGCCCAGCTTTGGCTGGGGAGGGCGGGATATAAATAAAATTTATTATTATTATTATTATTGTTGTTGTTGCTGTTGTTGTTGTTTCCATTTTTGGGCCAATAATATTCTTGCTGCCGTTGTTGCATATAAAAAGAGCTTACAATCCTTTCTGTTTATATCATCTCCTACAATGCCCAGTAAAAATGCTTCTGGTTTCTTTATAAATGTATATTTCAACATTTTTTTCATCTCATTATATATCATCTCCCAGAAGCTTTTCACCTTTTTACATTCCCACCACATGTGATAAAATGTTAACCCCAAGGTTTCTTTCTGCCCCCAACCTCAGAATGAGCAGTGAAGAGGCACCGTCGGGGGGACCCCAGGAAGAGGCAGCTGCGGACGTTGCAGCTGCGGACGTTCCAGATGTAGAGGTTCCAGCTGTGGAGATTCCAGCTGTGGAGATTCCAGCTGTGGAGATTCCAGCTGTGGAGGTTGCAAAGGTGTCTGTCGAGGAACATGCCGTTCACATCCCGACACCACTGCCACCACCTTCCTCCAGTGGAGAGCGAGAACGGGGCCCCAGCCAGCGCACAGGCTGGCTCCTAGACCTACTGGATGACGTCCGCTATCTCATCTCCTGCACCAACTGGTACTAGCAGCTCTCTGTGCCTTCTGCCAACACGTGCCGGCACAATGGACAGGTCTTGGCCCAGCCTCTCAACGGAGCAGCGGCACCCACCTTGAGGGAAAGCGCCTGCGAGATCTGTGATTAAAGGTCTGGGGTGGGGAAAGAAATCTTTTTGGACATTCTTTGTGCGGGAAACTCGGTTGTCCTTTTGAGTTGCCTTGTTGCCACCTGGTGTAATTCTAAGAATGTTCCCTCCGCTTCCTGTGTAAACTGCTGTTAAGCTTTGGGCAACATCCTGATTCTAGCCTGGCTAGTTCTGTGCTGTAATCCCAAGAACCGCTCTATTAGGGGCAAAACAAAAACAACAAAAGTCACAGGTAACATGCTTGGTCATGCATAAGATGCTTGGATGAAGGTAGAGGTAACTGCCCCATACGCTAAGTGTGCTGATGTTTGATGGAGCATGTACACAACACACGGGCAAGCGCTTTATCTGTGAGTCATAGAATCATAGAATCATAGAGTTGGAAGAGACCACAAGGGCCATCGAGTCCAACCCCCTGCCAAGCAGGAAACACCATCAGAGCACTCCTGACATATGGTTGTCAAGCCTCTGCTTAAAGACCTCCAAAGTAGGAGACTCCACCACACTCCTTGGCAGTAAATTCCACTGTCGAACAGCTCTTACTGTCAGGAAGTTCTTCCTAATGTTTAGGTGGAATCTTCTTTCTTGTAGTTTGGATCCATTGCTCAGGCTAGTGTTTCCTGTGGGTCACAAAGCACGTGCAAGTGGATCACAGGCTTTATAAGCCGACCCAAAATCATTACAGAGCTACCTCGGTTTAAGAACAGTCCGGTTTAAGAACAATTTGGTCTACAAACTCTGCAAAACTGGAAATAGTGTCTTGGTTTGAGAAATTTACCTCAGTCTAAGAACGGAATCTGAACAATGGAAGGGCACCGGCGGCGGGAGGCCTCAATAGGGAAAGCGCGCCTCGGTTTAAGAACAGTTTTGGTTTAAGAAACTTGGTTTAAGAACGGACTTCCGGAATCCTTAACTGGTATGACGAATACGTCTTCAAACCTGTTGTTTTATTGACACCAGTAACTGAGTGTCGGAAAGGCTCAAGTCTTGGGAAACTCTTTCTGACGGCAGACAGCAGATCCAGGAACAGTTGTTTTGACCACAACTGCTCACTTCTGATGTGCAGCAGCAAAAGCAGCCACTGCTGTACGTATCAGAGGCAAGCTATAGTAGTCAATCAAAACAACCCCATGTACGAGGACCTTATGATGAGCTGTCACCAAATCTGCCATCAGGCTTAGTTAATTGTTAAGCCAAAGGTGATTTGAAATTTGCTTAGTCAAAATTTCCCCATTACTTTCCTGCAGGAAAAAAAGGAGAAGTTTGAGTGACATTGCTCTGATGTCACAAAGCTGTATTTGTACAGATGCAACTCATTGAATTGACACGTGATAGATAGGACCTTCAAATATTAATATTTGGAGGAATTTTGGCTTCATGTGACCAAAATTACTCAGTTATCATTGAGTATCCTGAGCCTATTGGTGAAGCAGTATCTCTGCTGCTGCCATTTGATGGCACACATCTTTGCAATAAGGGTTTTTCAGCAATTATTGCTATGAAGACAAAGCACAGTAGCATGAGCTCAGTAATATGAGACTGTGTCGGACCACCATCAAACCCTGCATTGACCTACATCAGCAGAATGCATGCTCAGCAAGCCATTGTCAGTCCTACCACCATAAAAGTCCCTGTGCTCCCTTGGAAAACTCTGTTGGATGCACATTGAGGATGCAATGGAGGCAGCAAAGAATGTCTTTGTCGCCTTCACTGCCACTGAGGAGGATCAATAATGAGTTGAAGTTATTGGTTATGAAACCTCATCATGCTGGGTACCAGCCTCTTCCAAAAGTTAACTTGTAGAGCACACAATCTTGTTCATGTTTAATTAAAAATAAAACCTGCTAAGGAACTTTTCAAGCCTCATCAAAACATCAGTGTGAGACTACCTTTTGTTTGCTTGTAGTTTCTAACAGTTTAATGTCATGCTAAATGATTATAGCTCTAATTCAATCCACATTTGCTCAAAAACGCAAGACTTCTCTAATCCTTAATCTTCCGAACTTGTTTCCTCATAACAACTCATACTTCCCCAGAGCTTGTCTTCTTCTCTGCATTTTCTATCAACTGCAGGTTTAACACAGTGGGAAGCAAAAATTTCCCTACTTTGAAAAGACAAGGAATCTTTTTCTCCTTCCACGTCCTTTGCCTTCTATATTTGTGGGACCCAAGCATCACTTGCATCACTTGTCAAAATACTGTTCCTTCCCCTGCAATTTGTCAAGGACTATTGAACACAGTGTCTTGCTCTCCTAAATATGCATGGTTCCCAGCTCCCTACAGCAGGGGTCAGCAAACCTTTTCAGCAGGGGGCCAGTCCACTGTTCCTCAGACCACTGTTCCTTGTGGGCAGCCGGACTATATTTATGGGGGGGGGGGATTGACGAATTCTTATGCCCCACAGAGGGGACGCGGGTGGCGCTCTGGGTGAATATACTAAAATACACAGCACACTGGAAATGTGGTAAGATTTGTTTAAGCTATTCTACGGCACCTGTTTCAATACCACTCTCCATGCTGCTCTGTCCCATCTGGAGCAGCCGGGGAGTTATGTGAGGCTGCTGTTTGTGGATTTTAGCTCTGCTTTTAACACTATCCTCCCCCATAGACTGGTGTCCAAGCTAGAGGCGATTGGACTCTCCAACTCCACCTGTCTCTGGGTTTTGGATTTTTTGTCAGAACGTTCCCAGAGGGTTAGAGTAGGGTCACACATGTCCACAGCCCTTAGCCTTAACACCGGCTCACCACAGGGTTGTGTGTTGAGTCCCCTGCTCTACACTATCTATACGTATGACTGTACAGCCATCTATTCCAGCAACAAAATCATCAAGTTTGCTGATGACACTACAGTGGTAGGGCTCATTTCAGGAGGGGATGAGTCCGCCTATCGGGACGAGGTGGAGCGGCTCTGTGTTTGGTGTGGAGAGAACAATCTGGCTCTTAATACGGCTAAGACCAAGGAATTGGTGGTGGATTACAGGAAAAAAAAGGCGGACATTCAGCCCTTGTATATCAACGGGGAACGGGTGGAGAGGGTGGCGGAATTCAGGTTTTTGGGAGTAGCTATCGATCAGGGCATGACTTGGAGCACACATACCACTGCTCTGGTGAAGAAGGCCCAGCAGAGAATTTATTTCCTCAGACTTTTAAAGAAGAACAATCTGAGTGAGAGACTGCTGGTGTCCTTCTACCGAGGCTCCATAGAGAGCATTCTTACATACTGTATTTGTGCTTGGTTCTCCAGTTGTACAGCTAGGGAGAGGAAGGTGCTCCAGAAGGTCATAACCACAGCCCAAAGGATTATTGGTCATCCTCTCCCATCTTTGGAAGAACTGTACGGTTCCCGTTGTCTTAGGAAAGCAAATAACATCCTGCAGGATTCATCTCACCCGGGACACTGTCTGTTTGCACTACTGCCTTCTGGCAGAAGATATAGAAACATCAAGTCAAAGACAAATAGACTGAAAAACAGTTTCTATCCAAGAGCTGTGGCCCTTTTGAATGCTGTAACTCGTTAGTGTGACCTGGGAGTTTGATGGGTGTGGTGTGGGTGTGGCTGGAATGTGGTTTGTTTGGTTGTTGTTGTTGTTGTCTTGCTTTTGTTGTTTTAAGGGATGGCATCCAATTTCGTTGCACTTTGTGCAATGTTGCACTTGTGTAATGACAATAAAGAATCTATCTATCTATCTAGATGAGTGGCTCTTTGATGTTTTCGTGTGAAGACCGACCAAATTTAACGAAGTACTACACTGCCTCAGTATGAGAAAACAAATGCAAAGATTCAGCTCAGTGCTTTCAGGGTAAGAAATTATATTCCAGGACCAGAAAACAGGGAGTTGGCTAATCATTAACACTGGATGTTATTTGTTACACACAGTGGAAACTATGTCGTTTTGCAACTGTCATTCCAGTGATCAACTCGAGAAAAATTATTCCCCCAAGGCATTTTTATCTCGATTAAAAAAACTGGGTGCCTGGGGCGGTAGTTATACTGACATACCATTTTTAATGATTACTTGGGAGCAGGATAAGAAACCACTGCTATCTCAGCTTTTGGCTTACAATGCAGCATGTGGCGATTCGGACATATTGTAGATGTCAAGGAGACGATCCGCTTCTCTCCAGCCTGACAACAAGGCACCATGAGTAGTCGAATAGAACGTGCGATGTGTAGCTTCTCCCGCAAACAGAACCTGTGGCGGCTGCAACAAGAAATAGCAGTATTAGTTTAGCCCTGTTTGGGCGAAAACTCGTTAGTGGGAAGCAGGAAAGTCGAGAGGCATGGAAAATCAAACAATGTCTCTGTTAATGCAACGTCCTTCATATGCCTCCTCCTGGAGAAGTCCAGAGGGTGGCAACACGAGAACAGGGCCTTCTCTGCAGTGGCTCCCTGCCTGTGGAATGCTCTCCCCAGGGAAGTCTGCCTGGCGCCTTCATTATACACCTTTAGGCACCAGGCAAAATGTTCCTTTGGTTGATCTGATTGACATCCTATGCCCTTTTAAAATGTGGTGTGTGTTTTTTTGGCCGGGGGGCAATTGGGTTGTTGCTTTTATTATGTATTTTGTGGTTTTATGTCTTGATTTTATTTTGTGAACCACCCTAAGACCCCCCTGGGTATAGGGCAGTAGATAAATTCAACAAACAAACAAACAAACACAGGGTGTGCGTTGGGGCTTGTGGGCGTTCTGATAAGGCGTTATATAAATTCAATAACAAACAAACAAACACAGGGTGTGTGTTGTGCAGTGGCGTAGCGTGGGTTGTCAGCACCTGGGGCAAGGCAAGTAATTTGCGCCCCCTAACCCCTAACCTGCCGCCGCTGCCAGCTTCTTCTTGCTGCTGCCTGGTCTGGTCTGGTGTGGTTCTCTCCCGCGCTCAGCGCTGCGCTGGTCGGCCGCTGCACTGTCCCTCCCCCAGATAGTCCCTCGCTCTCTCTCCGCACCGCACGCCTGGCACCCACCCCCCCTCCACAGTGGGCGGCGACCCGGCGGCTCGGCTCGGATTCGCACAGCCAGCACTGTAGTGAGAGAGAGTGAGTGAGCCAGGTAGGGGCAGAGAGCTGAGAGTGCGAGCGCGCCCCCCCCCCAGATGTTGCGCCGGTGCAGCTGGCCCCCCCTGCACCCCCCACGCTACGCCACTGGTGTTGTGGCTTGTGGATGTTCCGATAGATGCTGAGAGACAAGCTCCAATACAGCCAGGAATCCAGAATGGGTTACCTTGGAATCAGATGTGTCTTTGGGAAGGGGCTGAGCGAGGTCATCTATGTCATCTCCGGAGCTGTCAACAGCCACGTAACTGTAGGATCCTTTGGTGTAAGGCTCGCTGTACCATTTTGAGCACAGGATGTTCCTCGGAGGAGCAAGTTGTGGATTTCCTGACCCAAGTGCACAGAGAGCGGGTGAGTATCTTGCCTGCTAGCCCCGATTTCAAATGAAGTACAGTGGTTACATACACTTCAGGTTAAAGACTCCGCTAACCCAGAAATTAAGAACTTTGCTTCAGGAAGAGAACAGAAATTGGGCTCCGGCGGTGCAGCGGCAGCAGGAGGCCCCATTAGCTAAAGAGGTGCTTCAGGTTAAGAACAGTTTCAGGTTAAGAACAGACCTCCAGAACAAATTAAGTTCTTAACCCGAGGTACCACTGTACCTTTAACATCACGAGACGGCTGTGTTAAGCAAGCCACTTCAGCCAATTTACCCAGGACACTGGGACATGGCTAGATAAGCAGCAAGGGATGCGGTTGGTGCTGTGGTCTAAACCACTGAGCCTTGGGCTTGCCGATCGGAAGGTCGGTGGTTTGAATCCCCATGACGGGGTGAGCTCCCGTTGTTGGGTCCCAGCTCCTGCCAACCTAGTAGTTCGAAAGCACGTCAATGTGTAAGTAGATAAATAGGTACCACCCTGGCGGGAAGGTAAACGGCATTTCCGTGTGCTGCTCTGGCAGAAGCGGCTTAGTCCTGCTGGCCACATGGCCCGGAAACTGCGGACAAACACCAGCTCCCTTGGCCAGTAAAGTGAGATGAGCGACGCAACTCCAGAGTTGTTTGTGACTGGACTTAACTGTCAGGGGTCCTTTACCTTTTCTAAAGCAGCACCTTTACCTTATCTAAAGCAGCACCAAACCTGAACTAAAGCGGTTCTTCCAGTGAGAACAGACTACTTCAGCTTCATCAGGTTTAACTGAGATTTGACAATTCAAAGAAAAACAGGGACCTAGGAATTATGTATAGCAGGGGCAAGGGAACCTGAGGGGCCCTCCAAATGTTGTTGGACTCCAACTCCCATGAGCCTCAGCAACAGCCAAAGCGTTTCCAGGCATAAAGCATGGGTTGTGATTGGCTGTTGAGCCCCTCAGTTCTGCAATTAAAAACCACCTGAGCCTGGTTTAGGGAGTATCAATGAAGCTGCACCCATCCCCCCAGTACAACTGAGGACCACCCATCTCAGGATAACATAGAGCAGATCATCTTGTCAGTCACTTTTTCACCTCAAACTCCTAAACCTTTCAGCCTGCATTCTCAAAAGTAGAGAATATCTTGGCCATAAATACCTAGTTTTCAGAGAAGATAGGTTAGGAAAATCTATTGGGCACCTTCTTGACACTCTATTTCTCTTTTAAATCAGAACCAGTGAAGGCGGTGAAGGTCCTGTGTGAGTGTCTGGAGGCAGTTGAAGGATGGATGGTGGCTAACAGATTGAGGTTGAATCCTGACAAGACAGAAGTACTGTTTTGGGGAGACAGGGTGGGCAGGTGTGGGGGACTCCCTGGTCCTGAATGGGGTAACTGTGCCCCTGAAGGACCAGGTGCGCAGCCTGGGAGTCATTTTGGACTCGTAGCTGTCCATGGAGGCGCAGGTCAATTCTGTATCCAGGGCAGCTGTTTACCAGCTCCATCTGGTACGCAGGCTGAGACCCTATCTGCCTGCGGACTGTCTCCCAAGAGTAGTGCATGCTCTGGTTATCTCCCGCTTGGACTACTGCAATGCGCTATACGTGGGGCTACCTTTGAAGGTGACACGGAAACTACAACTAATCCAGAATGCGGCAGCTAGACTGGTGATGGGGAGTGACCGCCGAGACCATATAACACCAGTCTTGAAAGACCTACATTGGCCCCCAGTACGTTTCCAAGCCCAGTTCAAAGTGTTGGTGCTGACCTTTAAAGCCCTAAACAGCCTTGGCCCAGTATACCTGAAGGAACATCTCCACCCCCATCGTTCAGTCCGGACACTGAGGTCCAGTGCCAAGGGCCTTCTGGCGGTTCCGTCACTGCGAGAAGCCAAGTTACAGGGAACCAGGCAGAGGGCCTTCTTGGTAGTGGCGCCCTCCCTGTGGAACACCCTCCCATCAGATGTCAAAGAAATAAACAACTATCTGATTTTTAGAAGACATCTGAAGGCAGCCCTGTTCAGGGAAGCTTTTAATATTTGATGAATTATTGTATTTTAGTATTTTGCTGGAAGCTGCCCAGGGTGGCTGGGGAAACCCAGCCAGATGGGCGGGGTATACTTATTATTATTATTATTATTATTATTATTATTATTATTATTATTATTATTTATTTTATTATACAAAATTAAGAGACATTTGGAAAACTTAGGCCAGCGGTTTTAACAGAATAACACATTGTTTTTGCACCCCTTGTTCCGACGCTTGCGAACAGCTAAGAAGTCATGCGTACCTGTTGCTCTACGAAATACTTCTGTTAATGCAGAAAGGACTTCTGCGTCTGTGAGGGTTTCCATGAATTCAGCTTCTTTCCCAGCAATGAAACCACATAAGATATGTCCGTATCTGGTATGGTAAAAGGAGAAAGGCTTTTTAGAGTCCACAGATGCTGGTCCTATTAGTTTCAACTTCATAAAAATCCATTTTTGGGAAGTGGTAGATTTATGAAAGTAGATTTCAATGCTGTATGTTCATACACACACTTTATTCTTAGCTATTCTAACAGTTTCCCCAATAATTTAGAGCAATTTACCTAAGAGGACAGCGCCCAGCCTAAGTGGCTTAGAGTTTCCCAGATAATTTTTATTATTGGTGGTGTGCTGGCCATTTTTCTGTCAAATTGTATGGAGTTGATTCTTATATATTTTAAAATTTTGCATACCACCCTTCATCCATAGATCCCATGGTGGTTCGCAACACAAAAATACAAGATAGAAAGCACAAAATTTTTAATTATTCTTGTTGACGTTTCTGTAGCTTTGGACTGAAGTTCCTATTTGTTATGTACTGAAGTTCCCACCCTGGGCCAGCAGGGGGATACTGTAGATAGTTATGCAAATGAAGGATCTAAAGTGACGTTCAGTGATCGGATAGTTTTAGAAAGTTGTTACAGTAACATTGTACTGGAGCTCTATATAAGCAGGCTGACTGAGACCTTCAGCTCAGTTCTGTTCTGGCCTCTGAATAAACAAGAGCTGTTTGAAGAATCACTGTGTCGTCTGATATGTTCACCCACAACTTAACACTATTGGGGTTCTTTCCTGGTCACTAGTGGGTTTTGGTGCACTGCTACTATTTAATCAGTAAGAGAAAAACCACTTGCTTAGTTACTGCTATTTAACACAGCTCCTAGAATCACAGAAGTGTAGTGCTGGAAGAGACCCCGAGGGTCATCTAGTCCAACCCCCTGCAGTGCAGGAATCTTTCATCCAACATGAGACTTGAACCCACAACCCATAAGAGTCTCATGCTCTACCGACTGAGCTATTTGTCCTCTTGAAATAACCCCTCATACACGAGTACCACTTCTTTGGTGTAAAGAATTCATTTGGCATATCTGATTTTTTTCCAACAAATTTGTGTAATCAAGTCATCCAGGCTAGAGGTCAGGAGCTCTGAGGTCCAGGGAGGGTCTAGCTCTCCTGAGTCCTGCCAAAGACATCTGCATCGCTTTTTTTAGATACTTACTTTCTATATTTTTGTTTGCATATCTCAGCCGCCATAGAAATGCTGCACAAAAGTCTGCTGATAACCCCACATCAATTTAATGCAGGGTGGATTTAACTTTTTTTTTTTTGAAAAATCAGATTTTTTTTTAATTTAAAACAATTTTTAAAAATTTAAATCAGATTTTTAAAATAAAATGCTTTTGGAGGAAAAATCTTTCTAAAGATAGTTTTCTATTTAAGTTACATTATAGTCCAAAGGCTTTTCAGCAGGAAATAAGGATTTGTTTTAAGTTTTTCATGTGTCCTAAAACTCAGTCTAAGTTTTTATTTTATTTTTTTTTAAAAAAAGTTTAACCACAACCTTAACAAACATGGATACATATGCAATAATGTTATTGCTTGAGTTAAATAAATTGTTTAAATTGTTATTCAGGAAATGATTATTTTTCTCCTTCCAATAAAGTACAGCACAAAAGTTGTCCAAATATAAACAGTTAACTTATTAAACCTCACAATAATGTCATAATTATCTGTCTATGTATTTCTAATAGTATAACCAAATCAGTAATTTCTGATGTAACTGTAAAAACTACTCTGAAAATTTATTATTCCAAAAATGAAACCTCCCTCTGGTTGTAAATATTAAGATTATACCAGCAAGAATGAGTCTTTCTGTAAAAAAAAAAAAAAAAATTTAAATTAAGTCTTACTGACTAGTGATTTAAATGGTGATTTAAATCAAATTGATTTAAATCAAATCCACCCTGGTTTAATGCAAAGACCCAACTTGTTTGCCTGATCTGCATGTGATAAGCTTCCTGTGTTCAAACAAAACAAAACAAAACAAAACAAAACAAAACAACAACAACAATAAATCCTTCCAGTAGCACCTTAGAGACCAACTAAGTTTGTTATTGGTATGAGCTTTCGTGTGCATGCACACTTCTTCAAATGACTTGTTGAAACGGCAGCTATCCTGGAATGGCCTGCCCTGCAACCCATTCCAGCCTGTCTTTCCCATGTACCTCTCTGCCGGATGGAGAACAACAAAGCCAGCAATCTTCTGGTACCAAATAGCCTCCAAGTCGACGGGTGGCTCAGCCAGGGGCGATTCTCCATCCCACACCACCTCAACCATCTGACAATCTGGCTCCCAGAACGGCTGCTCAAATTCCGCAAAGATTTTGTTGTTTGTCCCAAAGCCCAGCTTTCTGATTGCAGCCGTTTTCCAGGACGGAAGCGGCGGGTTAAAAAAGGTTTCTCCGTGTTCTTTGAGGAAACCTAGGGAGAAGGAGAAGACATGACAGAGATTAGTAAAAGAACAGACTTTGGGGGAATGTGCCCAGGACCAGACTGTACAAACGCTTTAGTAAGCACCGGGGGGGGGGGGGGGGAATCATCTCCCCATAGGATTTACAGAAGTGTTCTGGATTTGTTACTGACCAAGTTCCTGCTGCTGGAAAACAAGCCATGACTTAGAGGGGTGGGTCTCCCTGTGAAGCCATAAGCAAGAATGCCACAAGATCAAGGGCAGGGAACCTTATCCGCCCAACAGACTCATTCCCTTCTGGCAACCTTCTGGGGAACAAATATGCCTGAGGTAAAACTGGGCAGAGAAGCTGGTGCGAATTCTACCTTCACTCAGTAGGTACATGACCTGGTTATCTCCCGCTTGGACTACTGCAATGCGCTCTACGTGCGCCTACCTTTGAAGGTGACTCGGAAACTACAACTAATCCAGAATGTGGCAGCTGGACTGGTGACTGGGAGTGGCCGCCGGGACCATAAAACAACAGTCCTGAAAGACCTACATCGGCTCCCAGTACGTTTCCGAGCACAGCTCAAAGTGTTCGTAAAGGTAAAGGGACCCCTGACCATTAGGTCCAGTCATGACCGACTCTGGGGTTGCGGCGCTCATCTCGTTTTATTGGCCGAGGGAGCCGGCGTACAGATTCCGGGTCATGTGGTCAGCATGACTAAGCCGCTTCTGGCAAACCAGAGCAGCACACGGAAACGCTGTTTACCTTCCCGCCAGAGCAGTACCTATTTATCTACTTGTACTTTGACGCGCTTTCAACCTGCTAGGTTGGCAAGAGCAGGGACTGAGCAATGGGAGCTCACCCCGTCGTGGGGATTCGAACCACCGACCTTCTGATCGGCAAGTCCTAGGCTCTGTAGTTTAACCCACAGCATTGTTGGTGCTGACCTTTAAAGCCCTAAATGGCCTCGGTCCACTATACCTGAAGGCACGTCTCCACCCCCATCATTCAGCCCGGACACTGAGGTCCAGCACCGAGGGCCTTCTGACTGTTCCCTCACTCCGAGAAGTGAGGTTACAGGGAACCAGGCAGAAGGCCTTCTTGGTAGTGGCGCCCTCCCTGTGGAACGCCCTCCCATCAGATGTCAAGGAAATAAACAGCTATCTGACTTTTAGAAGACATCTGAAGGCAGCCCTGTATAGGGAAGCTTTTTAACGTGTAATGTTTTATTATGTTTTTATATATGTTGGAAGCTGCCCAGAGTGGCTGGGGCAACCCAGTCAGATGGACAGGGGACAAATAATAAAATTATTGTTCTCTCTACCCACAAGTGCACCCCCCCCCATCCAAGCAATCAAGAAGACTTGCAAAGCTCATTTCATCCAGGGGCAAAATTTCACGGGTGTGTTTTTGTGTGTGCCAGGCTTGCAAGGGCATGGCAAGGGGAGAGGCTTTGAAGATGGGAGCCTGGGAAGATTTCCTAAACTGACCTGGCGGCAAGAGTGTGGGGTTGAGAGGAAGGACAAGCAGTTAAAGTCAAACAATCATTTGTTAGATCCATTTACTGCTGTTCAGATCCTTGCATGCAGAAATGGGACGAGGGTTCCTCCACATGAGACTCCCTGCTGCTAAACCGATGGTTGGAATCAGAGCTAAGAGTTCTGGAGAGAAAAACAAATTTCAAAGGCTGTCTCACATTCAGAACTGAAGAAGCTCTGCTCAGTGTTTGGCGAGAGACTCCCTTGTCCAGCACCTCTCAGATGATCCTCTCCTCAGCCCAAATGTCTTTGAAGCTCACTTCATACCCAGAAAGATGCGATGAATGCCAACCCTGATTACAGCGTGTGCTCTCAGAGATCGAAGGCACAGCAGCTGGAGGGGAGAATCAGAAAGCCAACGAAATTTCACCTAGAGGCACGGTGACGATGACATGGTCTGCGAAGAACTTCTCGCCATCTTCACATTCCACCTGGACTCCGAAGGTTCGGCCTGCGGGAGCCTCTTCCAAGCAGGAACTATTCCAGTGAACTGTCTTGACCGGCTTGTCAAACTGCACAGTCCCTTTGGGCAGAGATGCCATCAGGCAGTCTATGAGGCCCTTGTAACCACTAAGGGGGAGAAGCAAGACAAAATGAGGTAGCCTGGTCTTGGACACGTTTCCGAGCACAAGTCTTGGTGCTGACTTTTAAAGCCCTAAATGGCCTCGGCCCAGTATACCTGAAGGAGCGTCTCCACCCCCATCGTTCAGCCCGGACACTGAGATCCAGCTCCGAGGGCCTTCTGGTGGTTCCCTCCCTGTGAGAAGTGAGGTTACAGGGAACCAGGCACAGGGCCTTCTCAGTAGTGGTGCCCGCCCTGTGGAATGCCCCCCCATCAGATGTCAAGGAAATTCCTTTACCTCCCCCACATAGGGGTAGTTTGCTCACAGTGGGAAGTGAGATAAGGTCCAGAACAAGTGAGGGAAAGGGAAATAAAATCAGGGTTGTTGTTCTTTTTAGCAGGAACTGGGGGGGGGGGGACTGAGTTTCCTTACCTTAAAAAAAAAAAAATTACTTTTATTTATTCTGTGGGGGCCTGAGCCAAATATTCACCTATATCTGTACTCAATAAAGTTGTGGCCCTTTCTAATCCAGACCATTGTCTGCTTGAGTTTATTTATCACACCTTACATTTAGCCACTACTGGCGGGCATGGCAGTGCAACTGGGCCTGCAATGAACAAACAAACAAACTTTCCCCCCAGGAAAAAACATGTCCTCCGTAAACTTATATGTGCAAAGTAAAGGTAAAGGTAAAGGACCCCTGGATGGTTAAGTCCTGTCACAGGTGACTATGGGGTTGCGGCGCTCATTTCGCTTTCAGACTGAGGGAGCCGGCGTTTGTCCACAGACGGTTTTCCAGGCCATGTGGCCAGCATGGCTAAACCGCTTCTGGAGCAACGGGACACCGTGACGAGTGCCAGAGCGCACGGAAATGCTGTTTACCTTCCTGCTGGAGCGGTACCTATTTATCTACTTGCAGTGGTGTGCTTTCGAACTGCTAGGTTGGCAGGAGCTGGGACAGATAAAGTAGATAAATAGGTACCGCTCCAGCGGGAAGGTAAACGGCGTTTCCGTGCGCTGCTCTGGTTCGCTAGAAGCGACTTAGTCATGCTGGCCACATGACCCGGAAGCTGTACGCTGGCTCCCTTGGCCAATAAAGCGAGATGAGCGCCGCAACCCCAGAGTCGGTCACGACTCGACCTAATGGTCAGGGGTCCCTTTACCTTTAAGCGGGCAACCACTCACTTGGGAAACGTGCAGTCCAAGCCAGGAAGCATGGTATACTCCCCGAAGGGCCCCAAAGCCACCAGGTCCAAGCTGTGAGTCCCACTCACACAGCATTCCAGCTTGAAGAATAAGTTGAGGACGGCCAGCTTCAGCCGCTTGGTCTCCTCATCATCTGACCATTCTCTCACCTTCCGAGCGATCGCCTCTTTCAGGTACTCGCCCACGCTGGGCACAGGCACTTTGGCCGCATGCACAAACTCGCGCGCTTCTTCCAAGAGAGCGAAGAAGAGCAGCCCCATGGAGTCAAGGATGTCAGGACTTAGCAACTGGCCCCGACTGGAGAAGCAGGCCGAAGGCCCCAAGGGGTGGCCCCCGATTTCCACCTGCTGGTTTTCCTCAGACATGGCAGCCTCATCCAGGAGTCCATGCTCCGATGCCAGCTGGAAGACAGGGTTCTCCTTGGAGGGCCCGTGAATCCAATGGGCACCTATCTCAATCACCTTACCTCCTAGAAGGAAGGAGGGAAAGAATCAGCTTTCCAATGTTTCCACAGCATCAAGCCTCAAAGAGACTAATCCTTTAAGGCCTGCTTATTCCAGCTATCAGGCAAGGAGGGAAACCACAGTCTCAGATGCTTGGAGCCTTCAGACTTTTGGAAAACCCTCAGCAGGAGTGCTTGTAAATTTGCAAATGGCAAAACGCTCAGGGTTCCAGCCAGCCATGACCTCTTCAAAAAAAGCTCCATTCTGTTCCTCCTTTTGTGCCTCCCCTTCTCCCCACAACATGCT
The DNA here is from genome assembly GCF_965113315.1 of Podarcis vaucheri. Taxonomy (NCBI): domain Eukaryota; kingdom Metazoa; phylum Chordata; class Lepidosauria; order Squamata; family Lacertidae; genus Podarcis; species Podarcis vaucheri. The sequence continues at coordinate 95,278,932 of NC_138763.1, read as the reverse complement.
TACATCTTGACTGGGCAGTTTTTGTGTCCTCACCTTATATGTTTTATACAGTGGTACCTTGGTTCCAAAACGGCTCAGTCGACGAACAAATCGGCTCCAGAACACCACAGACCCAAAGGTAAGTGAGTTTGTGAACGTTTTTTGAAAGTTGAACGTCCGTTTTGGCTGTCGGCATTGTTTCCGGGACCAACCAGCCTTGGTTTTTGAATGTGTTGGAAGTCAAATGGACTTCCAGAACGGATTGAGTTCAAGAACCAAGGTACCACTGTATATGCTTTAATCCGGCCAGTGTGGCTGGGGAAACCCAGCCAAATGGGAGGGGTATAAATAATAAAATTACTATTATTAGTTTTCTAATTTGTTCTGTGTTTCTGCAAACCTAGAGACCCCTCACCACCTTTCTCACACACCCCGTTGAGAATGAGTTTGCTGTTCTCCAACGCACTCTCCTGCAAAAGAGGACTGATGCGTAAAATAAAACCTGAAGGAGCGTCTCCACCCCCATTGTTCTGCCCAGACACTGAGGTCCAGTGCCGGGGGCCTTCTGGCGGTTCCCTCACTGCGAGAAGCCAAGTTACAGGGAACCAGGCAGAGGGCCTTCTCAGTAGTGGCACCAGCCCTATGGAACGCCCTCCCACCAGATGTCAAAGAGAAAAACAGCTACCAGACTTTTAGAAGACATCTGAAAGCAGCCCTGTTTAGGGAAGCTTTTAATGTTTAATAGTCTATTGTATTTTAATATTTTGTTGGAAGCTGCCCGAGTGGCTGGGGAAACCCAGCAAGATGGGCGGGGTATAATTAAATTATTGTTGTTGTTGCTGCTGCACTGAGAGGCACCGAATTCTGCGCAGGCTTGATTTACTGCTATTGTTGCCAAAACAAGAAGCAGTTTGTTGTGGAGAGTTCTGGCCATGCCTATTCTTCCCCTTCAGCAGCACCGGAGTGATCCTTTGTCTAGGTCAGGGGTCAGCAAACTTTTTCAGCAGGGGGCTGGTCCACTGTCCCTCAGACCTTGTGGGGGGCCAGACTATATTTTTTTTTTGGGGGGGGCGAAATGAATGAATTCCTATGCCCCACAAATAACCCAGAGCTGCATTTTAAATAAAAGCACACATTCTACTCATGTAAAAACATGCTGATTCCCGGACCATCCGTGGGCCAGATTTATAAGGTGATTGGGACGGATCCAGCCCCCTGGCCTTAGTTTGCCTACCCATGGTCTAGGTGGCCTGCATCCATCCACCCCCAGTTAAAACTGCTGGAGACTATAATGGAAGAAGCAGATCTTTGCTTTTAGGCAAGAGAGCAGATGGGCAGAAGATAGGGTAACACACAGTACCACCTGAAACTAGGGCTATGTATACATTCTGATTTGCCCCCTGTATTTGAAGCCATATGCACAATTCGCAGCTATCCTGTAGTTTCTTGAGAAACACTGCTGTTTTGTGCATTTTCTACCCCTCAAACCAGTTTCCATCCGACTTCCTCACCAAACTTGAAATGCAAGGGGGCCGGGGGAAATGCTGCATTTCAAGCCAGTAACGTGTACATTGCTTAAAGGTAAAGGGAGCCCTGACCATTAGGTCCAGTTGTGGCCGACACTGGGGATGCGGCACTCATCTCGCTTTATTGGCCGAAGGAGCCGGTGTACAGCTTCCGGGTCATGTGGCCAGCATGACTAAGCCGCTTCTGGCGAACCAGAGCAGCGCACGGAAACACCGTTTACCTTCCCGCTGGAGCGGTACCTATTTATCTACTTGCACTTTGACGTGTTTTCGAGCTGCTAGGTTGGCAGGAGCAGGGACTGAGCAACGGGAGCTCACCCTGTTGCGGGGGATTTGAACCGCCGACCTTCTGATCGGCAAGTCCTAGGCTCTGTGGTTTAACCCACAGCGCCACCCGCGTCCCTGTACATTGCTTAGGTTAGGTGTAAGAAAATTTCAGCCCTGCTGCTGCTCTCCAAAGCACTTTTCTGAGGCTGGAGAACAGAGACCAAGCATGGCTTGCCCCCATGGCTTGCCTTCTCTGTCAGCGGTGATGAGGACTTGCAGAGGATGAAGGCTGTGCTGGATTATTAATTTGTTTTTTTGGGGGGTGTTGTTTTGCAAGAACACAAGTGGGTAGGAAAGTGAAGAAACCAGAAAAGCATGAGAGCAGCAGCTATGCTCAGGCTAAGAAAGAGGGTTCTCAGTGACTCAGTACATCTTCGCAGATTAGATCACAATGATTTGATTCACTCGATTAGTCAATTGCATTTTTAAATGAATATACAGTGGTACTCGGGTTAAATACTTAATTCGTTCCGGAGGTCCGTTCTTAACCTGAAACTGTTCTTAATCTGAAGCACCACTTTAGCTAATGGGGCCTCCTGCTGCCGCCGCGCCACCGGAGCACAATTTCTGTTCTCATCCTGAAGCAAAGTTCTTAACTCAAGGTACTATTTCTGGGTTAGCGGAGTCTGTAACTTGAAGCGTATGTAACCTGAAGCATATGTAACCCGAGGTACCACTGTAATCCAGGATACTGCTGAAAGGGGGAGGGAAACACACCAAAAACCTTGCTGCCCACTTAATTCACAGTACTGATGAAAATATTTTAGTTGATTTATTTAACCAGTTGCAACCCTAGAAGGGAGCAAAAGCAACTGAGAAACCCATCCGCTCCAGCCACTTTCCTCAAATCAACCATGGGAGAAGTAAACCTTTCCATTCTTGAATGCCAATATGTGTGAATATTCTGGGCTGTTCAGGGAGGTAGGAATCCCACCCTGACCCCAAAGAATATTTTTTTAGAGGCTGTGTGTGTGATGGGGAGCACTCCAAAGTAACTACGAGGAAACACAACAACAAGAAGCCAGGAGGGTGGAGACACGTGTTTCAGCATAGCTCAGTTGGTTAGATAACACCAAGGCTGCAGGTTCGATCCCTCCCTATAGGGGCCAGCCGCATATTCCTGCATTTTTATATTTTTATGGGCCAGCTCCATATTCCTGCAGGGGGCTGGACCAGATGATTCTCAAGGTCCCTTCCAACTGGGCAGTTCTATGATCGGGTTTTCTCTCGGGAAAAGCGCAAAGGGGCGCAAAGTCCGCTCCGGCGCGCCTCGCGTTACGCGGAAGGGTTGCGCCCGCCCTCCGCCCCGCTCTCCCCGGTCCCGATTCCCGCCGGCCAGCCGCCTCTTACGGAGCTTCCCGGAGCGGATGCGGCCCCCGGCTCGGCCCGTGGCCTCCAGGACGCGCACGCCGCCCAGATGCCGGCCGCCCCGGCGAAGGAGCCGCTGAGCCGCGCCCAGCCCGGCCAGCCCCGCGCCCACGATCAGCACCCGCGGCCGGACAAGAGCTCGGCCGACCCTCCGCTCCATGGCTCTCCACGGCGCCAGGCGGCTTCTCCCTCGCTCCCTTCCGGGAAGGAGGCGGCCAAGCTTTTAAAACCCTCGTGATCACGAGGAAACGCGGAAGTCTTTAGCCTCCGCCTGCTGCGCTCCGGCTCTGGTGCGCTCTCGTGGCGGCGCTTGGAGGCGATGCGCGGAAGGACCGTGGGAAAGCGGGCAATGCAAAAAATAAAAATAAAAAATTGCGCCGGGGTTAAATCTCTAGAAATCTCTATGTGGGACAAGAAGCTACAGTTAGAACTGGATATGGAACAACTGATTGGATCAAAATTGGGAAAGGAGTACGACAAGGCTGTATATTGTCTCCCTACTTATTTAACCTATATGCAGAATTCATCATGCGAAAGGCTGGGCTGGATGAATCCCAAGCCGGAATTAAGATTGCCGGAAGAAATATCAACAACCTTAGATATGCAGATGACACACTCTTGATGGCAGAAAGTGAGGAGGAATTAAAGAACCTTTTAATGAGGGTGAAAGAGGAGACTGCAAAATATGGTCTGAAGCTCAACATCAAAAAAACGAAGATCGTGGCCACTGGTCCCATCACCTCCTGGCAAATAGAAGGGGAAGAAAGGGAGGCAGTGAGAGATTTTACTTTCTTGGGCTCCGTGATCACTGCAGATGGTGACAGCAGCCGTGAAATTAAAAGACGCCTGCTTCTTGGGAGAAAAGCAATGACAAACCTAGACAGCATCTTAAAAAGCAGAGACATCACCTTGCCAACAAAGGTCCGTATAGTTAAAGCTATGGTTTTCCCAGTAGTGATATATAGAAGTGAGAGCTGGACCATAAAGAAGGCTGATTGCCGAAGAATTGATGCTTTTGAATTATGGTGCTGGAGGAGACTCTTGAGAGTCCCATGGACTGCAAGAAGATCAAACCTATCCATTCTTAAGGAAATCAGCCCCGAGTGCTCACTGGAAGGACAGATCCTGAAGCTGAGGCTCCAATACTTTGGCCACCTCATGAGAAGAGAAGACTCCCTGGAAAAGACCCTGATGTTGGGAAAGATGGAGGGCACAAGGAGAAGGGGACGACAGAGGACGAGATGGTTGGATGGTGTTCTTGAAGCTACCAGCATGAGTTTGATCAAACTGCGGGAGGCAGTGGAGGACAGAAGTGCCTGGCGTGCTCTGGTCCATGGGGTCACAAAGAGTCAGACACGACTAAATGACTAAACAACAACAACAACAAAATCCAAGCCTTCGACAACATAAGTGCAGCGCGAGAGCGCCTGCGCTCTTGGACCTTTTAAACTGGCAATTTTTAAATAAAAGCGCTTTAAAACCTCGAAACGCGGAGAGCAATTTGGTCATTTTCTGTGCGCTAGAGATGACTCCGAGGCTGGATCCTAGTTGGAAGGGTCATCTAGTCCAGGTACCCCCAATCTTCAGCCCTCCACATGTTTTGGCCTACAACTCCCATGATCCCTAGCTAACAGGACCAGTGGTCAGGGACGATGGGAATTGTAGTCCAAAACATCTGGAGGGCCAAAGGTTGGGGATGCCTGATTCTAGTCCGACCCCCTGCAATGTAGGAATGTCTACAGAAGCATCCATGACAAATAGACAACCAACCTCTGCTTAGTGTTTTAGCCCCCAGTGCCCTTCCCCAGATGTTTTGATAGGAATAAAACAGGTGATTGGGGGGTATAAATTATTATTATTATTATTATTAGCCTGGATATAGTAACTGTAAGCTAGGGCAAAGCACACTGAGTTGTTGTTGTTGTTGCAGCTGCTGCTGTTGCTGCTGCTGCTGTTGTTACTTGAATTTATATTCTGCCTTATATGTGGAGGTGTCAGGGCAGTTCACAGAACAAATGCAGTTGTGCTTCCTTCTGAACCAAAGTGTATTGTACACAGTGGGTGCTCTGGTTTCTGTCATGGTGTCTCCATGCGCCAGAAGTGGTCTAGTCATGCTGGCCACAGGACCCGGAAAGCTGTCTGTGGACAAACACCAGCTTCTTGGGCCTGAAAGCGAGATGAGCACTGCAACCCCATAGTCACCTTCGACTGGACTTAACCATCCAGGGGTCCTTTATCTTTACCTTTTACAGCAGGGGTCAGCAAACTTTTTCAGCAGGGGGCCGGTCCACTGTCCCTCAGACCTTGTGGGGGGGCTGGACTATATATTTTTTGGGGGGTGAGGGAATGAACGAATTCCTATACGCCACAAATAACCCAGAGATGCATTTTAAATAAAAGGACACATTCTACTCATGTAAAAACACGCTGATTCCTGGACTGTCCGCAGGCCGGATTTAGAAGGCAATTGGGCCGGATCCTGCACCCGGGGCCTTAGTTTGCCTACCCATGCTTTACAGCAAGCACTTTACATCCGTGGTCACATCCAGTGACGTGTTTATCGAGCCCTCTTTCTGATTTAGTTCCACAAAGTTTGTGCAGAGGCTAGACCAGGGGTCTGCAACCCGCGGCTCCGGAGCCGCATGTGGCTCTTTTACACCTTTGCCGCGGCTCCGGGGCGGATACTAGTGAGGGGAGGAGGCGCATTGTGCGCCCCAACACTCCCCACTGTGGCGGGCGCTGTACTGGCTGTGACGTCGCATGGGGGCGGTGCGTGCGTTAGTCACGCACCTTCCCGACGTCACCTTCCCACCCGCCTGCCCGCCTGCTACATTGTAAGGGGCATGTATGGTGGTCACTGCATTGATAGGGGGCATGTACGCTGGTCACTACATTGTAAGGGGCATGTATGGTGGTCACTGCATTGATAGGGGGCATGTACGCTGGTCACTACATTGTAAGGGGCATGTATGGTGGTCACTGCATTGATAGGGGGCATGTACGCTGGTCACTACATTGTAAGGGGCATGTATGGTGGTCACTGCATTGATAGGGGGCATGTACGCTGGTCACTACATTGTAAGGGGCATGTATGGTGGTCACTGCATTGATAGGGGGCATGTACGCTGGTCACTACATTGTAAGGGGCATGTATGGTGGTCACTGCATTGTAAGGGGCATGTACGCTGGTTATATTTATATAAATTTATATATTTATATGTACACTGGTTATATGTATGCTGTTATATTTGTTTTAAATGTCGCAATGGTTTTGCGGCTCCCAGGTTTTTTTTCTTCGGAAACGGGTCCAAGTGGCTCTTTTTGTATTAAAGGTTGCAGACCCCTGGGCTAGACAATGCCGAAGAATGACTGAACATTCACAATCAATGACTTGCAGGGTGGTTATGCAACATTGCCTCATAGAATCTTAGAGTTGGAAGGGATCCTGAGGATCATGGAGTCCAATCCCCTGCAGTGCAGGAATCTTGCCCACAGCTGCCCCTGGGTGGCCTTGAACCACCAACCTTCTGGTTAAAAGCTATGCACAATGACACATTATATGCCACGGGAGGCACAATTGTTATCACACAATTTCCGGTGCATTTCCCTGACTTCCTTTTCACAAGTAGTCTGCTTTTCAGGGGGGACGGGAATGGGTTTGTTGTTCAAACAAACCACCTTCAGTTGCAAAACTTGTGTTTGCTGGTACAGTGGTACCTCGGGTTAAGTACTTAATTCATTCCGGAGGTCCGTCCTTAACCTGAAACTGTTCTTAACCTGAAGCACCACTTTAGCTAATGGGGCCTCCTGCTGCTGCCGCACCGCTGGAACCCGATTTCTGTTCTTATCCTGAAGCAAAGTTCTTAACCTGAAGCACTATTTCTGGGTTAGTGGAGTGTGTAACCTGAAGTGTATGTACCCTGAAGCGTTTGTAACCCGAGGTACCACTGTATATGATCGAAGCCCACCCCAAAATAGCCGCTGTCCGGAAGCACCTTTTGCGAATGAACCTTTTCTTGAGATCCGTCTGTAACATCAATCATGTGAATGTATTATTTAGAATTGAGGAGCTTCTGGTGCACAGAACAGTGCTATAGACGGGCTTAAAGCAGGATTCAGGCATTTGCTAAATTAATCTGGATTATGAAAGAGCTATTTGAAAAATGTACTGCTGGAAGCTGATTGGAATTTCTGCTCCTGTTGCTAAATTGTAATGTTGCTAGGAATTTAGAAGCAGAACTTGATTGGACTATAGCAAAGTAGACAAAGTTAACCCAAATGTTGCTTAATCACGAAATGGCAAATCTAGGCGAAATATGCTTGAGATTAAATAGGAACTATTTCTTAATCATGCGGGTAGGCTTCCTAGACTTCGGCAGCTTACTGCAGATAAATTTGCTGCATCTGGAAATGAATTTCCTTGATTATAAGGCGTGCGTTGGCTTTTAATGGGAATAAATAATTCAATGTTTTCTCCAAAGGGGAAGCACTCTAAATGGCTGTAATGTGGACGAGGAGTGTCTCGTAAAAGGAAACATGAAGAACCCTGTGAGTTTTCAGATACTTAGCGAAGTGGCATCACATTTTGGACATGTCTGCTGTTCAGGTGAGAACTATTGCACCCATCGCGGTCTCTCCAGAGTGAGCCGGAGCGCTCTGAAAAACAGCTAGCAAAGCCTTAAGCCCCATGGCAACTAATCTGCATCCAATGTGCAGGAGCAAGACTTTTGCTCACCTTCGATATGCGCCGACATGAAGCAAGGGGAAGGTGGCCCTCAGGCACTGGCTAAGGTTCCTGCTCTGCCTGGTAATCATTAATCGTCCCACTGAGGGATGCAGGACAATGGCAGCACCAGAAGGACAGCCCAGTCCCGCCGGGACCAGCGCTAACTGCTTCTGCGTGGAAAAAGGGTGTGTTGTTTGGGGTCTTTTTTGTGTATAGCACATTGGAATGATGTTCCTTTGGGAAGGGCGGGGATCCCTGACTCCAGGCTCACTCCATCTCAGTGCAGGAAGTCTGAGCGCAGGTCTGTCTCAAGGATTTCCAAAAGTTCAAAGCGCTTCTTGCCCGGCCAACATGAAGCAAGCAGCTTTTTGGAATACTCTGGAATATACCTGCCGACTTTTGGGAATCTCCACTGGAGCAGGTAAGAAGCACTGTTGGTGTGATTTTCTGCCCTGCGTTTCTGACTTTGGTTTTTGAAATTCATTCTTACTTTATTTTCTTATACAGGCATACTACTTTTGACACCAGAAACCTTCCCAAGATTACAAAATGAATTAAAGTAAACCTATAAGCAATAAATTCGGGCAGTGTACATATAGACCCACAGTTCTTTTCCTGAGAGTCAAATAGTCAAATATTTGTTTCCTTTGAACAAATAGCATTTAAATGACATAATCCATATACTGTATGTTTAAAGACCAATGGCACTGATTTAACAGCATCTTTCTTATTGGTTCCAGTTACAGATAGGTAGCCATGTTGGTCTGCCATAGTCAAAATAAAAAATTCCTTCCTGTAGCACCTTAAAGACCAACTAAGTTAGTTCTTGGTATGAGCTTTCGTGTGCATGCACGAAACTAACTTAGTTGGTCTTTAAGGTGCTACAGGAAGGAATTTTTTATTTTTTCTTATTGGTGTACATGATGAAAGGCCACTAATTTGCGGATTATCTGTTTCTCTCCCTCTTTTTTTACCCCTGGCCAAATGTATCCTTTGTGTCAATTTCTCAGTTAATGTGAATTCCCAAATGGAATTCACCACTTTGTTCCTCCTGGTTTTTGCTTGTGGTAGATGAAAATTTGATCTGACTTGGATCCCCTCACCAACCCCAGTTTATATGGGTTTCACAAAATACAGTACGAGAGCCTGCCCCAGGTGAGGGTGATGGAGGTGTGCAAGGATGAACTAGATTAGTTGTCTGAGTTTTAAAGACCTGACAGGACACCCATCTTTTAACTAGCACTGCCCTGAAGTTTTTGCTGGTAACTCTCTGCGGTGAATTCATGGGTGGTTGAGGGTAGGGGGGAGAAATCAATCTGTTTTCAAAGCAAAGGCGAATGTTGGCAGAGGTGGCGAACCATCCTTAAGAACAACAACTTTTGCAGAAAGTTGCTGTGCTGCTTCAAGCTGACTGAGATACGTTGCAGTGGGCAGGAACATGACAACCTGGCTGGTCTCCAACTATCTGCGCCTGTTCTTTCCTGCTCGAGGTTGTAGAATCACAGAATTGTAAAATTGAAAGGGACACCAAGGGTGCTCTAGTCGAGTCTCCTGTAATGCTAAAGAATCCCTGAGAGACGGCCACGCAACCTCTACATTTTTTTTATTTTTTATTTTAGCTTAACAGCACCTCTGTTCTTCAGTACTGTACCAGGGTAGATGCTTTCTTCTATCGTTCTCTCCTGGTGTAAGGAATTATGTACACATAACATGCAATCGGGATGCGGGTGGCGCTGTGGTGTAAACCACTGAGCCTTGGACTTGCCAATCAGAAGGTCGGCAGTTCTAATCCCCGCGACGGGGTGAGCTCCCGTTGTTCGGTCCCAGCTCCTGCCAACCTAGCAGTTCGAAAGCACGTCAAAAGTGCAAGTAGATAAATAGGTACCACCCTGGCGGGAAGGTAAACAGCGTTTCCATGCGCTGCTGTGGTTCGCCCGAAGCGGCTTAGTCATGCTGGCCACATGACCCGGAAAAACTGTCTGCGGACAAACGTCGGCTCCCTCGGCCAGTAAAGTGAGATGAGTTCCTCAACCTCAGATTTGTTTGTGACTGGACTTAACTGTCGGGGGTCCTTTACCTTTTTTAACATGCAATCAGTGCTTTTTGCCTTAAAAAAAATTGTTTAGGGGTACTCTCATTTTCCTACACATATTGAAATACTGCCTCTCAATGAGGCCAAACCTAGATTCACAAAATGTTTAAGGGTATGTGTACCCCTGTGCACCCCCCAGAAAAAAAGCACTGTATGCCATTAAGCAGACAGATATGAGACTCTTGTACAGCGGGACAGGCTGGGAGGTCTGTATGAAGAATTCAGAGGATAGCCATCTTCAAAGATGCTTGTAGGATTTTTCTGCCTCAGGTGCGATAACAACTTGATCCAGCCTTGGTACCCTGGAACTAGACTTGGTGGGAGTGGTCTGCGTTGCTTTGCCTCAGGCAGCAAAATGCCTTGGGCAGTGCCAGGCTGATCTTGCCTGCCCAGCAACCACAAGTCGGGGAAAGGACTGCACCGTGCGGCAAATACTTTCAGATCACTGGAGTCATTACTAGGTCGCTATCTAACAGGGTAAATTCCCCCCCCCCCATCTTGCTCAAATAATAGTCGTGAGTGGAATCTTGAGTTCCATCCTTGCAGCAGTATTATTTAAAGCAAACGAACAAGAAAGCATTCGGCAAAGCCGAATAGATGTAAGCAATGCAAGTAAGTAAACTGCAGTTCGTTAAATTAGTCTGTAGTTTTCCAGCTCAAAAGTGTTGTCATTGGACATTTCAGAAGGTGCATGGAGATTTGTTAGCAATAGGAAAGATTCCATAGGAACCTAAATCAGGCATAAGCTATGCAGGTTCAGTCGTCAGTATCTCCACCTCAAGGGATGATCTCACACAGTTGTGTTGGGAGGGACTCCTGCAGAAACACTGCAGTTACTTCTATTTCATGAAGACATTTATGTGCTATGAAGACAGTGCCGCATTTACGTATAAGCTAAGCAAGCTATAGCTTAGGGCCCCACTCTCTGGGGGCCCCCAAAAAAACTAAAGGAAAAAAATCTGGATGTACATTTCCAAAATATAAGATACAAAACAAATAAAATAAAACCTACATACAGCAACAGTGTTTTGTGTTGTGTAGGCTCCTGTGATGTAAGTAATGGGCCCTGCCTGCTAGCCTGCTCCCTAAAATATCACTGGTTTGATCATTTCTATATACAGGGTGCCTACATTCTACATGTGCAAATGGCTTTAGAAACCTATTAGGGCCATAAATTACCATATACAATATATTCAACACAAAAAACAGAGACAATTTGTTGTTGACGAATGACAGCTGGACATATAAAGGGCTCCATTACCTTCAGAAGTTTAGGGCATCATATATGCTATATGATAATTTATGGACCTACAGTGGTACCTCGGGTTACAGACGCTTCAGGTTACAGACGCTTCAGGTTACAGATTCCGCTAACCCAGAAATATTACCTTGGGTTAAGAACTTTGCTTCAGGATGAGAACAGAAATCGTGCTCCGGCAGTGGCACAGCAGCAGGAGGCCCTATTAGCTAAAGTGGTGCTTCAGGTTAAGAACAGTTTCAGGTTAAGAACAGACCTCTGGAACGAATTAAGTACTTAACCTGAGGTACCACTGTAATAGGTATCTAAAGCCATTTGCACATAACAAAATGTGTATTTTATCAAAGTAATTGTTGAACTGTGATATTTTAGGGAGCAGGCGGGGCCCATGACCTACATCATAGGAGCCTACACCACACAAAACACTGTCACTGTATGTAGGTTTTATTTTATTTGTTTTTTATCTTATATTTTGGAAATATATATCCTGTTTTTTCCTTTGGGGGGGCCCAAGAGTGTGGGGCCCTAAGCTATAGCTTGTTTAGCTTATACGTAAATCCGGCACTGTGTGGAGCTTATCCAACAGAATTTTTCAGGTTCCCATTTTCCTCTCGCCGGTTCCGCTAAAAATATGAATGGTTATCACATTATATGCATGACTCCGTGTAGAATTTTTATGTGTTAGATACTCCTGGTTTCCTAAAGTAACCAGTGCACATAACTGTAAAAAAACAACAACCCCACCACTTACGCAAAAATATTGACTCTTTTGTATGTATTATACATATATTATGTGTAATATTTTGCATATCATTAGTTGGACTGTTTAAGGAAAAACAACAACTTTATTTGACCACGAACAAGTAGATCAGACATAAGCAGGCACTCAATGCGAGAGATGGACTCATTTAGGCAAACTTGATAGGGTTGGAAGCGCCAAATTCTGCATATAAATTCCATTTAAAGCAGGATTCCCCTGTGGAGATGTATCTTTGTAAAAACAAATGGAAGCACATTCATAATTAGCTATTGTTCCTTAGTGCATATCTGCTGCAAATCTGCAGACACGAGAAAAGGAAGCGCGTAATGTTGTCATCTTTACACTGGCATTTGCCACGGTACACAAACTAGCAAATGTTTCTGCCCTATAATGTGTGATTCGTTCCCGCTTTGGCTTGCTGAGTAATTGGAATGCGCCGGTTTCTCTCACCGACACATGAAGCTGTTTCACTGTATGGCTAGTTGAGACCAGTCTTGCTTTAGGGATTAAACACTGAATGAAAGGAAAGGAGATCGGAATGGAATGTTCCAGGCGTCACAATTCAGATCCCTGGGAAGGGCTAATGCTTTCCTTCTGAACCAGGTCTACCCAAGCCAAAGCTCATTACAGTGCCTAGTTCCTCTGAGCCTTTTCGGTGGCATGAATGCTGTAGTTACTGCCATTCATTGACATACATGCTAGGTATTCTCTCTCTATCTGGGCTTATCCAGACTTCCTCTTGTCCCGCCATTTCCCCCAAGGGATCCTAACAGCTCTTACTGTCAGAAAGTTCTTCCTGATGTTTACTTGGAATCTCCTTCTTGTAACTTGAAGCTATTGGTTCAGGTCCTACGCTCCAGAGCAGGAGAAAACAAGCTTGCTCCATCTTCCATGTCACAGCCCTTGAAGATATTTGAAGATGTCTATGATCATATCTCCTCTCAGTACCCTCTAAACACCCATGGCTAAACACACCCATCTCCCTCAACTGTTCCTCACAAGGCTTGGTTTCCAGACCCTTGATCATCTTGGTTGCCCTCCTCTGCACACATCCAGCTTTTTAACATCCTTCTTAAACTGTGGTACCCAGAATTGGATCCTGTATTCCAGGTGTGGTGTGACCAAGGCAGAAGAGAGTGGTCCTGTTACCAGGTTTTTGCTGATGCAGCCCAGTGGATAGCCCTATCCTTTACTGGGACATCCTTCCGGACATTCTTATCAAAAAGCTGATGGAACTAGACCTTTCTTCTACCATCTGTGACTGGATTAAAGACTTTCTGAGGGATCGGACACAAACAGTGAGGATTGGGCCTGTTACATCTACCTTCCTGAAGCTCAGCACTGCCCCCCCCCCCCACAGGGATGTGTGCTGAGTCCCTACCTGTACATATGACTGTATTTCATCTGATCCATCTACTGCAATTATTAAGTTTGCAGATGATACTACCATAATGGGTCTAGTTACAGGTGGAGATGAATCAGTGTACACGGGGGAGGTTCAAAAAGTATCTGCATGGTGCCTAGAGAATAACTTGCACCTAAATATTAGCAAGACAAAGGAGATGGTGTTGGACTTTTGGAGGAAGAGAGGGGAACTAGCCCCATTGTATATCGGGGGGGGGGTTGTGTGGAGAGAGTCTCTTCCTTTAAATTCCTGGGAGTTTACCTTTGTGAAGTCCTCACTTGGAAAAACAATATAACTCAGGTGGTTAGGAAGGCCCAACAGAGACTCCATTTCCTCCAGGTCTTTCAAAAGAACAATGTTAAACAACAATTGATGACGTCCTTCTACCGGTCCACAATAGAAAGTGTCCTCTCATATTGTATCACAGTGTGGTAGGTTGGCTTGACAGCCAAGGAGAGAAAGTCTTTACAGAGGGTGGTGAACACAGCACATGATATCATGGGCTGACATCTGATGGGAGGGCGTTCCACAGATGGGCGCCACTACCGAGAAGGCCCTCTGCTGGTTCCCTGTAAGCCCGCTTCTCACAGTGAGGGAACTGCCAGAAGGACCCCGGCGCTGGACCTCAGTGTCCAGGCTCGATGATGGACATATAGATGCTCCTTCAGGTATACGGGGCTGAGGTTGCTTAGGGCTTTAAAGGTCAGCACCAACACTTTGAATTGTGCTTGGAAACGTACTGGGAGCCAATGTAGGTCTTTGAGGACCAGTGTTATATGGTCTCGGCGGCCACTCCCAGTCACCAGTCCAGCTGCCGCATTCTGGATTAGTTGTCGTTTCCGGGTCAAAGATCCCAGATTCACAAGATCTTTTGCATGCCGAAAGATCTCGCTAAAATCTTGAGAGCTCACTGAAATATTGTGGGGTCATATGTGCTCCGCAAGATTTTGCCGGAAACCACCACTGGCAAGGCAGGAATGGCTGCCCCTCTGGGGGGCTGACCCATGGAGTTGTTTATCTTTGGAGGGCACTGCACAACAGAGGGAAATGGCTCCCAATGCCCCCAGATCCCAAGTGTTATTCCTTCTTCTCGTCTGTGTTTTGTTTCAGTGCTCATTGGCGTTGGCACAGACACACTGCTCCTGGGTCAGTTCAAGAGCCTGGCTGTCTACTTGCTGTGAGTATGACTGTCTTATTTGTGGGGAAATAACGTGGATTTGAGAGAGCACCAAATAAGCTTGTGCTGGTCGATGTAAGGACTTCTGCAAACTTGGGCCTGACTTCATACACCATATACAGATGTCAGGGACCATGCTGAGGAGGGCTGCACTGTGGAGGAATGGTGGGAGCCACCCCCTGCTCCTGCTTCTTCTCAGGAGCAGGAGGGGAGTATAGATTTGGAACAGTGGTTTGCAGAGGGGCATAGTTCAGAAGGCAGAAGCTGGGGAATACTGGATGGGGGACCATTAGCAGAAGCTACACTAGAAGAGAAAGAGTTAACAGATTCGCAGTCTCTGGACAGCATTCAACCCCCTTCTCCAAGAACACGGAGAGCTCAGAAAGTGTTAGAACAGAAAGCGCAGAGGGTTCAAGCTCAGGTTACAAGACGTGGGAGTGACGTAGATTAATAGGGACAGAGGAGGGGAGTAACCCTTAATTGGGTGCACTGCCATTTCTTTGTTCTCGCACTGTGATTATTAAAGATTCTAACTGGTAAGACGTTCCTTTCATTTTATCTTTTGCTTACTGCCATGGGGGAGGAAGTCGATTCCCCGAAGCCTGACAACAGGATGCCGAATACTGCACTATGGTCATGTCAAGGGTCCTTTGAGGAGGAGGCAATAGGGCTTCAGCATCCTGTCAGGGGCCTGAAGCCTCCTTCCCAAAGCCTGGCAAGCTTCTGCCCAGCTTAGGGAGGGAGGCGGGATGCTCGCACATGTGACATCAGGACATCACTCTCCCAAATTGCCTTCACAAGCTGTTCCCCTACGAAAAGTTTCACTGCACAGCACTGCATGCTCCCCTGTCCATGGCCTAGGACCCTTGTACCTACGGGACCGCCTCTCCCGGTATGCCCCACGGAGAGCCTCAAGGTCCATAAATAGCAACACCCTAGTGGTCCCGGGTCCTAAGGAAGTTAGATTAGCTTCAACCAGAGCCAGGGCCTTTTCAACTCTGGCCTGGTGGAACGCTCTGCCTCATGAGACCAGGGTCCTGCAGGATCTGATTTCTTTCCGCAGGGCCTATAAGACAGAGTTGTTCCGCCTGGCCTTTGGCTTGGAGCCAGTTTGATTCCCTCCCCTCCCCTCCCCTTCTTTCTTTTTCCTTTTTCCTTTTTCCTTTCTCCTCCTGTGATGAGGCTGCATTTTACTGTATTTTTCGCCCCATAGGACGCACTGGCCCATAGGACGCACCTAGTTTTTTTTTGGGGGGGGGGGCGAAATAAAGAAAAAAAAATTATTTCCCCCCCAGGTGCGGGGCTGGGGCAGGGGAAGCCCGAGCTTCCCCCAACCCCAGCCCCCAGAACAGGCTGCTATCCGCAAGCCGTAGGAGAGCTGCGCGAAGTCACGCATCTCTCCCACGGCTAGCGTAGAGCTGAACGAAGCCCAAAGCCTGGGGTGTGCTGAGCTCAGCGCGCCCCAAACTTCTGGGTGCAGGCAAGCTCTCCGCTAGCCGTGGGAGAGCTGTGCGACTTTACGCAGCTCTCCCACTGCTAGCGGATAGCTTCCTGAAGCCTGGAGAGCGAGAGGGGTCGGTGCGCACCGACCCCTCTCGCTCTCCAGGCTTCAGCGAAAGCCTGCATTCACCCCATAGGACCCACACACATTTCCCCTTCATTTTTGGAGGGGGAAAAGTGTGTCCTATAGGGTGAAAAATACGGTAATATTTTAATGTTTAAATATTTTAATGTTGTATTTTAATCTTGTTTTTAAGTTGTATTCATTCAACTTGTTTTTATTATTGCTTGTTAGCCGCCTTAAGCCCGGCTTTGGCTGGGGAGGGTGGGGTATAAATAAAAAAACATTATTGTTGTTATTATTATTATTATTATTATTATTATTATTACTACTACTACTACTACTGAGCGCTGCGGGGGGTTGCCATTTGCTCCTTGTTCCTCGCCTGGTAACGATGTCTCGTTCTTCAGTGTTTCAGGGATAGCCGTGTCCCTGTGCGAAGCAGCATACTTTGCGGGCCTTCTCTTGACCACTTGCTGCACGTGAGTGCTCCATTGCGTTCCTTCCCCCAACCCTCCTTGCCTCCTACAGTTCAGCTTGGGGGAGCACTTCTGGGCTGACGCTGAGCTCTTTTTGAGAGTTCACCTTGAGGGTGACTGACGTTTTGCTTTAGCCAGCTTCTCATTCTTCCACTTCCACTGCAGCCCCAAGACGGGATCTGGGATGCACACTTGCTGGAAGCACGCCAGACGTCGGGGGGCCTTCCAGAAGTTCCTGATGTATGTGTTGCTCTCAGTAGCCTGCTTCCTGCACCCTGTCATAGTTTGGCACGTCACCATCCCAGGTAAGAGGGTGACTGGGAATAACCAGTAGAATGGGGGTTTTATTTTTATTTTTTGCAAATACAGCAAACAGTAGCTGTAATCCAAAAATTATTTTAGGATTCAAAAAAGCAATACAAAGGATTCACCGAAAAGCATGGATGTTGCAAGCTAATGAATTAAAGCAGCTGCCTTAACTTCCATGCCATATAAGCTATGATATGGTGTACTGTACTGGTTTGAGTATGGTGTGGTATACTAGAAGGAACTGGGGGTGTTTAGCCTGGAAAAGAGGAGATATGATAGCCATCTTCAAATATCTCAAGGGCTGTCACATGGAAGACGGAGCAAGCTTGTTTTCTCTGGAGGGTCAGACTTGAATCCTGGCTTCAGGATACAGGAAAGGAGATTCTTTCTTTTTTTATTATAATTTTTATTAAGTTTTCCATATTTTATTACATTTCAGTATCAAAGGATGAAAAATAATAATTCATGACTTAAAACATTGCTTAAATAAAGCATCGACCTCCTTCCTTCCCTCTAACAGACTTCCAGATCTCATTACCAATTTCTCCACATTCCTAAATTCACTTTTTTACCTTAAATCAATCTTTTAACAATCACCTACTTATAAGTAAATCAGCTCCTTAATTTCCCATTACCAAACATTTCAACTTAAACCTACAAACGTATTCAACTGTTTATAATTTTCTTTCATATAGAGTATAAACTTGCCCCAGTCCTTTTGAAACAAATCATCACGGCGATTCCGAATCTTTCCCGTCAGCTTCGCCAGCTCCACATATTCGACCATCTTTACTTGCCAATCTTCCAATGTGGGGAGTTCTTGTTGCTTCCATTTCTGGGCCAGGAGTATTATTGCAGCTGTTGTTGCATACATGAACAAATTTACATCTTTCATTTGAATTTCCTCAATTAGCCCTCTGGTTTTTTTGCTGAAATTATACTTAAATACCTTTTTCAATTCATTATATATGGTATCCCAAACGGCTTTAATCTTGGAGCAAGTCCACCACATATGCAAGAAATTCCCCCAGGAAAGGAGATTCTTACTAAACGTCAGGAAAAACTTTCTGTCAGTAAGAGCTGTTTGACAGTGCAGTGGTCTCCCTTGGGACACCGTGGACTCCCCTTCCTTGGAGGTTTTTAAGCAGAGGTTGGATGGCTATCTGTCATTGATGGATTGCAGGAATCTCCTCTTTTACTAGATAAACATACCCAGCTCCTTCAACCATTCCTCATAAGGCTTGGTTTCCAGACCCTTGGTCATCTTAGTTGTCCTCGTCTGCACACGTTCCAGCTTGTCAACATCCTTCTTAAACTGTGGTGCTCAAAATTGGACACAGGATTCCAGGTGTGATTTGACCAAGGCAGAACAGAGTGGTACCATTATTTCCCTTGATCTGGACTGATGAAGCCTAGAATAGCATTAGCTTTCTTCTCCTCACACTGTTGACTCATGTTCAGCTTGAGGTCCACCAAGACCCCTAGACCTCTCTCTCTGTCTCTTTCCTTACTCTCTCCAGGCACGATGCTGGTGGTCACCGGCTTCACCTACTTCCTGCTCAGTAAGCAACAGAAAGAAACTAGAACACCTGGAGAAGAGCAATACACGGATTCCCAAAGCGCAGCTGTAGCTGTGACGGATGCAGGCGACACCGAGCAAACCTACACCTTCCCCAGGGGAGCACCTCAAGGGCAACGCAACTCCCTTCTTGGGTTTCTGAGGAGCTTCTTCAAAAGCTGCAAGAAACTGGACACCGTCGAGGCCTCTTTGAGCTCACCGCCCACAAGGAGGCAGGTGCACTTTGAAGAGAAGGTGGTGAACATCATTCTTTCTGTCAAAGAAAGCCCAGAAGAGCAGGAGATCTTGGCTGAGGAAACCACATCTGACGTGGCTCCCATCCTTCCGCCCCAGTTGTGACAGCCTACAGTGGAGACAGCAACAGCGAGAACGGGCTCTTTCTGCTTCTCTATGATCCTAGTATTTGCTGCAGAGACACCTGGAGGCAACTTGTAGAATAAACCTCCCAGCTTTGGTTTGGGCTAGGGGTAGGCAACCTACGGTCCGTGGGCCGGATGCGGCCCAATCGCCTTCTCAATCCGGTCCATGGATGGTCCAGCGTGTTTTTACATGAGTAGAATGTGTGTTTTTATTTAAAATGCATCTCTGGGTTATTTGTGGGGCATAGGAATTTGTTCATCCCCCCCCCCAACCCCAATATAGTCTGGCCCACCACATGGTCTGAGGGACGGTGGACCAGCCCATGGCTGAAAAAGGTTGCTGACCCCTGGTTTAGGCCAATGAGAGCAGCCAAGAACTTTCATTGGTTGAAGTTGGTGGACAGGGATGAATTCCCCAGTCATCCCCATCCTGTTCTCCCGAGTCCATTCTTCTCTACTTTTATTGAAGAAGGGATTTGCCTGGTTTGTTGTTGTTGCTTTCTTGTTGTTAGCTACAGTGGTACCTCAGGTTAAGTACTTAATTCGTTCTGGAGGTCTGTTCTTAACCTGAAACTGTTCTTAACCTGAAGCACCACTTTAGCTAATGGGGCCTCCTGCTGCTGCCGCACCGCCGGAGCCTGATTTCTGTTCTTATCCTGAAGCACTATTTCTGGGTTAGCGGAGTGTGTAACCTGAAGCGTATGTAACCCGAGGTACCACTGTATTTGGTTACTACCATAAGACTTCACAGTGTCCAGTCTGTGGAATGGAGCCAGGACTATGTTTCAGAAAACAGTGAACACAGGAACACAGTGACTGAGAGGGACATAGACTAGGCAACAGCTCACATTTTGTGTCGGTGTCCCTCCATGAATTATCTAGAATCTGACATACATAAATGTGTTTTAATTGAGCATTGTGGCTTCCAAGGCCCCAGAGGGGTAGCAAAAACTCCCCTTCCCAAATTTTCTTCAGTGATATCGTAAGAATTCTTAAAGGATGAAAAACATCTTCATGTATGCGACAACGGCCGCGAGAGTTTTAGTACCACAAGGATCGAAGACTGAAGAAACCCCAACTAAAAATTATGGCAAGAAAAATTGATGGACTATGCAGAACTGGCAAAACTGACATACAAGCTACGGGACAAGGATAACTGTGACTTTAAAGATGAATGGGAACCCTTTACAAAGTATTTGAAGACGCAACAAAGCGAACTGGACTCCTTGGCCGGTTTTGAATAAACATTCACAAACTTTTTATTGATAATTATTACTTAAATAGTTTGAGGGTCTATACAACTGTGTAACATGCAGAAAACAGCGTTTTTAGAGAAATCGGGGGCTGGGGGGGGTTCTGTGGGGGGAGGGAGGGGAAGGTAGGAAAAAAGGGGGAAATAGGATGATATGTTTCTGGATAATATGTTTTGTTTTAATTTTGAATTAAAAAGTAATAATAAAAAAAAGAATTCCTAAAGGAAGGAGGGAAATAATAAACCTCATAGCCCACTAGGTTGTTTTGGGCCTAAAGTTGTCTCTATCTTGCTCCCCTTGACTGTGCTTAGCCAGCAGTAAAAGAAAACAGCTAGGAAAAGACTTCCATGTGTCCCTGTTTTCCAGAGACAGTCTCAGATTTACAGAAGCTGTAAATCTGATTTGATCCTGAAACGTCCCATTTCTCCATAGGACGTCCCTATTTCCTTAGGACGTCCCTATTTTCATCGGAGAAATGTTGGAGGGGTATGGAGTTATGTGACCCCTGAGCCAAGGAGATAAGTAACTATACAACTATACAACCTTTAGAAGACATCTGAAGGCAGTCCTATAGTGGGAACCTTTTTAATGTTTAATGCTTTATTATGTTTTTATATATGTTGGAAGCCACCCAGCGTGGCTGAGGCAACCCAGTCAGATAGGCGGGGTACAAATAATAAAATTATTATTATTATCATGGAATAGGACATCCCTATTTTCATCGGAGAAATGTTGGAGGGTGTGTAACAAGACTCACAGAGCAGAGTCAGATGAGAGGAAAGGGAAAATAGCCTACAAAGGCTGTGGACCAGGGCATCACCCACCATTATTTACAGACCCTCCAAGTGTCCTTATTTTCCAGGGACATCCCTGATTTGGAGAAGCCGTCCCAGTTTCTGATTTGATCCCGGAATGTCCTGCCTTTCCTGAGGATTTCCCTGTTTTCATTGGAGAAATGTTGGCGGGTATGGAGTTATCCGACCCCCGAGCTGTCTGAAGGCAATCCTGTTGGGTCCCTTCCAACTCTAAGATTGTTTGAGCTGTCCTCCTGACCAAGCCATTTTATATACACCAAAAAGTGGCTGTAGTTAAGCCCATGTGGCCAAATGTGGCGAAAGAACCATGTATAGTTTCCCCTCCCTTTTGCAGTAATCTGAGAGAGCGGAGGCAGGAAAATGTCACCCCTCTGCAGTCTGTTGCTTGAACTGTTTCATGCTAGCCTAGAGCAATGAACCTGAGTTATGGATTTCTCATACGGAAAGCGCCCCCTTTGCAACCTTCGTTTTGCCTGTGGAATGGAAACGAGCGTCAAACAGTTCAGAGAACGAGTAATATGAGATGTGCAAAGGGCTTTTTGCATACCAAAAACACACACCCTATAATATCATCCAGATACAAATATAACCCAAACATTTTTGCAAGCAGATGCAAAATACACCCAGGTCTACCTTGGACAAATGCTTCGTTTGGTCGCGGATGTAAGACAGTTCCTTTTCTGGGCTGAAGATGGCAATAGATTCCCATAAGAACCGATTGCAGTGGTGATCTGTTAGGTTGCTTCACTTTGGCCGACAGAATGATGAATGAATCTTTATTTGCGTCAGCCATCGGCTATAGCAGTAAAACAACAATACGATATACAAAGAATAGAAACAAAAATTCAAATATATAAAATACATTTTAGGGTTTGAATCTATAGTCAAATGGTGGATCATATTCTGCTTGCCTCAGCTAAAAACCCTGCAGCCTTTGCTGTTCCTGGCTCATCTTGATCTGCCAAGAGAAAGGACACTGTGGCAGTGGTTGGGCGACCCGGAATGGACAAAAAAAGAGGGGTGATAATCTCATTCCTCAAGTCTTTATAAAGAGTGCAAGCCAGAAGGGCATGCGCCACCAATTCAGTATTGCCATCTTCACAGGGACATGAGTGTTTTTCATGTGGAATCTGTCGGAATCGCCCCTCAAATACAGCCAAGGGCAGTACATTCAATTTTGCAAGAGTAAAAGTATGTCTGTATTTTAGAATTGCTAGGTTATGCAGATAAGGTGCCAGAGAGTCATAATGGGAAGGTGGAAAATAGTCATACCATGGGCAAAATTTCCTTATTGTGGCCAAGTTGTTCTGATGCTCGATATCATTTAGGCGCTGACAAATTAGACTATTTGCTTTGCGTGTTCAGACCCAGAGACCTCCCCCCTAAATAAATTCACACCAGTCTCAAATTTTGGTTTTGGTTTTTGGCAGAATTTAGGCCACAACTTTATTGATTACAGAAAGTAACTGGTTGCATAGGCTCTGGTTTGACTTGCTCCCTGCCTTGCAGGTAGCGCTGACCCAGGGTTCCAGCATAGGTCAGTCATGGGTGAACACCTGGATAAGCAGAAAGCTGGGAACAGGCAAACTCCGCCACCCAAATGTCCCCCTGGACTCAGGCACGGGCACAACTCCCTCTCAGGGGTTGACCAAACCATTGAGTCCCTGGATTCCTTTAACGGAATGCCCTTCACATAGGGATGGTGAGAGCGTTCTCCCATCCCTATCACCTGAACGAGAGCCTATCCGCAATCTTACAAGTTGTGACGATTTGCTACGCGGAAGGCGAAACCCAAATGGCAACAGCCAATCAGCCAAGTGGGGGAAATTCCTGCCATGCCCCTGTCCCAATGACACACGACGGCATAGCAAGGTCAAGCGCAAAGCCCTAAAATTAGGGAGAGGTGGGCGGGTGTTCCGAATGCAAGTGCCGAAAGAGGAAGCTCAGGGTCATGTGCATGGGCATAAATAGGTCCCTCGAACCATTTGGACTGCGTACCGTTGGCCAGAATGTACCCAGCTTCGAGGGACCTACCAATCGGGAGTTGTGGCTGACCAAATGTACTCACCCACAACACAGGGTGTCGGTTTTCCAGGTCTCACCAGAATACATGCCCTCTTTAAGGGAGGACCCAATTTACCAAAACCCAAAGTGAGTAGCTGCTGTGGTGATAAACCACAAGAGTGTAGTTTTTGATAGACAATTTTAGTCCAGGCGCTCTTGTGACAGATTCTTGGTGATAAAAATGCCACCAGTGAAGGACCCCTTGCTAACCACTTAGGCGGCCGGGATAATGCTCTCATTTTTCTCAGGAAAATGAATCTGAGGCATTTTAGCTTTCCCGAGTGTTCAGTGCTCTGTAATGGCACCCTCGCCTGTCCTTTCTGGTTGGCCTTTCAAAGTGCCCGCAGGCTGAATTCAGGCCGGAGATCAAGGCAGCTGCAACAAACAGCCTCAACTGAGGGCAATTGTGCTTTGCAGACCTCTGGTTTCTTCCTAGGGAAGCTAATGGATGGAATGAGGGGAGGGAAGCAGAGGAACTTGGAAAGCTTGAATATTCTGGGTGGCGTGGTGGAAATTTTGCTAGGAGATGTCTGCAGGCGGTGCCGGATTTACGTATAAGCTAAGCAAGCTATAGCTTAGGGCCCCCAAAAAATTTAAAGGGAAAAAACTGGATGTACATTTCCAAAATATAAGATAAAAAATAAATAAAACCTACATACAGCAACAGTGTTTTGTGTTATGTAGGCTCCTATGATGTAAGTCATGGGCCCCGCCTGCTCCCTAAAATATCACAGTTCAACAATTACTTTGATAAAACACATATTTTGTTATGTGCAAATGGCTTTAGATACCTATTAGGTCCATAAATTACCATATAGCATATATTAAACACAAAAAAACAGTGACAATTTGTTGTTGACAAAGGACAGCTGGACATATAAAGGGCCCCATTACCATCAGCAGCTTAGGGATTCATCAAGCCTAAATCCATCCCTGTCTGAAGGTATGAACCAGGTGATTTAACTGCCCATACAGATTTTCCCAGTAGTGATGTACGGAAGTGAGAGGCTGATCGCCGAAGAATTGATGCTTTTGAATTCTGGTGCTGGAGGAGACTCTTGAGAGTCCCATGGACTGCAAGAAGATCAAACCTCTCCATTCTGAAGGAAATCAGCCCTGAGTGTTCACTGGAAGGACAGAAAGTGAAGCTGAGGCTCCAATACTTTGGCCACCTCAGGAGAAGAGAAGACTCCCTGGAAAAGACCCTGATGTTGGGAAAGATGGAGGGCACAAGGAGAAGGGGATGACAGAGGATGAGATGGTTGGATAGTGTTCTCGAAGCTACAAACATGAGTCTGACCAAACTGCGGGAGGCAGTGGAAGACAGGAGTGCCTGGCGTGCTCTGGTTCAGGGGGTCACGAAGAGTCGGACATGACTAAAGGACTAAACAACAACAACAACAACAACAACACAGATGGTACCTGAAAGTCCCCCTCTCTTATTATCCTAATACACATATACTTTTCAATAACCTAATATATTCTGTGTAAACTCATTCCGAACATAATTGTATTTATCCAAGGAAACTCTGCTCAGGAGAACACCTGAAAGTTGATGGAAGTCTCCACGGTGTACTAAAGAATTTATTTATTTTTTGGTTCAAAGGTACATGCATGACTTGTTTTTAGGAACAATATTTTTCGCCGCTATTTGTAGTATTCTCAAAAACTGTGTCATGTTCTAAGCGTCATGGTTCCAAGGCCAGACCACTGGCGAGGACCTTTTAAACTGGGAAATGATATATAGTGAATTGAAAAAGATGTTTAAAATAACTTTTGTTAAAAAACCAGAAGATTTTTTATTAGGAATTGTAGGTACCGGTATTCCGAAGGAGCAGAAAAGACTTTTTATGTATGCAACATAAAATCCGCATGGATGTTACTAGCCCAGAGAAGGGAAGAAGACGAAGTCCCTACCAGAGAGGAATGGCAAACTAAGCTGTTGGATTGCGTCAAAATGGCAAAACTGACCGGAAAGCTCAGGAACCAGGAAGACCAAAACTTGAATAAAGAATGGGGGGAATGACCTAGGAGACCACTGTAAGCAAATGAAAACATTAGCAGGATTGCAAGAACACTTGTAATGTAGCAAATACTGTGGACAAAATGGAGAGACATAAAATATGGATTATGTAATAATATCCGGTTGAAAAGGTTGACAATAGGACCGAAAGTTTGATGAGGCCCTAAGCTACTGAAGGTAATTGGGCCTGTATATGTCCAGCTGTCCTTTGCATAGCTGTCAACCTTCCCTTTTTTTGCGGGAAATTCCCTTATTCCAGCACCGTTTCCTGCTGCTATCCCGGATTATTAGATATCCCGTAGACTATCCCCGGGACAGGTGAGGCTGCTGATCCCTTATTTTCAAATCTGAAAGTTGACAGCTATAGTCCTTTGTCAACAACAAATTGTCACTGTTCTTTGTGTTGAATATACACTATATGGTAATTTATGGACCTAATAGGTATCTAAAGCCATTTGCACATAACAAAATATGTATTTTATCAAAGTACATCTGGGTTTTTTAATATCTGATGTAGATTTTTACAATTTTGTTGTTCTGTATGGGGCAATGACAATAAAGATTATCATATCGTATCATTTACATTTTTGGGGGCACCCCAAGAGAGTGGAGCCCAAAGATATAGCTTGTTTAACTTATACGTAAATCTGGCACTGATCTGGAGAAATCGCTAAATATGGATATGTATTTTGTATTGTTCTAACCCTATATTTGTAAAAATCCAATGAAAATTATTTCAAGAAATAATAATAAAGCAAACTGGCTTCTGACACAAGCCTGTCCATGGCTTCTCCTAGTCTAAGGTTATGTGCAGATTGGAATCATAGAATTGTAGAGTCAGAAGGGACCCTGAGGGTCATCTAGTCCAACCCCCCCCTGCAAGGCAGGAATATGCACCTGTCCCGTGGGGGAATCGAACCTGCAACCTTAGCGTTATGAGCACCACGCTCTAACCAGCTGAGCAGGGGTGTTTCAAGTCATGTTTGCAGTGCGTTGTATGCACCAGAGAGAGGGTGGAGATGCCTTCACCTGATGTGAATCACCTGATTTGTTTCCCTGTGTCCAATTCCTGTTCTACGAAGCGGCTTGCCTTTTCAAACTGGATGGAAGCTGTTTTGAGGGGGAAAGCACAGCAAACTGAGATTTCTCAAGAAACCAAAGGATGCCTATGGGTTGTGGCTAAGGTCGTGCATATTCAGCTTCAAACACGCAGCAACGGGAGCACATCGGAGCCGGAATGAACATACGATGTGTACACAGGTTAAACGATGGAGAGAAAAGTTTGGGTTGCATTTAAGGGGATCACACAGAATTAATGTGCTAGGCCTGACTTATAACACTTGTTGTTGTTTAGTCGTTTAGTCGTGTCCGACTCTTCGTGACCCCATGGACCAGAGCACGCCAGGCCCTCCTGTCTTCCACTGCCTCCTGCAGTTTGGTCAAACTCATGCTGGTAGCTTCGAGAACACTGTCCAACCATCTCATCCTCTATCGTCCCCTTCTTGTGCCCTCCATCTTTCCCAACATCAGGGTATTTTCCAGGGAGCCTTCTCTTCTCATGAGGTGGCCAAAGTATTGGAGTCTCAGCTTCAGGATCTGTCCTTCCAGTGAGCACTCAGGGCTGATTTCCTTCAGAACGGATAGGTTTGATCTTCTTGCAGTCCATGGGACTCTCAAGAGTCTCCTCCAGCACCAGAATTCAAAAGCATCAATTCTTCAGTGACCAGCCTTCTTTATGGTCCATCTCTCACTTCCATACATCACTACTGGGAAAACCATAGCTTTAACTATACGGACCTTTGTTGGCAATGTGATGTCTCTGCTTTCTAAGATGCTGTCTAGGCTTGTCATTGCTTTTCTGCCAAGAAGCAGGCGTCTCTTAATTTTGTGGCTGTTGTCATCATCTGCAGTGATCATAACACACTTATGAGTGTGTGACTTATAACACACTCCTAAAGGTGCAAGATTTTGTGTGAGTCAGAAAAATCTGCACTCCCTCCTGAGGGAGATACATATGGTCTCATCACTGCTGTTTCAAAAACAACAACAAATATTTGGGGCAATTGTATTTTCATAAGTATTGCAAGCTCCTTTAGGATGGCAGTATGCCCCCAAAGGTGGGTTTTAAAAAGCTGAATAATGATGAAATAATTAAAAGCTTAAATGATGAATAGTGTAGATTGCAATCTACAGGCCAATTTTTTATTTTTTTTGCTGGAACAATTAGTGCCTGCTGGTTGCTGGGATTCTTTCAAAGAATTCCAGAATAGATGGCTATCAGATTGATCTTGCCAGACACTTCTAATTTTCTTAAGCAAGGGGACAAGCATATTTAAGACCACTGGCACAGATTAGAAACTGTGAAGATGTCCCGAGAATGCTCTTTTGTTTTGTAAATCCAAAGCACAATACTGGAGCCTGGTCCTTTTATTTCAAAAAGCCGAAAATGCAAAATTAGAGTGGGCCCATCCTCACTGATTGCAACTTACATACTATTCCTAGTGCTGATGAACAAAACAAATTCTCCCTTCTGACTAATGGATTTTGAGATCACACTATTTTCGGAATTTAATTTAATTATGTATATATTTAACGATTACTTGGAGACTCCCACTGCACACAATGTCTGAATGCAAGCACATATCTAGTCAGTTTTTAAAACTGCTATTTTAAAAATATATTTTCACCCACAGCTGCACCTATGTTAATTTGCCTTGTTTTCATTTTAGGTCCAAAGGACTCATTTTGTAGCATTTATAGCAGTTAATCTACATGCAGCCCTTAGTAAGCTAAAAAGATAAAGGGCTCCTGGATGGTTAAGTCCAGTCACGAACGACTCTGGGGTTGGGGTGCTCATCTTGCTTCAGGCCAAGGGAGCCGGTGTTTGTCCACAGACAGCTTCTGGGTCATGTGGCCAGCATGACTGAACTGCTTCTGGCGCAATGGGACACCGTGACGGAAACCAGAGTGCATGGAAATGCCGTTTACCTTCCCACCGGAGCGGTACCTATTTATCTATTTGCACTGGTGTGCTTTCGAACTGTTAGGTTGGCAGGAGCTGGGACAGAGCAACTGGAGTTCACCCCATCACATGGATTCAAACTGCCGACCATCTGATCGGCAAGTCCAGGAGGCTCAGTATGTGTGGATGTGATCTGAAGTGGGATCATGATGTGCAGGGAAGGAGGTTATAAGCTTTCTCTTCTCCACATTTGCAATCCGCTTCTAGAGAGAAGCATCCCTTGATTCCCACCTGGCTTGGAATTGCTTCAACTGACACCTTAGGTAAAGGGACCCCTGACCGTTAGGTCCAGTCGCGGATGACTCTGGGGTTGTGGCACTCGTCTCACTTTACTGGCAGAGGGAGCCGGTGTACAGCTTCCGGGTCATGTGGCCAGCATGACTAAGCCACTTTCTGGCAAACCGTTCACCTTCCCACCAGAGAGGTACCTATTTATCTACTTGCACTGGTGTGCTTTCAAACTGCTAGGTTGGCAGGAACAGGGACCAAGCAACGGGAGCTCACCCCGTCGCAGGGATTCGAACCACTGACCTTCTGATCGGCAAGCCCCCCCCTTAAATGCTCTCATAATACATTTGGCTCTCACTAATAGTTTTTGGAAGTCATTGCCCTTCTTTGCTGCATGACTCCCTCTGTGAGTGCGCATTTCTAGTCAGGTTAAAAAATAATAAAATTAAAAGGGACATTTTTTTTTCTTTTTTTGCAGTTTCCCCTTTGCAGCAGGTGGAGAGGGATAAATTTCAGTTTTTTTCAGGTATCCCCCCCCATTAATCCAATTCTTTGATTTGTTTTTTTAATTAAAAAAAAAGATCCCCTGGAAATTTGCATGCCCTTTCATGCATGTTTCTCATGACATACACATTTTTCAATGTGAGATTACCTAGTGTGTGCTATTTTCCAAGCCATGGGAAAAGGCCATAGCTCAGTGGTTAGGCATCCCCAGGTGTGTCTGGGGAAGACTTCCTGCCTGAAACCCTGCAAACAATGGATTACTGAATGGTTTGGTTCATTTAAAATATGCAGGGATGTATGGTATGCAAAATGAACCACAGAAAGAGAAGAAGGGAAGTCGTTGATTTAAGGTTGTTTAAATGAAAATAGATAGAGATAGATAGTATACATACAGTATATATACAGTGTGTGTGTGTGTGTGTGTGTGTGTGTGTGTGTGTGTGTGTGTATGGAAACCCTGGAAGGCTACTGCCAGACAGTGGAGACAATAGCTAGACGGACCATTAGTCTGAGGCAATTTCTCTTGTTCCTATTTTTCCCTTAACGGAATGCATTTTTGTACTTTATTATCACTAATGTGCACATTTTGCCGGCAATTTTGCTGACAGACATCTGCATTGCAAAACTGAGAGCAGTGCAAGTTTTGAAGCGAAGCTGTGACTTCAGGTTTGCATACTCTGGAGATGTGCAAAATTGGTAAGTTAAAACGCAAACCAAAGAAATCCTGCCCCATTCCTAGCAGCAAGGTTGTTCTCCCATCACTTCCTGCATACAAATGTAGGAAGTACTGTGCCATTGGCCATCTCCAGGGGAATACCTAGGGGTTGGCCAAGTTGGGCCCCAATAAAGGCATAAACCAGCCCCCACATGGTGCCTCTCCACTCTGGCTTGGAGTGGCAGAGCACCCAAGGGTGCAAGGGAACCTAGGTACACCTCTGGCCATCTCTAAACATAACACAGAACCCCTCTTCCAGTGTTGTTGTTGATGTTGTTAATAAAACTTGTAACTGGAAGGCGTTGTCCAAGCGACTTACAGCAAAGAAAAATATACAATACAGTACCTGCTATATAAATAGTACAGGACAATATTAACAATACTCCAGTAATAAACAAAGCAATACTCCGACTCACTAATTAGCATACAATACTTTAACCATTCCCTAGTTAACAAAATCGTTCACATCGATCCAACGATTTTTCCAGTGTTTTCCAAAAATCACCTTGTTCTCTTATAATGGCAATGGCGCCCACCTGAGAGGTGCTGGAACAGAGTCCCGGTGAGTTCTGGTTGGAAAAAAGCCCTGGCTTTTTCTGATTAAACATCCAAATAAAATGCTACTTTGTTTTTTTATTTTATTTTTACTTCTGTAACAGATTTCGTTGTCAGGTTTTTTCAAATGAAAACAACCCTGCCAAGAAACCCACACAACCTTCATTCCAAGTTAATGTTGGAGCGTAATGTAATCTAAATTGGTACGGCCAATTTGTTCAAGAAAGGTGTTCGGTGTTACAGTCAGTTTCAGGATGCCATGACCATAAAGAGGCATAGTGTGCTGCAAAGCATTGTTGCCGAAACCACAAAACGATTCCGAAACCACAAAACGACTCGGAAATATTTGTTGTGCGGTTTCACAGTCTGGCAAATCCTTTATAGAGATCAGCCGGCAGACAAATCACGGTTGAAGTTCTATCTGAGGTCTTGGTATCTTAGCATCGAGATCTCTTCTTGTAAACATCGAGGATGTGGGGAGGGGGAGAGATAGCGAAGGGAGGAAACTCTCAGTCATAAATATAAATTGGGGTGGGAGACCTGTGGCCCTGCCGTTGTTGTTACAACTCCCACAATCCCTAACCATGGGCCATGTTGGCTGGGGCTCAGGAGATTTATAGTTCATCAATATATGGAAGGCTATAGTTTCCCTGTGCCTGCTACAGACCGAATACCTCAAAACATGATAGCATCGGTCTGCCCTGCTCCCCTATAAAGAGCTACTCTGTTTAGCAGCTTTGTTTCTCAAACTGCCTTTCCATGATTTACATTCGTGTTAAGAAAACAGGTTCCAGTTTGGAGTCTTCTGGGTTCCTCTCGCATGATCCTTGGCCTCTCGCAATTCCTCTCAGTGACTGACCAGACGGAGGAATTTTGAGTTTTTGTTTGTGTGTGTGTGTGTGTTTTTTTAAAGCGTGGTAAAAGAGACATACCCAGTCGTAAATTCTGCGCAGAAACAACAGCAAGAAACTGCACAATAAACATTGTTGCAGCTGCCCCAGGGGACACTACACAGCCATGCCTATTAATCATTGGGCTGCGCTGGGAGGACTGAAAAAAGAGAGAGGTGTTTTACATCCACCAAAGGGGCAGTAAGAGAATTGTAGTTAGAAAGGGCCTTCAAGGTCACCGCTTCTAACGCCTTGCTAGGCACTCCTGATCACTGGCCACCCGGAATCTGTTTAAAAACATCTAATGATGGAAGCCTACCACCTTCTGAGGAAGTCTGCTCCACCGTCAAACAGTTTGTGCCATCAGGAAGTGTTTCCAAATGTTTAGGTAGAATTCACTTTCTTGTAACTTGAACCCACTAGTTTGGCTCCTGCCCTGGGGAGCCACATAAAGCTATCCTGTTGTTGCAAAACCAACAAAAGAGTCTTGCAGTACTTTAAAATCTTACACGTTTATTAGGACATTGGCTTCTGTAGATGGCTGCCCACTTCAAGAGCCCTAGCTAAGGGTAAATATAGATGGCAAAGTGCGAAATATAGGGAAGTTTATCCATTTCTTAAACGTGTGCTAACGTTAAGCGAAACAGATGGCTGTTGTTAGCTTTGTGGTAGTTGTTGGTGACAAAAATAGACAATTCTGGTTTAAACGGAATAGACGTCTGACTCATTATAGACATTTTAAATATCTGGAGAATGGTCAAGTTCTTCGAATTTTTGAGTTGAAAGTTCCGGATTCTCAAATTCCATGCTGTCTTTACTTTGGAGTAGGTAAAAAGGTAACGGACCCCTGGACTGTTAAGTCCAGTCAAAGGCGACTACAGTAGTACCTCAGGTTACATATGCTTCAGGTTACAGACTCCACTAACCCAGAAATAGTACCTCGGGTT
This sequence comes from Podarcis vaucheri, assembly GCF_965113315.1. Classification (NCBI taxonomy): domain Eukaryota; kingdom Metazoa; phylum Chordata; class Lepidosauria; order Squamata; family Lacertidae; genus Podarcis; species Podarcis vaucheri. The sequence continues at coordinate 95,247,011 of NC_138763.1, read as the reverse complement.
AAGAACTTTGCTTCAGGATAAGAACAGAAATTGCATGGCGGCGGTAGCAGGAATCCCCATTAGCTAAAGTGGTGCTTCAGGTTAAGAACAGTTTCAGGTTAAGAACGGATCTCCGGAACGAATTAAGTACCTAACCCGAGGTACCACTGTACCACTCTTCTCGCTTTTAGTCCAAGGGAGCCGGCATTTCTCCACAGACAGCTTTCTGGGTCATGTGGCCAGCAGGACTAAACCACTTCTGGCGCAATGGAACACTGTGCCAGAAACCAGAGTGCACAGAATGACCGCTCCCTACATCAAACGAGGGACCTTTTGCATGGTCGTGCACAGCCCCCAGGATCCCAGTGCGACTCTTGGTAGTTCGGACTGACTTCCTCCTCCCCAGGCTTGATACCTGGAGGTCTCCGCCTACCTCAATCAATTGCCCAATCCCACCTGGGGAGGCGTTGCCAGGGGATTGGCCAGGTAAGGGGAGGGACCGTCCTGCCCACATAACAGATGGTGATTCTTAACCTGCGAAACACTGTTTACCTTCCTACCACAGCAGTACCTATTTATCTACTTGCACTGGTGTGCTTTTAAACTGCTAGGTTGGCAGAGTCAGACGGCTCCTGACAGGAGCTGGGACAGAGCAACGGGAGCTCACTCAGTTGTGGGGATTCGAACCGCTGACCTTCTGATCGGCAAGCCCAATAGGCTCAGTAGTTTATCGGTCCTGGAAGTTTTGCTGAATATGATTAGAAGGGACCAATTGGTTAAAGGTATACAAGTTGGAGCTAAACAGTACAAATTGAGAGCATTTGTAGATGACTTAGTATTGACATTACAGGAGCCAGAATCTAGTACCAAAAGAGTTTTGGAACTGATTCAAGAATTTGGTCAGGTTGCTGGATTTAAACTGAATAAGCTAAAAACAAAGGTCTTAGAGAAAAATTTAACAGCGATTGAGAGAGAGAGGTTTCAGAATGAGACAGGATTAGCACTGGTTAAGAAAGTGAAATACCCGGGGATTAACATGACAGCTAAAAATGGGAATCTATTTAAAGACAATTATGAAAAATGCTGGACTGAAGTGAAAAAAGATTTAGAAATCTGTTCAAATTTGAAGCTTTCACTACTAGGCCGTATTGCTGCGATAAAAATGAATGTATTGCTAGAATGTTGTTTTTGTTTCAAACATTGCAAATTTTGGATAATATGGATTGTTTCAAGAAGTGGCAGAGAGATATTTCTAGGTTTGTCTGGCAGGGCAAGAAGCCTAGAATAAAATTTAAAATACTAACTGTCAGGGGTTCAGGAGCAGAGGCGAGGGCAAGGGAGGAAACAGAGAGCGAGGGGGAGGAGGCAGAAGAAAGGATGAGTGACGACGACGACCCGAGATCTCCGAGTCTGTCCAGTGAATCAGAAGATTCACAAAGAGGAGCACCAGTGGCAAGGGCAAGGGGGGAGACTAGGGGGACACCTCAGGAAGAAAGAGCCAGAGGGGACTCAGAGGGGAGCAGTTGGAGATCGGGACCTACGTCACCGCCAGAGAGTAGGGAAGAGGAAGAGCGCCTGGGAACTAGCGCTGGCAACTCACAACAGGAGGGAGGGCACGAGTCAGGAGTGGCCACACCTTCATCGGGGAGCGAAGTGACGGTTAGACGGAAAGTGGAAGGTTGGGCGCGCGCGCCAAGTTCAAATGCACAGGAAGGTGGCGCAGTAGGCAGCCCGGAAAGAGAGCCAGGTCCTAAAGCCCGGCGCAAGGAGACAGGGGAGTCAGGGGGGTCAGCGTCAGAAGAATCCCGGGAGAGACCCAGGGGGGCAGAGGGACCCAGAGGAGAACTGTCAGGCGGAAAAGGTGGAGCAGGGCTAGGATATTAAGTTGGTGCGCAAGGGGCGGAGACTCAGAAGGAGCTTCGCCGACCTAAGCATAAGGCGTAGGGTTGCACGCAGCAGCTCAAGAATGGAGACTGTAACTCAATAAAGACTTTTAATCAACAACCGCTGGCTAGCGTGATCCTCTGTGAGCTAGGATCTGGAAGTAACCCTGACACTAACAGATGCAAAGGAAAGAGGTGGATTTGCCCTGCCAGACCTTAAACTTTATTATGAATCAGCAGTTTTTTGCTTGCTGAAAGATTGGCTGCTTCTTGAAAACACAGACATTTTGGATTTAGAAGGTTTTAACAATGTATTTGGATGGCATGCATATTTGTGGTATGATAAGGTCAAAGCACATAAAGCATTTAAAAACCATATTGTCAGGAAAGCATTGTTTAATGTCTGGATAAGATATAAGGACCTACTTGAAAATAAAACGCCAAGGTGGTTGTCACCGATGGAAGCGAAGGCTCAGAAAAAGCTCAATATGGAGGCCAAATGGCCGAAATATTGGGAAATTTTGGAACAAGAGGGAGACAGATTGAAATTGCAGAGTTTTGAAAAACTAAAAAATAAAGTGTGATATTGGCTTCATTATTATCAGATAATGGAGGCATATAATTTGGACAAGAAAATTGGCTTCCAGGTGGAAAAATCGAAATTAAAAAAAGAACTGTTAGAACCCAAAACCAAGATTTTGTCAAAGATGTATAACTTGCTGTTGAAATGGAATACTCAGGACGAAACGGTGAAATCTGCTATGATTAAATGGGCACAAGATGTTGGACATAACATAATGATAGCTGACTGGGAACAGTTATGGACCACAGGTATGAAGTTTACGGCATGTAATGCCTTAAGAGAGAATATTATGAAAATGATTTACAGGTGGTACATGACACCAGTCAAGCTTGCAAAAAATTATCACTTGCCCGATAATAAATGTTGGAAATGTAAAGAAACTGAAGGTACATTCTTTCACCTTTGGTGGATGTGCCCAAGGATTAAGGCTTTCTGGGAGATGATTTATAATGAAATGAAAAGGGTATTTAAATATACCTTTCTGAAGAAACCAGAGGCCTTTCTCCTGGGCATGGTTGGCCAATTGGTGCTAAAGAAGGATAGAACTTTCTTTATGTATGCTACAACAGCAGCAAGAATACTCATCGCAAAGTATTGGAAGACACAAGATTTACCCACTCTGGAAGAATGGCAGATGAAGGTGATGGACTATATGGAACTGGTGTAAATGACTGGCAGAATCTGAGACCAGGGAGAAGAGTCGGTGGAAGAAGATTGGAAGAAATTTAAAGACTATTTACAGAAATACTGCAAAATTAATGAATGTTAGAATGATGTTGGATTGAAGTTAAGTGGTTTTTAGCAGCAATGTTAAAAGGAATATGTAAAAATGGATTGTTAACAGGTGATAATCTAAAGTTATTATATTTTAAGATAAGAGATTAAGATAAAATTAAAGAGGGAAAGGATTTGCTGAACTAACGAATTTGAACTGGAATACAAAAAGGGAGGTGTGAGGAGGTCGGGGAAACAAGCAAATGAAAGATAAGACATGGAAAGACTAATCTGTTCTTTAATTGTTTTTATCTTGTATTTTCATTTTTCCTTTTTTTCTTTTTTTTCTTTCTTTTTTTGGTTATTTTTGTAATATGTTGAAACTTTAATAAATATCTTTTAAAAAAACGTTGTTTAGACCACAGCGCCACCTGCTTCCCTTACTTTGGAGTAGGGGTGGCAAACTCACAGGCCAGCCCACCAACTTCTTCCACGTCTCCCTAGAAAGCATGGGTCTGAGTGGTTTAGTCTCTGCCCCTCTGCTTTGTCCTCATTTAGCTCTTGAGCACTAAATCGGAGCAAGCATCAATCCGGAGAAAACCCGATCGACGTTTGTTCCGATTCAGCAGATTTCCCAGGGGGAAAGCAGCGGGGCAAGCGGAGTGGGGATGTGCCCATTGTCAGAAAGGGAGGCTCTGGAACACGAAGGAGCACTCCTTCCTGTCTGCACCCGATCTCTAACTCCTTCTAAGAACGGTATTACATCACAGGAAGAAGTGATGCTTTTTGAAGGTAAGGAGAGTTTTGAAACAGTTTTGCCCAGTTTTGAAACAGTGTCCCTCCCCATTGCAACTGCTGAGTCTGTGCCTAATATAGTGTTACAAAAGTTGGGTGCCTCCCCTGTCTCTGCTGAGCAGTCGCAAAAGCCCATGATGTTCCTTTGGATAATTGAGACACCTATTGGTGTAGTGGTTAAGAGCGGCAGTCTCATAATCTGGGGAACCGGGTTCGCTTCCCCGCTCCTCCACATGCAGCTGCTGGGTGACCTTGGGCCAGTCACACTTCTCTGAAGCCTCTCAGCCCCACTCACCTCACAGAGTGTTTGTTGTGGGGGAGGAAGGGAAAGGAGAATGTTAGCCGCTTTGAGACTCCTTAAGGAAGTGATAAAGTGGGATATCAAATCCAGACTCCTCCTTCTCCCCTTCTCCTCCTCCTCCTCCTCCTCCTCCTCCTCCTCCTCCTCCTTCTTCTTCTTCTTCTTCTTCTTCACCTATTTACATCTTCAGGCTGCATGCAGGGAGTCCAGATCTTACAGCATGGCCATTTCAAGAAGGGCTTGTCACCCACACCAGCGCAGCCCTGGAGTCCAAGGCATCTTTCCCAGCCAGCCAGCCTTCAGCCAGCCTGCCCAAGATGGCTCCCAGTCTTTCATCCTCCTCCTCCTTCCCTGAACACCTTGCTAAAATCTATGCTGTGATGCCCTCGGAGGGGGTGGCCAACTCACAATGTGGCCCCGAAGCTAGAAAACATTAGCTCCCCCGCTGCTTTTGAGAAAAGGACAGTTGGTGTGTTTAAAGGCTGGGCTGATCGAAATCTAAAAAGTCATTTGGGTTAAATAAATTTGTTTCCCACTTTGAAGTGTCAGCAAGAGTCTGCAGGACCATAAAAACCACCACCAACTTTTGTGGGTTTTTTTATAGATGAGTCTGTATCTGCAGAATGTAGTCCGGCTGCTCAAAGGAGCTTCATATTCTCCAAAGATCCTGTCAAGGAAGCAGCATATATTGGCCAAGGAAGCTGCAGATGTTCTAACATTGATTCTGAGGCCATTCAGCCACATTCTTGTTAATCCTTCTTCACTGGTGAGTTGTAATCATAGGCCCTTCCACCACGTCCGCAGTGCTCGGTTTGCCCTGGCGCACAAAAGCTTTCAGGAGAAGAAGAAGAGGCTTTGTGTTTTCTGTCTCTTTGCTACAGAAGTGTCAAGCTGAGGTCACAAAGTATGAACTGGCTTCTTTGAGTGTGTATAAACAGCTTTGGAACAAGATATCTGCCTCACTGATGTTTCTCTATACCAGGCCAAGACCGATGAAAACGCCCCCTGTGCCGGGTGCAAAATGCCCTGCTTTAGGAAGCTTCACGGTTTCTTGATTGAGGACTTTGACCTTCCTGAGATGGCCATTAATGTGAGCAAAGTGGACTCTGTTGCGGGGGTTACGGATGAAGGAAACTGCTTTGCGCTGAGTAACACCCTCCCATCAGATGTCAAGGAAATAAACAACTATCTGACTTTTAAAAGACACCGGGGAAGTTTTTAATGTTTGATGTTTTATTGTGTTTTTAATATTCTGTTGGGAGTTGCCCAGAGTGGCTGGGAAAACTCAGTCAGATGCGTGGGGTATAAACAAACAAACAAACAAACAAACAAACAAATTATTATTATTATTATTATTATTATTATTATTATTATTATTATTATTATTACCTACACAGACTAGCAGCAGTGTGGGCATCTGCTACAGACCACCACATTTGGGCAATGCCTTCCTAAATCAGATTGCCAGATTCGTAAATGGGAGATTATCTAGTTATTGCTGTTGACTTTCCACACTATCTCTGCACACATCCTGTTATGTTCTGTCCACATCTGTGGACTGAGCATAACGGGATGTAACCGGGGCTCAGCTTTCCAGCTCTCTTCCACCACCATGTGGAAGGTAGATTAGAGAGATGGCTATGCTTAAAGGCCAGACATGCATAGTATCATCTTAAGCAAAATAAGTGTTTTGATCCAAGATAGGGACACAGATAGGGACGTGGGTGGTGTTGTGGGTTAAACCACAGAGCCTAGGACTTGCCGATCAGAAGGTCGGCAGTTTGAATCCCCGCGACGGGGTGAGTTCCCATTGCTCAGTCCCTGCTCCTGCCAACCTTGCAGTTCGAAAGCACCTCAAAGTGCAAGTAGATCAATAGGTACCGCTCCGGCGGGAAGGTAAACGGCATTTCCGTGCGCTGCTCTGGTTTGCCAGAAGCGGCTTAGTCATGCTGGCCACATGACCCGGAAGCTGTACACCGGCTCCCATGGCCAATAAAGCGAGATGAGCGCCGAAACCCCAGAGTCGGTCACGACTGGACCTAATGGTCAGGGGTCCCTTTACCTTTACTAGTCTCTTTTTGTCAGACACTGGCAGGCAACAGTTTGCTTAGACATGAGCCTGCGATGCTTTAGTCAGGCTGCATTCCTAAATACACTAGTGAGCAAGCTTATTTTGGAGTAAACATGCATAAGGTCCCACTGTTAGTAGCATTGCTGGAGCAGGGAAAAAGGATTCAGGACTTGATTTAACTCTGCAGCTGGCTGGCTGGGTAGCAGTTTAAGAATCAGAAAACTGTGAGTCAGAACCAATGAGCTCTTGCCTTAATCCACGGTTTCCTGTTGAACATGGATTCCCAAATGAGCAACGGTGATGTGAGAGCAGTAGATTCAATGGCAATGTAATCAGTCCTTCTCTGCCATTGAAAAGCCAAGATTATCCACTTTACTGTGGCTAATCCCTCTGATCTCAGGCGGCTCCGTCGCACCATGTGGGGGTCTGGATAGTGCAAGGAAGTCCCTGTGGGAATAGCCCTGTGGCAGAAGAGCATCCTGCACCTGCTAGACTCGGCAAGTGAAGACAAAGCGCCTGGCCTTTTATAGCTTAAAACAACAACAACAATTGCACTGCCCTCTTCTCGCATCTCAGCTGCAGGCTAAGCCCACCTGGTTGTGGCGTCCGCAGTCAGAGGGGAACATCTCCTTCAAGAGGAAGAATCAAAGGGGATCAAATTTAATTGCCTCCCGTTAAGATCGTTTTGACAACGTGCACATGGCACATCCAAGAGACATTAAAGTGGGAAGACAGTATTCCCTTTGCGACCAGCCAGGTTGTAAATCATTTAAATAAAGAGCTTCCGGTGGCATTTATGGCTGTACTGGTGGCATCTTTTGTATGTGTGGAATATGCCAGTACAAACACGTCCTGCAGATCCAGATCTCTTGGGGAAGCTAAAAATACGGCCATTTTGCAGGCATGTGTTGGGAAGGAGAAGAGGGTAAGCAGGACCGAAAAATGCCCTTGATGGCTCTGGAGATACTGACACGCCCCTCCTCTGGAGAGCTCATCAATCTGGTCAGTTTGCCAAGTCTCCTGAGACCCAGCGTGTGCTCACTTTTCCACCTTGGAGCAATAGTTTTTGTCCAGCCCACCCCTTCCTTCCCTCGTGCATACCACAATGCTCCAAAGCGTGTTCTCCTTTATGGAGAGCACATGTTGCGGTGGGGGCTAGCAAGACACCCCGCTGTTGTTGGGTGGGAAAGAGTTTGGCCACCATTAGCAGAGGGCTGGCTGTTGTTGGGGAGTATTATATGTTGCCATTTTTTGATTGACAGCCATAGCCTTTAAATGCCCTGCGCACAGCGTTGAGCTTCCTCTTTTCGCTGGGTGCATCGGATCACCCGCCCTCCCTTCCCTAATGTTAGGCTGTTTGCTTGACCTTGCTATGCCTGTCATGGGGTCGTCTGCTTTCGGGGCAGGGGCCCGGTAGGAATTTTGTCCATTTGGCTGATTGGCTGGTGCCATTTGGTTTTTGCCTACTGCATAGCAAATTGTCACAACTTGTAAGGTTGCGGTTAGGCATTGGTTTGGGAATTGGTTGGTGGAGGGGTATGGATTGGCTGTGCCTGCCCCTCCAAAAGTGCTGCTGCTGCAAGGGTTTTCTGTTAAAGGAACCCAGGGGCTCGCCATGCTTTTGTCTGAACCCTGTCAAGGGGCAGGGGCCATGCAAGAGCCCCTGGGAGCATTTGGGGAGAGGTGAGGCATGGTTCCCAGTCCCGTCTCTCTCCCCGGGTGTCTTACCCTTTTCTGACTATGCAGGTGTGCGAATGTCAGACTGTCCCCGTACGGGGTCAGATAACCAATGCCTAAGCAACCACTCACATTGCTTGTAATTTAATAAAGTTGTGGCCAAAATTATGCCAAAAACCTTAAACAAAAATAAAGTGTCACTTGTGTTTTATTGGGGGGTGTCTTGGGGACCTCGACACACAACTGGTGTGAAACTGGTTTGAGAAATAGTACAGTGGTGCCTTGCAAGACGAAATTAATTCGTTCCGCAAGTTTTTTCTTCTTGCGAGTTTTTTGTCTTGCAAAGCATGGTTTCCCATAGGAATGCATTGAAAATCAATCAATGCCTTCCTAGGGAAACCGCCTTCAGACCAGGTCCGGGGACAGTCTGTCCCCCGACCTCTTCTGAAGGCTGGGGGGGGGGCAAGGGCAGGGCTTTTCTTCCCACCCCCAGCATTTTAAAAAAACCCGGGACAGCAGAGGACTTCTCCGCTGTCCGGGGCGATCTTAAAATGCTGGCGGGCGGCATTTTAAAATCGCCCCGGGACAGCGGAGGACTTCTCCGCTGTCCGGGGCGATTTAAAAGCCTCTGGGAAGGCAGGCAGGGGGGACAAAGACTTTCACCCCCCACCAGCCTTCAGAAGAGGTCCAGGACCTCTTCTGAAGGCCGGCGGGGGGCAAAAGTCTTTGCTCCCCCCCGCCTGCCTTCAAAAGCCATCCGGGATAGCGGGAAGCGCTTTCCTGCTATCCCGGACTGCTTTTAAAATGCTGGCGGTGGGGAGCAAAGCCTTTCGGCCCCCGCCGGCCTTCCTGGACCTCTTCTGAAGGCTGGAGGGGAGGGGAGGCTTTGCTCCCCACCGCCAGCATTTAAAAGAGGTCCCCGGAGATTTCCCTATGGGCTTTCTTCTTGCGAAGCAAGCCCATAGGGAAATTCGTCTTGCGAAGCAACTCGCAAACGGAAAACCCTTTGGTCTTGCGGGTTTTCCGTCTTGCGAGGCATTCGTCTTGCGGGGCACCACTGTATTAGAAGTCACCACAGAACTGGCCCTACGAAACATCTTCCAAGATAATAATGCCCACTCATATCATAAGGAGCTCATAACCCACCTATTCTCAGCAGCCAGAAACATCATAGCCAAACACTGGAGAGACCTGTCAGGAGTAAGCATGGACCAATGGTATCAAATAGTATGGGAAACAGCCTTTATTAGAAAAACTAACCAATAAACTGAAACTGACACAGGGACAAATAGAAGAAGATGCCTTCACCCCAGTATGGTTCCTCTTTATCACATTCACAGCCCAACAAGACAACAACTAGAATCTGCCGACAGCATACGAATCAATCTGGCTAACCTGATTCAAACACACACACACACATTCCATTCACACACAAAAACAAATCTCACTACAGCCAACCAAAGACAACCAATCACATCCTGGGCCACCCCAACCTCTCTCACCACCGAGGAAATACAACGAGCGAATAGGAAGAGAACCCATACAATTAACACTGACAGAAAACCCCACATATACACTAAGTCAGTGTTTCCCAACCTTTTTTGGGCAAAGGCACACTTGTTTCATGAAAAAAATCTCGAGGCACACCACCATGCCAGATGGGGAAAGGTCACTTTTTACTTATGTAAAAAAAAAAAAAAAATTGTAACAGCATAGAAGGTAATGGTTAGGCTAGCATCCCTCTTCCAAATATCCTAGGTTAAGTAGATCAAGTATGTGGTATCCAGTGGGGAGGTTGAAAAGCTGGATTAATAATGAGCCTGCATTGAGGATTTGTCTTACCTTTTTTATGGCTTCATAGCAGGGTGTTGCTTATCACAGTGTTGTTTTAATAGGAGACACATTGCCCTGGGATCTTGCCACTGCTATACAGCTAGGAACCTGATATTATTGGTAAGGGCCTCTGTTTGCTTAGGCATTTTAATGCTTTTTTTAAAAATGAGTAAACATTCGTGTTTCAGCAGCAGCTGGTGAGACAGGAGACGAGAAATTTAAACAGAGTGGGTTCTAGGCAGTGCCCCCCTTCACCTGGAAAAGGCAGGAAGAACTCTTTTGGGCTGCCTCCAAATTCTAATTTTCTTGAGTGCCACCTATAGGAGAACCATGAGTGGGTTAGGATGGCGGGCCAGACCTCGCCACCCTTTGGTGCCAGCCGTGATCTGGACAACTCAAGCCGTTGCCTCTGACTGAACCCGTTATGATTCTGCTCACAACCCCCCATCCCTTGGCGGGCCAGCGGGGTGGGGGGTGGGAAGGGGAGATAATATAGTGAAAGGGAAGCAATAGGGGCTGGAAACTGTGGTAGCAGCATTTCCGGCTGAAGCGCGAGATAGAAAATGTTATCAATTGCTTCTTCTTGTACAACTGCAGCCAGATCCTACCCGTATTTACTCTGGAGTAAGCCCTAGTTTGTTCACGGGGTTTTGCTCCCGCGCAAGTGTGCACGAGGGATGGCAGCCTTAAATATCGGGGAGATGCAGGAGTCGCCTGCGCTGCTGTAATTCCCCCTCCTTTTGGGGAGGGAGGCGCTGGGCTACTGTGTTTACTTGGAAGTCCCACGGAAGTTAATGCATTATTAGGCTACTACTGGCTTAAGCCGGTGCCCGCCTTCATCCCTAGGCGAGAGGCACAGAGTTCTGTTCCGCCCGGGCGCTGCCTCTTTAAATGAGCGCGTGGTTGAAGAAGGCGCTTGCCCAGCTCCCCTCTGCGCCTCGGAGGGCGGGTTTGAGCATGCGCAATGCGCCGCCCTCCCGCCGCCGTCGTCTCGCGCTCCTCCCTTTTGCGCGCGCCGCCCCGCCGCCGCCCCATTGGCCGGGTCCTGTCAGCTGATCCTGTGTTATTTCCTGTGTGTGTGTGAGGGGAGAATGGAGAGAGAAACCTCGGCACCACCACCGCGGAGCCGCCCCCGGCTCGACGTGGATCCTCGCCGCCGCCGCCCCGCCTCTCGCCGCCCGACTCGCCCGCCTCCCTCCCACGGCACACCAGGCAACGTCTCGCGGCACACTAGTGTGCCGCGGAACACCGGTTGGGAAACACTGCACTAAGTAGAAGAATAGAAGTATAACCACCCGACCCCACCCCACTCCCCCTTCCCCTCTTTTCTTCCTAACCTAACACTGTATGTAACACTAATGTCTCACAACAAATGAAACTGATCTGTAGAAAACACAATTTGAAAAAAGAGACAACGCACATATTTTTTGAAATAAGAAATCTTTAATAAAAACATACTTTTTTTGAAAAAAGAAATAACACATCAAACAGTATATTTGTGGGGTTTTTTAAAGGTACATGGTACATGTCAATTTTGGGGAATGTTGCCTAAGCAAAGATTAGAAACACAGCACTGGAAACACAATGAATACACAGTAAATGGGAGTGTGAGGAACACAGCCCCAGACTCTGAAAACCAAGGGGTGGACTCCGGGAGCTTGAGAATGGTGCTATCAGAGCAGGGGGCTGTTGCTATTTTTTTAAAGAAACAAACAAATGATAGGTTGAACTTCTCATAACTGATTTCCACACTTGCCCTATTTCCCATATGTTTTAGAAGAAAATTTAGGGTCCCTGCGTTGCTGCCTGAAGAATACATGGAAACAGAATGTGAGAAAAGGCTAGTGATAAGCACCGTGGAAAAGGACTTGGCCTTCTGGTTCCTTGCCCAGAGACAATGAGAAGGAGACTAGAACCTGCAATTCTGGGTGAAGCCGCAAGACTTACCAACTCTGGCTGCCTCGGAAGCAGCTGTTTCCTTGAGAATTGGCACTGGTTGTTACAGGGGACCTAGACTGAAGTGCTGCCCAACCATTTCACCCCATCCTTTCCCATATTGTCTTCCCAACTATTTTGGCACCTAGTAGTGGTAGCCTCCTCTGGCTGTGAATGCAGACCCTCCAAGTGTCCCTGTTTCCCAGGGACAGTCCCGGATTTACAGAATAATAGAATAGGATGGCGCTGTGGGTTAAACCATAGAGCCTAGGGCTTGCTGATCAGATGGTCAGTGGTTTGAATCCTCATGACGGGGTGAGCTCCTGTTGCTCGGTCCCTGTTCCTCCCAACCTAGCAGTTTGGAAGCACAAAGTGCAAGTAGATAAATAGTTACCACTCCAGCGGGAAGGTAAACGGCGTTTCCGTGTGCTGCTCTGGTTCGCCAGAAGCGGCTTAGTCGTGCTGGCCACATGACCCGAAAGCTGTACGCCGGCTCCCTCGGCCAATAAAGCGAGATGAGCGCCGCAACCTCAGAGTCGTCCGCGACTGGACCTAATGGTCAGGGGTCCCTTTACCTTTTAATTTTCATATTGGAGGGTATGTGAGTACAGTGAGTGTTTCTCTCCTGCCCTGTTTGGATTGGCAAATGGCTATGGAAAGACCTGGGTGTAGGGAGAAACAGTCAGTGAGCCTTCGGGTAATGTTGGAAAATATCAGGTCAATGTTTTAACATCCTGATTTAAAAGAGAAATTAGAAGTGGAAGCAGAAGGAGAAGAGAAATTGGCCATGCTTGGTTATGACAAATCCTTGCTAGGACCCTTTGGTAAAATTATTGCTTTGACTTCATTCCAAGAATTAAGAGGTGCTTTTGATCATGTGGTTTCACTGCCGTTTGCACCAAAGATGGTTTAAATCCAAGGGGGGAAATGTAGAGGTTCTGCTGGGAGTTTGTCTGGTCCTGGCGACTTACTGCCTTTTGGAGATTTGTAATTGTTGCCCTGAGTTCAGGCGCTGTGACTTGAGCCTCTAGCGCTTCCAGATCAGTCTGTGCAAATTTAGGCATATTTGGTTTTTGTAAGAATCTTGTAATATCCTGTTTAACTAGGTTTTCTGATCCATGCAGCTGTTCATAATAAGATTTTAATTGTTCAGAAATCTCCTTAGTAGTCATTGCCAATTCGTTATTATACATAATAGGAGGAATCTTTTTTTCCTTTCCTACCCCCCCTTTTGTTCTTTTGCTAACAACCTGGCAAATATTTTACCTCCACTTCTTCTTCTTTTTGGCATTGGCAGTGGAACCCCCAATCTTAGCAGCAAGGGAAACATTTAAAATTCATTGGGTGCAATTCGATTCATTAAATTAAAAAATATGACTATATGCAGATGACGTTCTGTTAGTATTGATTCATCTTTAGCATTTTTGGAAGGGACTGTTCAACTATTGTCTAAATATGGGACCCTATTGCATTACAAGATTACTTGTAAAACAATCCAGAAGGGATTAACACTAATCTTCAGACAGAAACTAAGGAAAAGCTTGCAGAGATAACAAATTTATTTTTATTCATTTTTTACATTCACATACCACCATTATCTTCCAAGGATCTCATGGTTTTCCTTCTCCCCATTTCGCCCTCACACAACCACCCTGTGAGGTGGGTTAGGCTAAGAGATGGACATGAAAATCATTAAAGTAACCTTGGAAGCTGGTTAACAGCTGATCTAGCAGAGATAGAAATAACCACGAAAGCTTTAAAAGCCAGTAACAATTATATTTAACACCATATAATAATTCAAGTAAGATTTACTTGCCAGTACAGAGCAAGTACACCCATGTCTGGGACGCAGGTGGCGCTGTGGGTTAAACCACAGAGCCTAGGACTTGCCGATCAGAAGGTTGGCGGTTTGAATCCCCGTGATGGGGTGAGCTGGCCACATGACCTGGAAGCTGTACACCAGCTCCCTCCATCAATAAAGCGAGATGAGCGCTGCAACCCCGGAGTCGGTCACAACTGGACCTAATGGTCAGGGGTCCCTTTACTTCTACCTTTACAGAGCAATTGCTGGAAGTGTAAAGAAGAACAGGCAGGTTTTTGCACATATTTTGGAAATGCCGTATAATTCAAACCTTCTGGATGAAAAAAATCAAAATTTAATTAGGAAAATGACTGGTTATTTACTACTGCAAAATCCAAAGATACTATTGCTGGACTACCTAAAGGACTTGATTCTTGCTGCTGACTTGGAAATGGTTATTAATCCTCTTACTATTGCTAGGATTTATATAGTGGCTAACAGGAAAAAGAGTACAGCTCCATTTTTAGCTCAATTTTTTATCAGATTGGAACAGAAAACGGAACATAGCTATGCTATCTAAATTAACATATTATAGAATAACGAGTAAAGAACAAAAGTCAAATAAATTTCTTTTTTAAAGATGGGCTTTATGTGCGATGACCTGGGGTGATAAATTGCAGGATAATATCCAGCTGTGTATCTATTTTGCTTTACTCTTAAAAAAGGAAAGAAAGGGGGGGGGAGAGAGATGAATCAGTAGAACTACCTGGACAAACCAGCAAAATGAGCAAAGAGGGTGGAATTGTGTGTCAGCCATAGATGACACAGGAAAGGAGAAAATTTCAACACCCGGTCCTGCCACATAGCAGCTGGGCTCCGTTAAAAGCGGCTTCTCCCTGCAAACCAGGAAGTGACCTCTCCAGACAATGGAACAACTCTTCTTTTCTCATCTCTACGGCTGCGATTTCCTGGGTGATGCGGACGCTGTTAGGCAGTTGAATATGTATGCATAGTCTGCCCGTTCCCTTCCCTTCTACTTATTTTTTCCATATGGCGCCGGGCACTGGCAACCCACGCTATGCCACTGGGTCACGGTGGTGCTTCCAGGGATATGGTGCTTTGCAAGTGAGTTATCAGTAGCTCAGTGCTGCCCGCAAATGCTGCTTTGAGAGCCAGTGTGGTGTAGTGGTTAAGAGTGGTAGTCTCGTAATCTGGTGAACTGGGTTTGATTCCCCACTCCTCCACATGCAGCTGCTGGGTGACCTTGGGCTAGTCACACTTCTCTGAAATCTCTCAGCCCCACTCGCCTCAGAGTGTTTGTTGTGGGGGAGGAAGGGAAAGGAGAATGTTAGCCGCTTTGAGACTCCTTAGGGTAGTGATAAAGCGGGATATCAAATCCAAACTACTCCTCTTCTTCTTCTTCTTTGCACAGAGCTGTTCCTTTACAGCTGCTGTCATACTGGTGGGTGTGTTTGAGGCAAAATGGCCTGCTGGACCAAAACAGGCCTTCAGACTAGAGGGCTATGCATATAGACCCTCATCTGGAATACATGAAGTGCAGGTGTGCTCTCAGTCGGCATGGACGAACAGATAACCATTTCCAGTGACTTTCCCCCAGTTATGGCACAACCTCCAGTGGCTAACTCTCCAAAGTCTAAACCCCACTTGGTAGCACTGTAAAAGCTGTTTAGGAGCTTGTCTCCAGATTAAGTAGGGTAGATGTCATGGGACGCGGGTGGCGCTGTGGGTTAAACCACAGAGCCTAGGACTTGCCGATCAGAAGGTCGGCGGTTTGAATCCCCACGACAGGGTGAGCTCCTCTTGCTTAGTCCCTGCTCCTGCCAACCTAGCAGTTCAAAAGCACGTCAAAGTGCAAGTAGATAAATAGGTACCGCTCCGGCGGGAAGGTAAACGGCATTTCTGTGCGCTGCTCTGGTTCGCCAGAAGCGGCTTAGTCATGCTGGCCCCATGACCCGGAAGCTGTACGCCGGCTCCCTCGGCCAATAAAGTGAGATGAGCGCCGCAACCTCAGAGTCGGCCACGACTGGACCTAATGGTCAGGGGTCCCTTTGCATTCTTTGCATTCTTTGTATTCTTATTCCTTTCCGCGGATTCCTTGCCGTTTTGCTTTTGTTACCTGCCCTGATCCCTCAAGATGGGGTGGCTCTGTAAACTAAATAAATAAACCTACGGAGAACTCTTTGTAAACTTTTGAGATGTTTGAAGCCTGGGGCAGATTTAAATGGTCATGAACTGTTTTAACACCATGTTCTCTCTCTGGTAACGAGAGAGGTGTTCATAGTGCAAGTGGCAATAAATTTCCAGCAGAGGGCAGGCATGTCTCCTATTTACGCCTATTGATCAGTCTACAGACCCGTCCTAAAATTAAGAGGGTAAAACAGAACTAGGCAGGAGATGCTCAGTATGTGTCCTCGATACATTTATCAAGCAGCTTTTGGCTCTGTTATTTAACTGGTGAGAAAATGAGAGAATGGTGCAATCTTCTTCAGAAGTGAGGCATGTCTAAATGAAATCTGCAGGACTCCCAGAAACCCGGAGTTGACTCTGCGTAGAACAAAACAGTTGCTTGGCTTTCTTGAATGAGGGCCTGCAGAGAGAATACATACCTTCTCCACACACACCTAAAGGTTCAAAATCGGGTGGTGGGAGGAGTCATTTGCCAAATAGCAGACCCTGGATTTACAGAAGCCGACCTGGTTTCTAATTTGATCCCAGAATGCCCTGCTTTTCCTTAGGTAAAGGTAAAGGGACCCCTGACCATTAGGTCCAGTCGTGACCGACTCTGGGGTTGCGGCGCTCATCTCACTCTATGGGCCGAGGGAGCCGGCATACAGCTTCCAGGTCATGTGGCCAGCAGGACTAAGCCACTTCTGGCGAACCAGAGCAGTGCACGGAAACGCCGTTGACCTTCCCACTGGAGCGGTACCTATTTATCTACTTGCACTTTGACATGCTTTCGAACTGCTAGGTTGGCAGGAGCAGGGACCGAGCAACGGGAGCTCACCCCATCACGGGGATTCGAACCGCCGACCTTCTGATCAGCAAGTCCTAGTCTCTGTGGTTTAACCCACAGCGCCACCCGTGTCCTTAGACGTCCTTATTTTCATCAGAGAAATGTTGGAGGGTATGGAGGTATGTGACCCCCCCGAGCCAAGGGGACAAGGAACTATACTACCTCTAGAAGGTATCTGAAGGCAGCCCTGTTTAGGAATTTAAAAAAATGTTTAATTAAAAAAAAATGTTTTTCTAATATACAGTGGAACTTCGGTTTTCGAACATAATTCGTTCTGAAAGACCGTTTGAGTTCCGAAATGTTCAAAAACTGAGGCGCAAAGGGCGGTCTGCAAATTTAATAGAGAAAATGGAAAAAAATAACATATACACTCAGCAGAAGCCGTTCAACTTCCGAGGCGCGTTCAAAAACAGAAGCATTTACTTCCTGGTTTATGGCGTTCGAGTTCCGAAATATTTGTCATCGGAGATGTTCGAAAACTGAAGTACCACTGTATTTTAGAAGCTGCCCAGACTGGCTGTGGCAACCCAGTCAGATGGGCAGGGTATAAATATTATCATTATCATTATTATTGAATAGGTAAAGGTAAAGGGACCCCTGACCGTTAAGTCCAGTTGTGGACGACTCTGGGGTTGCGGTGCTGATCTCGCTCTATAGGCCGAGGGAGCCAAAGTTTGTCTGCAGACAGCTTCCAGGTCATGTGGCCAGCATGACTAAGCCGCTTCTGGCAAACTAGAGCAGCGCACGGAAACACCGTTTAGCTTCCTGCTGGAGTGGTACCTATTTATCTACTTGTACTTTGACGTACTTTCAAACTGCTAGGTTGGCAGGAGCAGGGACCGAACAACGGGAGCTCACCCCATCACAGGGATTCGAACCGCTGACCTTCTGATCAGCAAGCACTAGGCTCTGTGGTTTATTATTGAATAGGGTGTGTCTATTTTCATTGGAGAAATGTTGGAGGGTATGAGATAGGGAAAGGGAAGGAGCAAGACAGAAAACGAGTGATGGCACAGTGGATTGTTTTACCGATACAGGCTGGGCAAGACACAGTTTAATGCCTCTTGTGAGTTGCTCTTCCCATTTTGGGCGCTATCTATCACTCTGGAGAAAGAACACATTAGATTTTACTCAGATGCTTAAAAAGAAGGGCATGGTTCAGCCCTCTTAGGACTGTGTCCCCTGAGTGTTTGCAAACATAAATTCACATTTGGAACATTGAAGTAGGGAGATGGGTAAATGTCAGGCTGGGGGAGGTTAAAGTATCCTTCCCCTCTGCCTTGCCTCTGCTCAAAATAACAACATCTCAAAGTTGCTCAAAAAATAAAATTAAATTCTGGGGCTGTGTTACACACACTGTGTGTAATCTATACTTGTCCCTTAATTTCACTGATTCCTGTGGACAGGATTTCAGCTTTATAGCCTGCTCCTAAGTATGTTTACCCAGGAATAAGTTCCATTAAAGTCAGTGGGATTTATTCCTAAGTAAATTTGCAATTAACAGCCTTATCCTGTTTCTGGCTGGAACAAGGAGAGAATCCTTCGGAGTGCGAGAGAGTGTCTTCCAAGGATGACTCTTGCTATTTTTGCATTTTGTGTTCATGAACGAAAAAGAGCCCGCATTGGAGGACGACAAAGGAAGTGCTCGAAATTGTGAGCTGCAATTTGAGAGCTGCCGTAGCAATGCGTTGCTTGCAGCCAGATAACCCATCTGTTAGGAGCTTGTCCATTTTCCTTGCCATAACCTCCGTGTTTATCCAGTATTCTTGTTTAAACAAAAAAGTTTTGGGATTTGTTGTTCAGACTCCGAAAGTCGGGATAGACATGATGTGCAAAGGCATGTAACGAAACCCCAGACAGATGCTTCCATTAGGGAAAAGCATCTTTGGAACATGATTAGAACCAGAGAAGCCCTGGGGGGAGAGGAAACAGGGTGCTTAACCCTTCTCCCTCCCCTCTAACTCCCCTTCTCCTTAGCTACTTTCACACACACCTGGAGCCCACGTCCAGTGATGTATTTATTCTTGCAGACACACACAGACAGGGCTGCCCTGGGAAAGTGGTGGGCAGGGGGGGGGAAAGGTTAAGCACCTCTCCTCTCCCCTCCCCTCCCGTCCTCCCAGCCCCAGCTTCCACGACCAGAATTTCTCTCTCTTATGCGACAGCAACCTAGACAGCATCTTAAAAAGCAGAGACATCACCTTGCCGACAAAGGTCCGTATAGTTAAAGCCATGGTTTTCCCAGTAGGGATGTACGGAAGTGAGAGCTGGACCATAAAGAAGGCTGATCGCCGAAGAATTGATGCTTTTGAATTCTGGCGCTGGAGGAGACTCTTGAGAGTCCCATGGACTGCAAGAAGATCAAACCTCTCCATTCTGAAGGAAATCAGCCCTGAGTGCTCACTGGAAGGACAGATCGTGAAGCTGAGGCTCCAAGACTTTGGCCATCTCATGAGAAGAGAAGACTCCCTGGAAAAGACCCTGATGCTGGGAAAGATGGAGGGCACAAGGAGAAGGGGACGACAGAGGACAAGATGGTTGGACAGTGTTCTCAAAGCTACTGACATGAGTTTGACCAAACTGCGGGAGGTAGTGGAAGACAGGAGTGCCTGGCGTGCTCTGGTCCATGGGGTCATGAAGAGTCGCACACGACTAAACAACAACAACATGTAACAACAGCTGCATGGGTGCTCCTAGCCCAGAGATGGAAGGAAAAAACTTACCTCGACCAGAGAAGAATGGCAAACCAAGTTGATGGACTATGCCAAAATGGCAAAATTAACTGGGAAGCTCGGAAATCAAGATGACAAGAACTTTAATATGGGAGGAGAAAAGTTTACAATTCATTTACGAGACCACTGTAAGCGGGTTAAAACATTAGCAGGATTTTAACTACACTTGTAAAGAAATGGAAAGTATGGATGATTTAGAAGGATAATTTTTTTGGGGATAAATATGCAGTTGTAAATACAGTGGTGCCCCGCAAGATGAATGCCTCGCAAGACGGAAAACTCGCTAGACGAAAGAGTTTTCCGTTTTGGAGGTGCTTCGCAAAACGAATTTCCTATGGGCTTGCTTCGCAAGACGACAATGTCTTGCGAGTTCCTGCTGGTTTTTTTCCTTTCCCCCCTTTTTCTAAGCCGCTAAGGCGCTTATCAGCTGATTCAATCAGCAGATAAGCCGCTAAAAGCCGCTAAAAGCCGCTAATAGCGCTAATCCGCTAATCCATCAATGGGCTTGCTTCGCAAGACGAAAAAACTGCTAGACGAAGAGAATCACAGAACGGATTCTTTTCATCTTGCGAGGCACCACTGTAATATCAGGACCTATGGAAGGGATGGGGGGAAGTCAGGAGATTCAGAGTAATCTTGATATTTGGATTCGGTATTGTGTTTTTTTTGTCCAACGTTAAACTTCTTAAAATCAAATTTAAAAATTGTACAAGAATTTCTCCCTCTTACAGTTGCTTTCCCCTCATTTTGATTTTACAGTGGTACCTTGGGTTAAGTACTTAATTCGTTCTGGAGGTCCGTTCTTAACCTGAAACTGTTCTTAACCTGAAGCACCACTTTAGCTAATGGGGCCTCCTGCTTCCGCCGTGCTGCCGGAGCACGATTCCTGTTCTCATCCTGAAGCAAAGTTCTTAACCTGAAGCACTATTTCTGGGTTAGCGGAGTCTGTAACCTGAAGCGTTTCATTTTATTTGTTTTTTATCTTATATTTTGGAAATGTACATCCAGGTTTTTTTCCTTTAATTTTTTTGGGGGGACCCCAAGAGAGTGGAGCCCTAAGCTATAGCTTGTTTAGCTTATACGTAAACCTGGCACTGGTTAAACTGGATGGTCCAGAGTGGCTTTCTGAACTACCTTTGCTGCCAGAGGAAGGGAGACCTGGAATGGCTCCTAGCAGAGCTCAGGTCTCTTGCCGGAGGGGCAAATCCCATGAGTAGTTGTGGCAGCAGCTATGCTCCGCTGCTCTCACGTGGAAATTGAGGGCCAAGCTGGAAAAACGAAGATAACTGCCCTTTTCCACACACCTGAGGCCAATGGGCAAAATTTGTTGTTTTTATTACAGTATTAGTATAGTGGTGCCTCGCAAGACGAAAAGAATCCGTTCTGTGATTCTCTTCTTCCAGCGGTTTTTTCGTTTTTTCGTCTTGCGAAGCAAACCCATTGACAGATTAGAGGATTAGCGCTATTAGCACTATTAGCGGCTTTTAGCGGCTTATCTTGTGAATGTTTTTATTTACCGTGACCGGCTAATGGGTTTACGACCCAACTTAGCTTTTAACAACAGCCCGGCACGCTTCCTTCAGCTGCGCGTTCTTGCTTCCTCTGGTCACGGCTAGCAGAGTGAACACAGCGGTCAAAGCTGTCACGTTGCTTCCCACAGACACACAGAGCCTTCTTTTGTGTCTATTTACAGTTGTTTATTGCGACATTTCTCAAAACTCTCCAGGACTCCTTGCAGACATGGCAAAACGCGTCCTTTCCTCTCAGCATCCAAGAGAGAACGGAAAACTCCTCCCAGCTTCTAAAGTTGACGTCAGAATGTTGAGGCATCATGGGACAAACTTAACCTATTAAGTTCCGACTCCAACACCCCCTCTTGCGTCACATTCTGACAAAACATGCGGATTTACCACATAGGTTCACACTGTGCGAAACTTATCCACGCACCAGTGGCCTGATATCTTTCAGGTGGAATACCCTTCGTTGTGCGACTTGACCGTCTGGGCACAAACTCAGATGTTTCCCTTGACACAACATCACCAGCAGGTGTGTCCTCAGCATCCCAGGATTCCCCCTCTGACTTATAACGACTTCGAATCTTCTCCCTTACACTCACCGGAGAACTAGGCTCACTCTTGACCTCCCTTTTAATAACTTGTGGAGATGCCCCACCCTGCTCCAGACCTTGGTCTGTGACCTGGTCGTCATCAGCAGACTCAGCCTCTTCTTCCTCCTCAGAATCTGAAAGACATTCTGAGAGAACATCACGCCCAACAGGAGTCTTTGACCTTACATCCTGTTCATAGAACTCAGCGTGTTTGCTGATCAGCAACTTACTCTGATCACCTGAAGGGAAAGCAAACCTCCATGCACGTGCTGCTGGCTCATACCCACAGAAGATCATTTTCCGGAACTTGGATCCATCTGGCCCTTGCAAAGCCTCAGGCACTGGCACAGACGCGTGCGAACCAAACTTGCGCAAAAAATGAATCTGGGGTTTTCTGCCATGCAACAAACCAAATGGTGTGTCACCTACCATTGAATTGTAGGTACGATTCCAGGTGAAGCTTACATACCTGATTGCCTCCAGCCAAAACTTTGGTGGCAACCCAGAATCTGTCAGCAACACCTTTGCAGTCTTAACCAGAGCTTCACATCTTAGCTCAGCCCACCCCCTCTGATTGGGTGAAGTCACTGTGTGACGTATCCCTTTCTTGTGAAAGAACCTCTGCAAAGCAGATCCTGTAAACTCAGCTCCTCTGTCACTTGTGACAGCTTGCACTTTGGTGGAAAACCTTATTTCCACTTCCTCTACCCAACTTTTGATCAGTTGTGCTGCCTCTTCTCTGGATTTTAGACTGTGAGTCCAGGTGTTCTGCGTAAAGCTATCCTGCATTGTCAGCAGAAACCTTGACCCTCCCAGACTTGGTTCCTTTACAGGACCCAACAGATCTATGTGAACCATTTCAAAGGGTTTGGTGTGTACCCTCTCAGTGTGTACTGGGTAACTGCACCCTTTCACCTTTGCCTGTCTGCATGCTTCACAATCTATGACACATCCACATTCGACAATGTGACAACCGTTAGCGACCTCGGGTAGAATCTGTAGTTCTTCTACAGAACCATGAGCTGTTCTAGCATGCCAGAGATGGGCACATCGCTCATGAGCGGGAATTTCAGCACACAGGGCTTGTGCTTTCTCAACCTTCCCCTCACCCTCCAGAGACGTTTTAAGAATGAAAAGATCATTCTGCCCCTTTTTAACCTTGGCAAGCATCCTCCCTCCTTTGGAGATTGTGCAGGTTTCACCCTGAAAACAAACCGTAAATCCCTTTTTCAGTAAATAAGGCACAGATAAAAGACAGCGTTGCATCCCAGGAACAGTACAACACTCCAACGTTTCCTGTAAAACACAAAAATGCAAATTTACAGCATTAGTCACATTATTTCTCTGTTCATTTGCAAACAGTACAGTTCTCCCGGCAGGAATTGCCGTGCAGTCCCACTTCTCGACAGCAGGTGTCTCTGGAATCAAATTACGATTAGCTGCAGAGTCTATAACAAAACAAAACTCAGAGCTTTTTTCACAGCTGTTCTCAAACAATGCCATACTAGCAGTTATTTGATAAATCTTCCCCTGGTCGTCACGTCCACCAGACTCAGTTGCTCGCCTGGATCCTTTCCCAGACTGGTTTCCATGGTAACCCGACTGATTCCCATGTGAGTTGACCTTGACAACATCCTGCCTTGCCTCCTTGCTCCGGTGGGGGCAATTTCTTCGCAGATGTTCTGGAGAATTACACACGTAGCAACGACGAGTGGAAAAAGCCTGAACTGTGCATTCCACTGGCCTGGCTCCGCCCTTACATCCAGAGCTCCCGGTGCCAGCTTTGCCCTCTTTCTGGCGTCGTTCTTCTTCGTCCTGCAAGCGCCCAGACACGTAATTCAGCGTCAGCTGTTGTGGATCCATGGACTCCAGAGTTAGACACAGATTGTCATAACTCTTGTCCAGAGAGCTGAGCAAAATGTACACTTTCTGCTCCTCTGGAAAAACGACATTTAACAGTTGCAGCTTGTTAAACACGGCCAGCATATCAGTTACATGCTTCCTGATGCTATCCCCAGGACGTAACTTCATCTCAAACAAGCGTCTGGTGGTGTGGATCTTTGCCCCAGCCGTGGTTCTGTGGTGCACCCGTTCCAACGCTTGGTAAGCGTCACAAGCATTATCCAGCCCCTCAACCAAAGGTAGCTGTGAGCCATCCAGGCTAAGGATGATTGCTCCCAGGGCCCTTTGATTTCTCCTCTGGGAATTCCGGGCATCTGCTATTTCAGCTGCTGTAGCTCCAGCCCCTGGTGTGGGCAATGGGGGTCCCTGCACGGCCTCCCAAAGACCCTTGGCCACCAGCCATGCCCTCAGCCTCCTGCTGTATTCTTCCCAATTCTTGCCGTCCAATTTTTCGAACGGTACAGAGTATGAATCATGTCCTTCTGCCATCTTCCCCCGGGGCCCAGCGTACTTACGTAAACAAACAGCCGCTCTCCAGCTCCCGGTCTAGCAGGTTAGCTCCCAGCTGAGATCGTCTGCCTCACCACTTCAGGCAGGACTCAAAGCTGTCTCAGGCATCGGCATCAGCTTGCCTTCAAACGCTAGGCACAGCTCTCAGCTCTAAGCAGCCTTTTTCCAACAGGCTTTCTGTCCATAGAGAAACGATTCCTGGCAACACAGCATCCAGCAACAGCGTCTCGCAGCTTGCTTGCTTGCTTCAGACACAGGCCCCGCTTCCGTCAGCGCCACTGCCTCCGAACGCAGAACTTCAAAGCATTCCAGCAGCCCCAGCGACAGCTTTACAAGCGGTGATTTATGGCTCCCATAACCTGTGAATGTTTTTATTTACCGTGACCGGCTAATGGGTTTACGACCCAACTTAGCTTTTAACAACAGCCCGGCACGCTTCCTTCAGCTGCGCGTTCTTGCTTCCTCTGGTCACGGCTAGCAGAGTGAACACAGCGGTCAAAGCTGTCACGTTGCTTCCCACAGACACACAGAGCCTTCTTTTGTGTCTATTTACAGTTGTTTATTGCGACATTTCTCAAAACTCTCCAGGACTCCTTGCAGACATGGCAAAACGCGTCCTTTCCTCTCAGCATCCAAGAGAGAACGGAAAACTCCTCCCAGCTTCTAAAGTTGACGTCAGAATGTTGAGGCATCATGGGACAAACTTAACCTATTAAGTTCCGACTCCAACATATCTGCTGATCGGATCAGCTGATAAGCGGCTTAGCGGCTTAGCAAAAGGGGGGGGGAGGAAAAAAAACCAGCAGGAACTTGCAAGACATTGTCGTCTTGCAAAGCAAGCCCATAGGAAATTCGTTTTGCGAAGCACCTCCAAAACGGAAAACTCTTTCGTCTAGCAAGTTTTCCGTCTTGCGAGGCATTCGTCTTGCGGGGCACCACTGTATTAGTGTTCATTTCATTTCTATACAGTTCTTTTTGAAATATTTTTTTTTACTTTTTTAAAAAAGGTAAAGGACCCCTGGACAGTTAAGTCCAGTCAAAGGCAGGACTATGTAGTGCGGCGCTCTTCTCGCTTTTAGGCCGAGGGAGCCGTCATTTGTCCACAGACAGCTTTCCGGGTCATGTGGCCAGCATGACTAAACCGCTACTGGCGCAATGGGACACCGTGACGGAAACCAGAGCGCACGGAAACACTGTTTACCTTCTTGCCTATTTATCTACTTGCACTGGTGTGCTTTCGAACTGCTAGGTTGGCAGGAGCTGGGACAGAGCAACGGGAGCTCACTCCATCGTGGGGATTCGAACCGCCAACCTTCTGATCACCAAGCCCAAGAGACTCAGTGGTTTAGACCACAGCGCCACCCTTTACCTTACTTTTAACATTTATCATCATACACAGACCTTAATCATTTTACAAATAGGATTCTCAGAATCCCTGAACCTCCACCCCTCTGTGGTTTCCCCAGATATTCTTTTCAAACTGCATATCATCATATTCTCTGTATTTTCTTAAATCTCAATTTTCATCATAATTCTCGCTTCATTGCAAGTGGTTTTTAAAATCCTGCCAATGTTTTCCCTTGTTTACAGCATTCTTTCGAGTAATTTAAACAGTTTTCCCGTTCTCTATTCTTTTCTATGCAGTTCTTATACAGTGGTACCTCGGGTTAAGAACTTAATTCGTTCTGGAGGTCTGTTCTTAACCTGAGGTACCACTTTAGCTAATGGGGCTCCCGCTGCTGCCGCACAATTTCTGTTCTCATCCTGAAGCAAAGTTCTTAACCCGAGGTACTATGTCTGGATTAGCGGAGTCTGTAACCTGAAGCGTATGTAACCCGAGGTACCACTGTATTTTAAAGGAAAAACCTCAAAGCGGTTTACAAAACCCATTGAAACATCAAATAAAACAATCCAGCTCATTTGCTGGAGCATGACATTCTTAATCTCAGGCTCCTGGGTTCAAGTTTCACACTGGGCAAAAAGATTCCTGCATTGAAGGGGGCTGGGCTGGATGATCTCCGTGGTCCCAAGTCTACAATTCTGTGATTCTGTGATATGCCAGGGGAGGATCCCTGCAGAGTACCACCCCTGACCATTAGGTCCAGTCGTGACTGACTCTGGGGTTGCGGAGCTCATCTCGCTTTATTGGCCGAGGGAGCCAGCGTACAGCTACCAGGTCATGTGGCCAGCATGACTAAGCCGCTTCTGGAGAACCAGAGCAGCACACGGAAACGCCATTTACCTTCCCGCCGGAGCGGTACCTATTTATCTACTTGCACTTTGACGTGCTTTCAAACTGCTAGGTTGGCAGGAGCAGGGACCGAGCAACGGGAGCTCACCCTGTCGCAGGGATTCGAACCGCCAACCTTCTGATCCTAGGCTCTGTGGATTAACCCCACAGAGCATTTTAAATTATGACATGGACATCAACAATTCTGTACTTAAAAGATCAGCCCCGAGATGCAACTGAGGCCGGATTAAATTTCCCAGCGAGCAAAATTCAACTTCTGAAATCGCCATACGTTATTTTATTTTTTGAAGGGTTCTCACTAACATCTCCTATCGCTCTAGTTAACCATCTATAAACAGCTATTCATGTGACCTCTGCTTGATCTCCTCTTCTGTTTCCCAAGGAACCCCTAGAGGGAGGGCTGTGCTTTGCCATTCAGGCAGGCATGGAAACTGGTCGCATTTTATGGAAAAGCAGCAAACTGTTTAGAATGGCATCTGAAAACTCAGGAGTCTGTGATGCCGGCTAATAGAGCAATTTCATGTTCGCATCTTAGAAACGCATACTACTAAGCTTATTACAGTTTATGAAGGCAATCTGGTCCAATTAAGGCGGGCGGACGGGGGGAGGGCAGAAAAAACAAAGGAATGGCTCCAATAAGCTCAAACGAGAGTCATTCTGCATCTGTATGTCTGCTAGCTAAGTCGTACGTAAACCTTTCAAGGCTCGGACTTTCTGAATGCAAAGACTCAAAAGCAGGGTTTCTCAAACTTGGCTGTTTTTTTTGACAATTCCCATCGTCCCTGACCACTGGGAATCCTGCTAGCTAGAGAAGATGGGAGCTGTAGTCCCCAAAACAGCTGGAGACCCAAGTTTGGAAAACACTGCTCTAGATGCAAGCCCATTGACTTCAGACGGGGATGGGGAATCCTTAGCTTGTGGTGTGGCCCTCAAGACCATTCCACTTGGCCCACGAGGACTCTCCTCCTCAGCCCCGCCCCTTCCTCCACGACTGCAGTGCTGGCTGTGGAGAGAGTAGGAAAGTCAGCAAATTGTAGACGCAGTGCCCCGGGTTCAATTTGAGATCCTAGCATGGGTAGAAGGGTTTTAACTCTCGGGCCCTCACAGTGGTCCCCATCTAGACTGGGCCCCAGCGGCTGCAATTTGCATTGCCAAAAGGAAAAAGAAGCTGTCCCTTAACACAAACAGATCCCATTTTGAGGGGGGGGTGATGCCTTATCACAGGCTTCCTCAACATCGGCCCTCCAGATGTTTTTGGCCTACAACTCCCATCATCCCTAGCTAGCAGGACCAGTGGTCAGGGATGATGGGAATTGTAGTCTCAAAACATTTCGAGGGCCGAGGTTGAGGAAGTCCGCCTTATCATGTCCAGTGGTACCTTGGTTCTCAAACGCCTTGGTAATCAAATAACTTGGAACCCAAACAATGCAAACCTGGAAGTAGGTGTTCGAGTGTGTGAACTTTTTTTGGAAGCCAAACATGCTCCGTTTTGAGTGTTACGCTTCCAATTTGAGTGCCACACTTCCGTTTTGAGTGTTACTCTGAGGTCTGTCTGCTTTTGCCATTTATTTTGAGTTTTTGTGGCTCTTTTTCTTTCTTTTTGTGACTGTGTGTACATTGTGTGTACAATCAAGTTCAGCAGCTTGATTGATTGTGTGACAGCAGTACATTGTTTATTGCTTTCATTTTATGGATCAATGGTCTTGTTAGATAGTAAAATTCATGGTAAATTGCTGTTTTAGGCATTGTTTTTAAAAGTCTGGAACAGATTAATCCGTTTTGCATTACAGTGGTACCTCAGGTTACATACACTTCAGGTTACAGACTCTGCCAGAAATAGTGCTTCAGGTTAAGAACTTTGCTTCAGGATGAGAACAGAAATCATGCTCCGGCGGTGCGGCAGTACCAGGAGGCCCCATTAGCTAAAGTGGTGCTTCAGGTTAAGAACAGTTTCAGGTTAAGAACGGACCTCCAGAACGAATTAAGTACTTAACCTGAGGTACCACTGTACTTTCTGTGGGAAAGCGCACCTTGGTTTTGGGATGCTTTGGTTTTGGAACGGACTTCCGGAACGGATAATGTTTGAGAACCAAGGTACACTGACCTTCAGGACAACACTGTTGTCATAGAAATGGTCTTGCATTGAACGCACTATTTCATCTCGACTATACCATGGGCACAATCAGGGGGAGCAGAATAACACTTCACAACCATTTTCTTTCCCAATGAGTGGCAGAATCAGTGCAATTGTCTGGAAGAATGCAGCAATACTGTGCGGTTTACATCCTGACTCCCAACTGCGATTAGGTAGCTTATTTAATTACTTTCAGTTATAGAATCTTCACTGGAAGTCTTCGGAAAATCTAGTTATTTCAGCTGCCAGAAGAATGTACATTTCAGGACTTAAAACAAACCTGAATCCACCAACCATATCCTTTTACGGTCCTGGCATTTTCGATAGGTGCCTTGAGAAAGAAAGAAAGTGGGGTATAAGTCAGTTAATCAGAATCATCTTTTCTGCAGCCTCTGGGAGGCTACTGGCTTGTCTAAAAAAATCATGGTAAAGAAATAGCCAGGAGGTTTTGCCAGACATAGGCTCATAGGGCGGGTATGTGTGTGATATTTACTCCCCACCCCCTCTCAAGAATGGTGCAAGGCAGGTGAGGTGAAAATCAGCAACAAACTCTGTGTGTGTGTGTGTGTGTGTGTGTGTGTGTGTGTGTGTTTGTGTGTGTGTGTGTGTGTGTGTGTTTCTGTGGGTGGGTGTCTAATGAGCTTCATGGCTAAATGGAGTTTTAAAAAATAGTTTAAAATAATTTATACTTTTCAAATTTATACATTTCATTAGTTTTACAATCCATTTATCATTTGACTTCCTTCCCCCTCTTTCTGCGGTGCCTTCTGCATATCCAAATTCATTTAACTTGTTACTATAAATATATACTCTTATGAAACCGCAGGTTATTACACTAATCCTGCTAATGTTTTTATCTGCTTACAATTTATTTGTAAACATTCAATAAGCCATTTCCATTCTTTGATAAAAAGTTTGTTGTCTTGATTTATTATTCTTCCAGGAAGTTTTGCCATTTCTGCATATTGCATAAGTTTTTGTATCCATTCTTCCTTTGCTGGGACTTCTGCTTCTTTCCATTTTGGGGCAAGCAACATTCTTGCTGCTGCAGTAGTAGCATGCATAAATAATTCTCTATACAATTTAGGTAGTTCTGTCGCTGTAATTCCTAAAAGAAAAGTTTCTGGTTTTATTGTAAAAGTTATTTTAAACATCCTTTTCAATTCATTATACAGTATATAATTTCCCAGTAAGCTTTAACCTTACTACAAGACCACCACATATGGTAAAAAGAGCCTGGCGCTGTGGTCTAAACCACAGAGCCTAGGACTTGCTGATCAGAAGGTCGGCGGTTCGAATCCCCGTGATGGGGTGAGCTCCCGTTGCTCGGTCCCTGCTCCTGCCAACCTAGCAGTTCAAAAGCACGTCAAAGTGCAAGTAGATAAATAGGTACTGCTCTGGCGGAATGGTAAACGGTGTTTCTGTGTGCTGCTCTGGTTCGCCAGAAGCGGCTTAGTCATGCTGGCCACATGACCCGGAAGCTGTACGCTGGCTCCCTCGGCCAGTAAAGCGAGATGAGTGCCGCAACCCCAGAGTCGGCCACGACTGGACCTAATGGTCAGGGGTCCCTTTACCTTTTTACACCCAAGCCTATGTCTATCACTATGGGCAGCTCCAAGCTCCTTTGGCAAATGCCCATCAAATGTTCAGTTAAAGATATGATGCAGCGGACTTGGGGTGGAAACCCCTTTCCTGCCATAGATGAATCAGCTCAAACCTGCATGAGAAAAGGAAGCCAGTCAGCCCCAGGTGGCATGACTCATGGTCAGGGATAATGGGAATTGGACTCCATCAATATTTGAAGGGTCACAGATCCCCAGACCCTTCCCTGCACCCTTGAAGTTGAAGAAGAGCAGCAGAGTCCTCCAGGGACCTTTAGCTGGTCCTTTGTCACCCTTAGGTCCCCAGATGTTGTTGGACTACAACTCCCATCATCCCTAGCTAGCAGGAGCAGTGGTCAGCGATGATGGGAGTTGTAGCCTGATGACATCTTGGGATAAAAGCTGTGTCACTAGCAGCTCATGTTGCTGTTTAGTTGTTTAGTCATGTCCGACTCTTCATGACCCCCTGGACCAGAGCACGCCAGGCACTCCTGTCTTCCACTGCCTCCCACAGTTTGGTCAAACTCATGCTGGTAGCTTCGAGAACACTATCCCACCATCTCGTCTTCTGTCGTCCCCTTCTCCTTGTGCTCTCCATCTTTCCCAACATCAGGGTCTTTTCCAGGGAGTCTTCTCTTTTCATGAGGTGGCCAAAGTATTGGAGCCTCAGCTTCAGGATCTGTCCTTCCAGTGAGCACTCAGGGCTGATTTCCTTAAGAATGGAGAGGTTTTATCTTCTTGCAGTCCATGGGACTCTCAAGAGTCTGATTTCCTTAAAAATGGATAGGTTGAATCTTCTTGCACAAGGAGAAGGGGACGACAGAGGACGAGATGGTTGGACAGTGTTCTCGAAGCTACGAACGTGAGTTTGAGCAAACTGCGGGAGGCAGTGGAAGACAGAAGTGCCTGGCGTGCTCTGGTCCAGGGGGTCACGAAGAGTCGGACACGACTAAACGACTAAACAACAAAAATGCAGGGGGGGGAGAAGGGCGCCGGACAGCAGCAGCAAAAGCAGCATCGGAAGTCCGTTTCTCGAGGTGGGGGGACAGGCTTCGTGGGCGAAGAGCCCCTGGGGCTCGCAGCCCCCTCGGGATCTCTCTGCCGCGTCTCCGGACTCGGGGGGGGGGGCGGGCGGGCGGGCGAGGAAGTCTCTGGGCTCCTTTCCAGCCCTGTTCGGAGGGCGGGCGGATATCACAACGTGCTTCAGGCGGTCCATCCGAGCGACCGGCCCCCTTTCCTCCTCCTCCTCCCCCCTCAACTCCTCCAGGAGCCCCCTCCCCTTCCCCGGCCCCGCCAGCCCCTATAGATGGGCGGGAGGGAGGAACGGCCCGGGCAGACGGCCGCGCAAATCCGCAGCGACGGCAAACAGCTGCAGCTCCTCTGACGACCCGGCTCCGACTCCAGACCAGCCGCCGCCATGGACAGCAAAGCCGCCTTCCTCGCCTTGCTGCTGCTCCTCGGGACCCTCCGCGCCGCCGACGGTAAGTGCTGGACGGCTCGCTGCCCTCCGCCCCGTCGGGGGCCGCCGGGAGCGCGCGCCCTCCGCTTGAACTCCAGCGCCGTCGCGGGGAGGCCAGTCCCGGCCGAGGGCGTACGGTAGACAAAAGCAGGAGAGAGGAGCGGAGGCGGCTGGATCCCCAGCCCAGGGCGGTCGGGGCTCCTCGCAGGTGTTTCTGGGGCTGCTCCGTCGGGGGGCACCCTTGGCTAGCGGAGAGAAGCGGGAGGCAGGGAGGGTGTCGGTGGCCGGATTCCTGTTCCAGAGCAGCGAGCGGGGTGATCCATTTTGCGATGGATCCCAACTTTTAGTAAGGCCTGGGGTTTGCCCATTTACCCGTCCGTTGCTCTGCCGTCAAATGCGGGCTTTTTCTATACCCCCCTCCCGTTTTGGAGCCAAAGCCAGAGCGAAGTCCGATGGGCTCCTGAACCCGTTTTTGCGCCCCTTTCCCCTCGAAAGCGGCGGGACTGTCGAAGTTTCCCCAATGATGCTTGCAGACGGCTTGTCAGTCCAGAATGAGGAATGCGAAGGAAACGGAGAGAGGGGGGTCCCGCGGGAAAGTGGCTATGCACGACTCTCCGCAACCCACAAAAAAAGCCAATCCATTTGTTCCCGAGCAAAACCGCTCAAAAGACTACGGAGTGGTTCCCAAAGAGGATGCAGGGACTTTTAGGGTCAGCCTTGTTCCTCGCTCGCCTTCTCTCCGGCGTAGAGGGAGCGCCGAGCGCCGCTTCCTCCCGCCGTCGAAGGGCTGAATCTTCGCCCTCGGGCGCTTCTCTTTCTTGTGCGCGAAGGCTCAAGCGGAGAGAGAGCTGGGTTTTCTTTTCTCTGCGCCCCCGCTTTCTCCCGCACCCTGGTAGCCCCTCTCTGGACTTCGACGCCACCGCCAGCGGACCGGTTGCCTGGGATCAGGCACCTCGACGGCGGGGCTGCTGCGCGAAGCCCTCTTCCCTTCCCTTCCGCGCAATGAGGAGGCCCTTTTTCTCTGCGAGGTGGAAAGGCCCAGCCCTGCGCACCTGCGCCTTCATCCAGCAAAGCCGGGGAACCGACGGGGTAGGCGACCGCACGACCCTTGCATTTCTCTCCACCCGAAGCTGCTCTCCCCTCCCGGGCTGCACAGTCGCCTATGAGACCCGCAGCCCAGTCCAGGCAGTGATTGCACCCACGTCGGGGGTTGCAGCCCGTTTGCAGCTTATGCTATAAATTCCTTCCACAGCTCTCGCCTGCAATCTGAGGCTGCCTACAAGCTTCTGAGCTCAATGCAAGCTCATTTCTCCCCCTTAAATAATTCTGGGCATCGTTAAGGGCTGCTGGGAATTGTAGTTCTGTGAAGGGTAAACTACGGTGCTCAAAATCCTTTGAATCAACGAAATTCACCCAGGTGATGGCTGGATCAGCATCTCTTGAGCATCCTGGTTTCTGCTCGGAATGACGTATCAGCCCAACCTACAGGTCTTCTGCAACTGGCAGGGTTGATGTTAAATCTCTTGCTCTTCTTGACTGTTCCAGCTGCTCTTTTGGTTTGAGAAATATTCACATTTTATGGGTTAATTTATATTCAGTATCTTCTTGCAGCTTCTTGGGGACAGATACCCAGAGGCTCAGGAGCTTGCCATGATTTCCTTTTGGAGATACTCCTCCTCCTCTCCATGCAAGCTAAGGCTTTGCAGCTCTGGAAAAACACAGGCAATAGCTGCTTTTGCCTTCTTCCTTCGCCTTTGTTCTTGCATACCTGGCCAGCTCTTGGGGAAAGAGGGAACCCCTACTGCAAGGGACAGTCAGCGGCAGCGGGAGGCCCCATTAGTTAAAGTGGTGCTTCAGGTTAAGAACAGTTTCAGGTTAAGAACGGACCTGCGGAACGAATTAAGTATTTAACCAGAGGTACGGCGGTCCCCTCCCGGAGCACCACTGTACTAAAAAAACCAGCTTAGAAATTTGCAGCCATGCAATTTAAAGGACACTTTTGAGGGTGGGGTTCCTGCGTTTAAGCTGAAGATGGTTAGAATCCCCCTGGCATCCTGGTTCTGGAACACAGGCAAGATTCACCTGAGCAATTGCAAAGGATATACTCCTTCAAACCTGCAGCCAAGTGCCAAAGTCTGTGTCTGCAATTGCAGGGAGGGGGTGTTGCGGGCAGGGCCAGCCAGAGCAGCTCCCCGTTTTTTCTGCATCCTCAGGTGAAAGCCTCACTAGAGAGGCAACTACAGACGTTTGTTTGGCCTGTGCAACTTCATTTTTTAAAATCGATTTTCATTGCATTTTAAAAATTACAGATATACACCATTTTTTCTTCTTCATTTACGTACGTCATCTATTTACTCTTCTAAACTTGTGCATTTCCATGCTACGATTAATTGACTTCCCCCTACCTCTTTGCGGCTTCATCATCTCTCTTTATTTCATTTTCCTTTGTACTGGGTTTTGGTATACTTTCAACCTTCTCTTTATGGAAGATATCTCATCTAGCTGTCTTTCATTGGTCTGTGCAACTTCAGAATCACATGATGGAGTAGCCCTCTATACTTGTCCTCCCCAAACCCTCACATTGTGCGCTAAGTTACGTGTCACTGATGCAGAACATTTGTGAATGGATCCCCTGATGTTTTTTTGCTAATAGCAGATGCAGGAGGGGTATGTGGCATCCTAATTTGGACTCGGGATCTAGGACCGGGAGAAGAGGGTCTCATGCTTTCTGCGACCAGAGCTTTGTCTCTGGTCAAAATCCCCCAACACCAAACTATTGGGCATGCATAAAGCCAGTGGCGTAGCGTGGGGGGTGCCAGGGGTGCCAGCCGCACCGGGCGCAACATTTGGGGGGGCGCGTTTGGCCGTCCGTCCTCGAGGAAGCAGGAACCCCACTGTCCTCGGACCTCCTCCGAAGGCTGGCGGTGGGGCGGAGAGACCTCCTCCCGCCGCCAGCCTTCGGAAGGCTGCTCCGAAGCCTGGCGGTGGGGCGGAGAGACCTTCTCCCCGCGCCAGCCTTCGGATGGCTGTCCTGAAGACTTGTGGTGGGAGCAGTGGCATAGCGTGGGGGTGCAGGGGGGCCTGCTGCACCTGGTGCAACATCTGGGGGGGGCAGAAGAGACTCGAGTGCTAAAATCCACGGGTTAGGGGGCGCAAATTACTTGCCTTGCCCCGGGTGCTGAGAACCCACGCTACGCCACTGCATAAAGCGACAAATACAGGATGAGTTTCTTCCTTGTTTTCCTCTCTACTGTTTCGGAGAAGAGGATTAACCAGCGGTGGAGTTTATTGAGAGATATACCAGTCTGCAGGGACAGACAGTTATTTATTTACTAAAGGACTGGGAACATTAAAAACCCGTTTGTACACAGTAATACATACTGTGAAATGGAGATGGGCTAATCTGAGGCTTTGTTTCTAACCCAAGATTCTCCAACCATAGCTCGGTGCAAAAGAAATTGAATTTTAAGACTTCTGAGCTCAGGGACTAGTCATGTACACAACACTGAATACTTCCTTCCATACAAAAAAACCAAAACTGCTTCTGGTTATCTCAACGCTTCACTAGTACAATGAGTGGAGTCACTTTCGAACCTTTAAGGAATAGGGACCTGAAAGCTTTGCTGGCCTGCAAATCATTCAGAAATCTGCCAGTACAATCTGATTTACTGTCGTAAATTTACTGTTGTAACTCAGATAGGTTGTAGGTCTTAATCTGGAAAAATCACCCTTCTTGCCCCCCTGAAGGCAGAGATTTCCCTGCAAGAATTGTTGGGAGTTTTATAATCCTGTGTGGGGCAAGAAAAGGTCTAACCCTAGGGACTTTACAACAGGCAACCATTGGCATGTGATACGTAGAATTTGTAAATTGTTATATATGAACTGCAGATTGTTAAAAAAACACCAGTTTCTAAGAAGTAGGTGGGCGAACAGAAATGCAGAATAAATAAATAATTGACTGGCAGACCCACTAGTTGAATATTTTCCCAGACACAATAATAAATCAACAGTTTTTTTGTCGTGGGGGAACTAGGAAAATAATAATAATAAATGGGCAGAATGACCACTTATTTGTGGGAAAAAGAGGCCCAGTGGATTCTAAATGTAAAGAATTCAGTTCCTAAATGAGAGTTTGGAATTGCAGTTACTTTTGAAAGGGGCTGCATGATCACTTGGGAAGGTGGAAATACCTCATTGCAGGAGAGTGGAAGTAATAAAATACAGACTTTTTTTTACAGCATTAGCCTGGTTTTTGAGCACCTGTAACCTTAGGGCTATAGAGGAAAAAGGTAACACACACCTTGAGAAGTGGCAAACAAGGGTGAATTTGCTGGGATTTTGTTTTGTTCTTAGGGGATTTAAATAGCATTTCCACAGATGCTGACTATTGCTTTACCTGAAGATTCTGTCAGCTGTCTGATAGTCCTATCGCATCCAAGAGTTGAGTTTCCTGTGTTTTGAAAATTACTTGGAAGAAACCTGTGCTGTTGAGTGTGTTCATCTGAATCAACAAGAACCACTTTGAGGAATTTATTTTTTAAATGATCTAGCAGTGCATAATTTTTTTGAAATAAATAAAAAGAACGCAAACACACACATTCAGGAATAATTGTGTTGAATATGTACAGTGGTACCTCAGGTTACATAACGCTTCAGGTTACAGACTCCGCTAACCCAGAAATAATACCTCGGGTTAAGAACTTTGCTTCAGGATGAGAACAGAAATTGTGCTTTGGCGGTGCAGCGGCAGCGGGAGACCCCATTAGCTAAAGTGGTGCTTCAGGTTAAGAACAGTTTCAGGTTAAGAACGGACCTCCGGAACGAATTAAGTACGTAACCAGAGGTACCACTGTATTGCTAAAAATGGGAGAGGTGGTTTTCATGGGCTCCTTCTCCTGACTCCTACGCAGCTCTGGAGGGTCATTTGGAGAAAATTCAGTGGGGGGGGATCAGCAGAAATTATCATCTCCTTTCTCCCCACACCTTTGGATTTGCATCTGGTTAGAAGAGGGGCCATCAAGTACCCGAATTACGCTTTACTGTGAGACCTGGCGCCCCATAATTACCATAGGATTATTCCGCAATTGCAAAAGCAACTGGACTTGGAAGAGCCACATCTGGGCCAGTCCTTGGGTAGCCCAAAGGGCTCGGCTCCCTTCTCCCTCTCTCTGCTTGCAATCCCTGGGGTTATTTTTTTGGGGGGGTGTTGTTTGCCTTTGGAGAGCTGAGAGCCTCCTTTCTTCTCCTGTCTGCCTTTGCATTTGGCCTCAGGTCAAATCCTCTGGCAGGAATAACATTGCAGGGGCCAAGGGCTTTTCATTTGCAGCCTTTATCTTGCTTAATTGCCCACAGCCACTTGGAACAATTAGCTGGCTCCTTTTTTTAAAGAAAGAAAAGCGCTTCTCCATTTCTGAGGTTCCAGTTTCGCGCCCCATTTCGCCTTCTAAAACCCACAAACACGGGGATTAAAAGCTGAAATGAGGACTGGAGAGGCTGGGGCCCCCTGCAGCTTGGCAAAAGTGTTAAAAATGCCCGAAAGAAGTCTTCCCTCCTCTCCTCCCCTTAAAATCTTGTAATCTGCCCTGTGTGGTGGTATTGGTGTCAGCCCAGGGCATCTAAATCCTTTTCTTTATGCCACCCTCCAGGGAAGCCCATCAGCCTGACTTACCGCTGCCCATGCAGATATTTTGAGAGCAATGTAGCGAAATCCCACGTGAAGCACCTCAAGATCTTGAATGTCCCCGGCTGTTCTCTGCAGATCATGTAAGTTTGCACCCCCTTTTCCCCCTGTTGTACGCTGTTGCCTCAGGAACAAGTGCTCCTGGCACAGGACAAATGCCTTCTTCTTCTTCTCTCTCTCTCTCTCTCTCTCTCTCTCTCTCTCTCTCTCTCTCGTAAACTTTTTTTTTTAAAAAAATATTCTTTATTGACATAAAAAGTACAAAATCGCAAATGCACAGAGTAAGACAAAACACAGGAAAGAATGGGAAACAAGAAATAGTACCAATGTGGAAAACAAAACGGGACGCGGGTGGCGCTGTGGGTTAAACCACAGAGCCTAGGACTTGCCGATCAGAAGGTCGGCGGTTCGAATCCCCATGATGGGTGAGCTCCCATTGCTCAGTTCCTGCTCCTGCCAACCTAGCAGTTCAAAAGCACCTCAAAGTGCAAGTAGATAAATAGGTACCGCTCTGGTGGGAAGGTAAACGGCATTTCCGTGCGCTGCTCTGGTTCGCCAGAAGCGGCTTGGTCATGCTGGCCACATGACCCGGAAGCTGTACATCGGCTCCCTTGGCCAATAAAGTGAGATGAGTGCTGCAACCCCAGAGTCAGGCATGACTAGACCTAATGGTCAGGGGTCCCTTTACCTTTTGAGAAAACAAAACAGAACAACAATGACAACATAAAAATATATTGTGTACATTACAAAAAGAGAGGGTGGGGGGGGGAATTGTTATTGTAGTTAACCGGACCTCAATCTAATAGGGTACTTATAGAAACAATTTCCAAATACAGTGGTACCTCAGTTTTCGAACGTCTCCATTGACGAACATTTTGGTCTTCGAACGCCGTAAACCCGGGAGTAAATGCTTCCGTTTTCGAACACACCTCGGAAGTCGAACGGTTTCTGCTGAGTTTATATGTTATTTTTCCTAAATTTTCTCTATTAAATTTGCCGACTGCCCCTTGGTTTTCAAACGTTTCGGGACTTGAATGGTCTTCCAGAACGGCTAACGTTAAAAAACCGAGGTACCACTGTATTGTTAAATTTGTGTGCAAACATAGATTTGCTGTACCTTCTGAAAATATTTTGTAAAGGTTAGAACCAAAAATAGGTTTTGTTGTTGTTATTAGCCTAGTTAATTAATTCATAATTGGGTTAATATGTGACAGGGAGAATATGCCTATCCTGCGATTTTTCAGATGGGAAAGATAATTTTGTACTGGATGAAAAACTGTTTGGTATAATTCAGGTGTGGGAAACCTTAGTCCCGCTAGGTATTGCTGATCTACAACTCCCGGCAACATGGCTAATGGACAGGGAAAGTCAAAGGTTCCCCACAGCTGGTATATTGCACTGCAGTTGTGGCTAGATGCAAATGCTGAAAATAAATAAATTTATTTACCGGTAGTTGCATTCCTTCTCCTGAGATATTTATCTTGGCCTTGGGCACATGCCACTCACTTTAAGCAGGGAAAACATGTTAAACCAATTGTATTGCTTGTTTTGCATGATAAAGAGTCCAATTTGAGAAACATTCTCAGTGAAACATGACTCTTGGCTTCTTTGTCTAGCCCAGCCGCAGAGAGTGGGCTTAGGTCTAAGAAGCTCTTTGTGCTTAAGTGGAAATTAAGAGGAAACTTGAATGGCAGCTGGGAAAGGGTGAGCAGAAACAGAAGACTATGCCCTCCCCTTTTTTAAAAAAAGAACAATCATTTGCCTATTTTTCTTTTAACTAAAATGAGATCTACACAACCAGGGAGAGAAGGGGCTGAGAAGTTCTGATACGGGGCCTGCTTGCCTGCCTCCCTGTGGCCACTTCAGGCAATGCACCAAACTATATAAGTTCATTATTTTTGGTTTTAAGGGCTGCGCTCCCCACTTAAAATCGCCAGAAAGGGCAGGGGAAACTGTTAAAAAGAGAAACACCTTTGATGGAACCTGGTCCCCCCTTCTTTTCATACCTAAGGGAAGCAGTTAGCAAATTTATCCCACCAGTTGTGCAAGCATGTCTGTGGAAAGCCTATGTAGACCGTTAACGCCATCAGATTATGTAAAATGATGTTATAATCTTAATGCTATGTGGGGGATTTTTGGCGGAATCTGTATTAAATTTGATTTAATTAAAAGAAAAGAAAAGGTAATACATTGCATCCAATGTATTATCTGCTAAGATTATTTATTACCTGTAAAGCAGGAACGTCTAAATTTTATTCGAACAATAACGATGAATTTATCCAGTGTCGGAGATGGGCTAGTAAGCTGTTACACTCCAAGGCACCAAACATGGGTTGGATTTTGCTAGTTTTAAACAGAAACTGTCAGCCTTGTAGAAGAAGGTGGTTCTTTTTAGATTTTGGGTGTGTCCCCTTAAGCCAGGCATGGCCAAACTTGGCCCTCCAGATGTTTTGGGACTACAACTCCCATCATCCCTCGCTAACAGGGCCACTGGTCAGGGATGATGGGAACTGTAGTCCCAAAGCAGCTGGAGGGCCAAGGATGGCCATGCCTTAAGCAGGTGAAAAGAGTGAAGAAACATCTCAGATGTTTTGCATGACTCCTGGAAAGACTGCCTGTCCCCCCCTTTAAGTTTAACCAGGGCAGCGGGAAGGAAGAGCTGGAGGGGGGGGGCAGGTAAAACAATGAAACAAACCTCCCATTGCACTCAAGGTTGTTTGACAGAGGAGAGGAAGAAATGTAGCTCCAGGGCTGTAACCCCTGACTTGCTGGGCCTTGGGAGAAGAGCTTCTGGTTGTTTTACAATTATATTCAGTACAGCTAGGGCCTTTTCTAAATACTGGACTTCCTTGAGCCCCACCCCACCAGTTAAAGACACTTCTAGGTGCCTGGAGACGAGCCAAACATAGGTATGAGCTCAAGTGTACTCTGTTGTGGTGATGGTAACAAGAAAGCAACACTTTTTGCTACCATTGCATCTTCAAAGTTGTCCGGCAGAGCTCTTCCAGGTATTTTGGAACCTGCTTCCGTTAAACCCATCGGGAGAGATGAAGTCTTGTTTCCACCCACTCCATCCTTGCCAGTACAGGTGTGCCCAAAGCACTGACTGGTCCAGGTTTCTTGGATGTTTCAGTTTTGGCAGCCTGAGGGCGTAGACAAGATGCTTGAAGAGATTTGCCCAGCCACTTGTGTGTGATTCTTGCCCATCATGGCTAGTTACATCCTCCGGGAGATAATAAGGTCTCTTTGAGAGAGGGTTGGTCCTGGCTGCCTTGTAGGACGTGGTAGACTGACATCTCCTTCGGTAAACCTATTTGGAACCAGAGTGTTCCACTCCCATCTAGTTACAAATTTCCCCTAATTCAGCAGCTGGCTCGAGCGAGTGGCAGCTGGATACAACTGATGAGGTAGACCAGGGGTAATCAATCTGGTGATCTCAAGATCATGTTGGACTCCCAACTTCCATCAATTCCAGCCAGCTTGGTCAATGTGGTCAGGGATGATATGAGCTACACCCATGCGTGACTTTTACACCGAAAACAGCTTAAGACAGGCTTCCTCAACCTCAGCCCTCCAGATGTTTTAGGACTACAATTCCCATCATCCCTGACACTGGTCCTGCTATCTAGGAATCATGGGAGTTGTAGGCCAAAAACATCTGGAGGACCGAGGTTGAGGAAGCCTGGCCTAAGAGATTACCTCCATTGGGAGAGAAAGATAGTTGTTGCTTCAGAGTCGTGGTTGGTTCACACCAGGTTGCCGGCACTATTTATCTTGGTGAATCTACTGTTTCCCGCAGCTTAAGGGGACACACCCAATTAAGCTTGTCATAACAGAAGTTTCTCCTCTCCAATGAAAGGAAACTATTTATTGGTTTTACTTCAGCCAGCTAATTGCATTGTGGGTTGGTGGTCTGGGCAGCACAAGGAGCCTGGCGATGGATTCTGACACCTGTTTATTTATCAAGTACAGATTTCCTTCTATCTGGCACCGTTTGTTCATGAAAATCAAAACAATAGGACCTTCTTTATGGCGTTGTGCTTCGCACAGTTGGATGGGGAATTTGGGGCATATTTTCATTTTTAAAAGTTTTACGTATAACCGTTTTTAAAACACTCCATCCCAAATCACTGTGCAAGTAAACACAATCTGGTGTTTCAAAGGATGTCTATATATATATATACACACACACACACATACATAACTCCTTGGGATCCCTTCATTTGAAAGGCGTAACGATGAAACTTCAGGCCTTCAAAGAGTCAGGGTAGGTGTGAATTGAAAGAGGGGTCCCAGAGTTACGTGTGGATTGATCAAAAAGCAGTTCTGTCCCCGGAATGAGGACCTGGTACTCACAAAACAAAACATATATGTGCTGTCAACTCCAAAATTTATGCTGCTGCCAAACCAGCTGTTAACCAGTCCTTTCACATTTAATGAAAATATCTATGAATAAGATATTCCATCCTTAATATTAAAAAAGACTTTAGTCTCCTATTAAGAGGAGAAAAGCTACACATTTCTTGAAAGAAGGAGTAATTTCATACTATTACAAAACATGTGTTAAAAGCATACAGATATTTGAAACAGGGTTGATGTCTCCATCATGTACAGCAGTTGGTGTGGTGATCGGTATTTAACCATCTGTGCGAACCTGAAATTCAAATTTTGCATAAAAATGTACAATGATGACAAACATCCATGCTCTAAATGCAAATCAAATCACAAAACTCTTTATTTAAAATATTACAAGGCTTGGCAAGAGAGAATATTAGCTGGATCGTGGACATGTTCCTCTTGTTCCCAGAGCCATTCTCTGGTCCTTTAGTAGCAACTCTTTAAGAAAATTGCCATTTATTTGAATGGCTTTGTGAAGAAACATTTTACTTGGAAATAAAAGTCAGCTCTTATTTCCCCCGAAAAAGTGAAAAACCGCCAATCGGACAATGTAAGAATTGAGATTGCTTCAAAACAAGCAGTTATCGGAATCAAGCCTATGGAAATCAATATGATTCTGCAGCTTTCTGAAAGGAAACCATCCCAATTAAAGATGGAATGGTTTAGATTTCTAGCTCTCTTCTAGGCCTAACTGGTATGAGCACAGCAGAGGGCCTTTTCCTTGTGGTCTGTGAAAATGCTTAAAGGTTTTCTGTAGAAATATTCAGTGTGGTGCTTTTTTGTCATTGTACTGGCTGATTTCACCACCACTGAAATTTTCTTTCACTAGCTGCCTACTGCGTAATGTAAAAAGGATAATGTACCGTATTTTTCGCCCTATAAGACACACCAGACCACAAGACGCACCTAGTTTTTGGATGAGGAAAACAAGAAAAGAAATATTCTGAATCTCAGAAGCCAGAACAGCAAGAGGGATCGCTGCGCAGTGAAAGCAGCAATCCCTCTTGCTGTTCTGGCTTCTGTGATAGCTGCGCAGCCGGCATTCACTCCATAAGACGCACACACATTTCCCCTTACTTTTTAGGAGGGAAAAAGTGAGTCTTATAGAGCAAAAAATCCGGTACTTCATTGGGTCTCATCCAGGAGTTGAACCGAACAAAATTCAACAGTGCCTTCTCTTGCTCAGGGTTTTAATTCTCTTACTTATTCTGAAATTCCTCCCTCTCCGCCCCCCCCCCGTTTTTTAAACAGCGCAAGACTGAAAAACAGCAGCAAACAGATCTGTGTCGATCCCAAGTTAAGGTGGATTCAAGAGTACCTGGAGAAATACCTGCACAAGTAAGCCGAGAAAGGACTTAAACCTAAACGCACCCTGGGTAAAACAAAACAAAAAAAGCAAAACAAAAACACGTGCTGATGGCTAGGTCTAACCAAGATGGATTGCGTTTTCATTGAAAACAGGCCTTGCTCTCATTTGGGGCGTTTTAAGAGATTTCGGTATTTGGGGCCAGAGAGATGCTTGCTGATTGGGTCCCAACGAGACCACGTTTGTTCCGTGTCCCTCAGGCAATTCTGACAATCAACATTAATTCCTTCACTTCGCTACCCGGTTTGAACACGTTGATTGACCCAGCCTGTGGTATCCGAACGCTGATGATTGATTGCACATTAGATAAGCACTACTCCTAAACTGATCCATGAGCCATGTGTTGCAGAGAGGGGTGCCATGGTGGGCTTGGGCAGCAGCCCAGGTTGCGGCATTCGTCACCTTTGCAACGGATCTGAACTGCTTGTTTCCACTGCAGACCAAACCCTACAGGCAAAAGGGAATTAAAGGGGCTCCTTTGGCGTTTGACAAATATTCTCAGTGAGGTAAATCTAGGGGGAATGTTTGAGGCAGCCACTAGGTTCAGGGCAAGCCAAATCTTTTCCTGCTTTATTGTAACATCACAGCTTTTCATTAAACCATACTCACAAGCTCATAGTGCTCTGCTTGAGGTTTATTTACATTGCTTCTCTTTTCGTCTCCTCTCTTCTCTGGGATTGGGTCCGGATAATGCAGGGATGATTGGGCCACTGAGTCCCCGCAAACCACTATCAACAATTAGAATACTCTCTTCGAATTAGAATGCATACTGCAAATGTGATCTATCAGTTATGGATCAGGATTAGATTCTTGGCCCTTGATAAATTGTTACTGCAGCCTTCAGCCAATCAACTAAGAGTTTGAGATCGTGGCTGCAGTGCTGTCAACCTCAGACAAGCTTTCTCGAATCCTTTGCATAGTCTCTGGTCCAGCTTGCCCCTGGACTAAGGATGGAAGCTTTTACTGAGCTTTCCTGGGATTCCGCCCTCAACTGCTCCCGTGACCAGTTGATTTCTGATTTAAGGGACACCTGAAAGATTTCCATTTTTACCAGTAATGTTTGGGCCCAGGTTGTACCTGTGGGCAAGACAGGCTCCGGAGAAATTGTCTCG
Source organism: Podarcis vaucheri (assembly GCF_965113315.1). Taxonomy (NCBI): domain Eukaryota; kingdom Metazoa; phylum Chordata; class Lepidosauria; order Squamata; family Lacertidae; genus Podarcis; species Podarcis vaucheri. Next base: position 95,203,153 of record NC_138763.1, on the reverse strand, counting down.
TGTGAATGTGGCCTGTTGGAAAGGTTTAGTGCAATCCACCAGGAGCCCTTGCAGAAGCTCAATTTCAAAAGGGCTTGCACAAAAGAAGTCCCTAGAGGATGGTGCCCTTTTGAGCTCCTGTTTTGAACACCCGTTTTGCCCATCTGTACAGTACTGAATTCCCCCTGCATTCCAAAGAAGCTTATTTCAGAGCACACTTGTTATCTGTCAATCAGTTTATAATCTCTGAATTGCAGCCACGAGTTTATGGGCAGCTTAAAGGCTGCCTTGCCCGTCAAGGAGTGTTAAATGAATATCTACAGTTATATTAATGTGGTTTATCAATAGTTTCTATTTTTCACATGTACTAACATTGTATTGCATATCATACTATATATATAAATATATATATATATTATATATAAACACACTCTAGCAATAAAAGCGGCTATTTTTTATATTACAAAAGCCCAGTTGTATTTGGAAGTTTATTTTTCTGAAATAAAATACTTTTTTTAGACGGGCTGTTGTAAGTTGCTTAAATTTCACGTCCGTATGTGTCTGAATGTGTGCGTGAGAACATCTGAAGATCTCTTAGGCAGAGATTGCTTGTTGAATGTGTGGTGAACTAAGGACATGTAGTTACAATGTGAAGTGAAAGCGTCTTGCCAGGAAATAACTTTTGTTGCTCACTAACTGCTTACCTTTTCCTTACTGCTCTCCCATGCACTACTAGGGATGAAAGGCAGCAATGACAATGTCCAAAACCATAAAATAAATAAAATAAATGCAGAGCCGTGCAAAGAGAGCATTTCTTGGTTGTGTCATGGTTCTCCTCACTAGTACAGTGGAACCTTGGTTCTCGAAGGGCTTAGTTGATGAACAAATTGTCTCCCAAACGCCAAAAACCTGGAAGTAAGTGTTCCGGTTTTGGAACGTTTTTCGGAAGCCGAACGTCCAATGTGGCTTCCGCTTGAGTTCAGGAAGTGCCTGCAGCCAATCGGAAGCCACACCTTGGTTTTCAAATGGTTTTGGGAGTCAAATGGACTTCTGGAATGGATTAAGTTTGAGAACCAAGGTTCCACTGTACTTAAATTTACAATGTAGGACAAAATTAAGCCATGCTTAGTATGCAAACCAAGTTGAACAGACTCCCAGAATGGATTCAGTTTGAGAACCAAGGTTCCACTGTACTTATATTTACAACGTAGGACAAAATTAAGCCATTCTTAGTATGCAAACCAAGGAATTGGTCCGCCCAGGATCTCTTTTCCGTATGGAAATTGTCTTAATTTGCCTGTCTTGGCAGTTTTATTTCATTGTTGTTGTTGCCGTTTAAGACAGTGGCGTGCGGTCAGTGGATGAGGGGGACTAGGCTAGTTCCCTAAATGTTCCTGCCCTCCCGCCACCTTCCCAAACTCCACCCAGCTTTGGGAAGGGGGCAGCAGGGCTCCAGTATCCTACAAGAGGCCTGACACCCCCTCCCAAAGCCTGGGTAGCTTCTGCCTGGCTTAGGGAGGGAGACACGTTGCTCACTCATGGGGCGTGATGTCTTGATGTCAGCCCCCACATCGTCCTCGCAAGCTGGCACCTCTGTCCCTAACCGTCCCCCTACGAAAAATGTCACCGCACGCCACTGATTTAAGACCCCATCCCTAAGGTGCAGGTTGGGTAACAACATTTTCTGATTTCATTCATGTAAAAATCATCCTGGCAAATTTCATGTAAAACCCAGGGGGTTGGCTTCTGGTCGGCTGCTGTGCGCAATTTTTATGCTGTTATGTTCCATGCCAGTACTGCAATTCATTATACCTTGGAAGTCAAACAGCCTAGTTCTCAGAACGTTTTGGCTCAGGAGCAACTGAAACCCGGAAGTGACTGTTCCAGTTTTCGAATGTTCTTTTGGAAGCCAAACATCCGACGGGGATTCCGTTGCTTCCGATTGGCCGCAGGAACTTCCAGCAGCCAGTCAGAAGCTGCGCTTTGGTTTTTGAACGTTTTGGAAGTGGAACGGACTTCCGGAATGGATTCCGTTCGACTTCCAAGGTATGGCTGTATCAGGTCCTCACTTAAAACTTACTAACCTGTGGATACCTTTTATGGAAATAATAATAATAATAATAATAATAATAATAATAATAATAATATACCATCACCACTACTACTACACTATTAATGTACATGCTGCTTTAACCCCCAAACCCAACGATGGCCTTTCACTCTACTAAGCCTATCTTCTAAATTTCAAGAATTAGAGAGATGGCGAAGGTAAGGAAAAGAGCCCCAGGTAACCAGAGATTGCTTTGTTTGGGTTGAAGCCAGAAGTTTCGCAGAAAAGGTGTGGGTTTGAGGGAGTCTTTGAAGCGACATCTGTCATGAGGGACTTTAGTTTCAGGTGCTGTCCTGAAGTGCCTCAGTTTTGCCTTAGTCAATCCGTGAACCAGATTCTGAGGACCACCACCAAACTTGATGTGACATGGGGGAGACGTGAACAGCCTTCCAGCTATTCCAGAGGATGGGGAGGGGCAGCCGGGGGAGAGGGATGCTTAACCCTTTCCCCCATGGGCTGCTATCTCCATCAAAATAATATCCCCTACGTGGTTTTTTCCTCCCTGCCCCTAAATTCATAGACTGTGTGGCTGCACTGAAGTAAAAAACAAAACTCCCCCAAACTGTCAAGATACTTCTACCCTCATCAATTTGACTTGGTTCTGAGAATGCATATTCCTGGGTTCAAAGTAAGGCAGAAAAAATGAGCAAGGATTTCACCTAAGAAGGTACCTCTCTTGTTCATCGCTGTTTACAAAACTGGTTAAATAAGAAGCAACAGCGCAGAGTATCTTCGGAGGAACAGCACTGTTGTCAGCATGGATTGCACCAGGGAAAACCCCATGTCAGTCTTTTTAGAAAGTGATTAACTCCCAAGATCTGCCAGGTTGACCAGAGTTTGGAATCGGTGGGTCTCATCTCAGCTCATCTGGAGATAGTTGCCATAAGTCTTCCATCTCGGCTCAGATGGGGCTCAGCCAATATGGCAGTAAGTCCCGAAAAGGTGGCAGTTTGTGGGAGTGTGGTGGTGACTGGACAAGGCAGGAGGAGACTAACCCCTTTTTTCAGCTCAGTTATGTGGCCGAGGAAGGCTGTGAAAGTGGTACTTTGGTAGTAAAATGGCTTAGCTCCCAAACAAATTGACTCCTGAACACTGCAAACTCAGAAATTAGTGTTCCGGTTTGCGGACATTTATCGGAAGCCAAATGTTCGACGCGGCTTCTGATTGGCTGCAGGAAGCTCCTGCAGCCAATCAGAAGCCGCACCTTGGTTTTTGAACTATTTCGGAAGTCGAACAAACTCCCGGAACGGATTAATTTCAAGAACCAAGGTACCACTGTCCTGGCAAGATGGGTCGTCAAATGATATCTTAGTTTCCCCTCTGCCAGACTCAGGGCAGCTCAGCCAGCAATAGTTGAGTTTTGAACAGTGACAAGGCACACCAAGCATAATTTGCCCAGGTGCAAATTACACCAGCTTCCTAAAGTTTGCCTTGTTCTGCACCCATATAATGAAGAAGAGGCTGCCTAGAAAGGGTTTGTGGTCAGCTTGCTTCAAAGGAGTGCTTGTTTTGCTGCTCACAATGATTTTTATCTCCAGAGAAAGACATGCATAAAGAACCAGGTAAGTCACAAAGGCCTACTTGCCTAGCCATTCCTTACTGCACCAATGGAGGCGAGAGGCAGGGATGTGCCTTCCTCGAGAACCTGCTTAGCGGTAGCGTTTTTTGCTCATTTGGTGTTTTTCTCCAGCTTTTGGGGCCCTTTCTAAGCTCATGCTTCAACCCAAGCCCATGGGCAGCTGCTCCCTTCCACACACCCCCTCACAGACCTTGCGCACAACTGTTGACCTGCTCCAGGTGTGGACCGGGCCACAAATCCAATTCTGGCCTTGGAAGATGCTCAGAGTGGGGGGCGTCTTAAAACCAGACTTCTAGAGATGCAGATAAGAGAAAGAGATGGTGCTGTGGCCAGAAACACCCATATATCTCCTGCCTCAACAGTACAACGGGAACGTCGCTAGTTTATGGGATAAAGGTTAAGGAGCATCTCACTCCTAATTCAGTAACATATCCAGCTCTATCCTGAAGTGTCCACTTTGCTTTCTGCTGCGCAGGCCCACTTACAGTGCCGAGATGAATCACACTCTCCAGAACACCATGGATTGATGCTTCCCTCCTCACAGAAATACCTTTGGCGGTGTGTTTGGTATGCCTTCTACTCAGTGCTGTTCTTCCAGAAAAAGAGGTGCTAGAACTCTCTTATACAGTGGTACCTCGAGTTAAGTACTTAATTTGTTCTGGAGGTCCGTACTTAACCTGAAACTGTTCTTAACCTGAAGCACCACTTTAGCTAATGGGGCCTCCTGCTGCTGCCGCGCCACCGGAGCACGATTTCTCTTCTCATCCTGAAGAAAAGTTCTTAGCCTGAAGCACTATTTCTGGTTTAGCGGAGTCTGTAACCTGAAGCGTATGTAACCCGAGGTACCACTGTAATGGCAACAGCGCCCACCTGAGGGGTGCCGGCACTGAGTTCCAGTGAGTTCTGGCTGGCTGAAAAAAGGTCCTGGTTTTACTGTTCCCTTCATTATGTGACTTCAGATGAGCACAGCAAGCCCTGGAACTGGAGAACAGCAGTCTCCCCATAAAAGCCTTTTTCTTCAAGTTTTGTAAATAGCAGCTGCGTGCCCATGTCCTCTGCAGGCCTCATACGCTGCCCTGTGCGTCCAGATCAGCTGGCAGTTGCTTCCTTACAGGCCTACCATCTTCCCTCAGACCCTTCCCTTAACAGACTCTCACTCTGTTCTTTATCAACAGGAGATTCAAGATGTAAGAAAGAGGCCAGCATTGTAGCTGTCCACAGGATGCCTCACTGTGGAAGCCAGAAAGCAGAGGTCCCGCTATTAGGGAGCGATGAGGGCATCTCTTTTTATCACGCAGCACAAAGCGGCGCTTCATGCACTTCCCAGAGCCTCTTGTTTGCACAGAATGCCTTTGCCTTTTGCCAATACTAGCCGATTGTAGCAGGAACTCTCCGTGAAGTTTGGTTTATCACGTAGTAGCACTGACGCCAGCAGCAGATTAAAAACGTTGCTTCGTATATGGCGATTCCTTTCTGCTGCGCAGAAGCCTGGCACTTACCAGAAGTTTCCATGCAGGTTAACAATCTACTGTGGTTCATTTGTATGGAAAGGAATGAGGGTGTGTGTGTGTGTGTGTCTGTCCCACTGACATTTGTAGAGAACACTCTTTTCCCCCTGCAGACCTATGGTGGAAGTTGAGACATCCTGCGGCCACCAGAGTTTGCACAAAAAGTGATGGATGCATTCCATGTACATGCAGGTGAACAAGTTCTATTCCTGTGGGCCCAATGAACGAGGGTCTAAAAAGGATGGTTTTGATGGTGTGACAGGCATCGTGACCTTACCCAGGAATTTCCTCTTTCAGAAATGTTGAACTAGCACATATAGGACTTTTGGATCTTTCTTCCGCAGGGGAAAATGGCCAGCGTTCGCGAGCTTCGTAATGCGCGAGCCACAAGTTGATTTCACGTGTGGCAACTGATGTGTTTGTGTCACTTTTGGGGAACCTGCAATTGCAGAAGTTGCCACAGTTTAAATTTCTGTGTGCTTTTGGCTCACGCGTGCTCAGAATAGCAGGCCACTCCCCCCTGTGAATTAAAGTGGTAAAAAGGAAAAAGAATGTACTAAATATCAGAGAACATACAGAGGGGAGTTATGTGCACTGTGAGGAGATATCTTTTTGAGGGTGCTTATGCATATAGATTAGAGACTGATTGGGGTGTGTATGTGCTGATGAATGTGCAATCAGGTGTCAAAATTATCTGGATAATTTGTTGGGATCACAGATTGCTGGTGCGCCTGAAAGTCTGAAATCTCTTGGGTGCATTGGTTTCTGAACCCAGTTCAACATGGGCTCAGCTCCAGACTCTGCTTTTAGTGAATCGCTCCAGAGCACGATTCACTGTGAGCCGAATTTGCACCAGAGACTTACCTGATATGCCAAAAGAGTGTTGGGATTGACCTCGCGTCTCCCTTTCTCATTGAATGTGTGATGCCAAAGAGAAGCTCCGGCTAGTCCCGGAGTCTGTTAGCTATTCTGCTCGTCCATTACTTGGAGTAAAGTGCCAAAGGTGAAGCCACATGAACGATGTTGCTTGTGAAACTGGGGCATAGATGGATGCTAGAAGCTGTCTTGCACATGGGAATCTGTACGGATGAGGGGGTTCGGCTGGTATTTATGCACTGCCAAAGGGAGCAATGATGAGCACAAAAGTTTCCAACTAAGCCCCTGCATGCGTACAAGGTTCCTGATCCTCCAACCTGTTCTTTTATCTGCCTGTGAATTTTCTCCTGACAGATTGGTTTAAAGAATCTTGCTTAGCACATTCATGTAGTTGCGTTGATCTGAGCACGACCCAGTTTAGACAGAGGTTGAAAGCTGAATTTTACTGTGTCAAATCCCTCATTTGACACTCAAGCCCATCTGTCAACACAGAGCGCAGTTCTTCAGCTGATGCTGCCAGGGCTCAGAGACTTCGGGGATGCCCTTGAAATGCCCTCCATGTGGCAAAACAGTGCACAAATGGGCTCCTCCTGTTATGGTGACTTATGGAGGCCCTAGCTCACATGGCTGTCCTGTAAGTGAGAGGAGGAGTAAAATGACAAGCTTTCCCACACTGAAGCTAATTACGGATGAAAATGAAATTCAGAGGGAAGAGAAAGAAAACAAAAACACCACACGGGGAAATGGAAAGTAGCATTGAAACGATTAGGTTCCCATAAATGTGGGGAGGAAATCACAGGAGAATTTTTTTACACTGGGCTTTAGCTAGAAGTAGATGGCAGCAATGCATGGTATTTAAGGAACTGCAAAATGACAAATTATGTTTCTGCAAAATGTGCCTCTGTAGTCCAAATGTTTCTTGTTTTTTTAAAGATGAATGAATGTTCAATAAGTCCTTTAAAACATAAGAAAGTGATGGATAACGAGTCCAGGTGGAGCCTGTGTCAGTTATTATCTGCACTAATTTGCCTTTCTTGCTGTTGCTGATAATGCATTTATCAGGGGAGAAATGAATTCAAAAGACACCTCAGAATCTGCAGGAATGGACCCAAGAGTCTCGACCAGGGATAGTGAACCATTGCCCCTCCACATATTTCTGGACTACAAATCCCATAATCCTGATTGTTGGTCGTGCTAGCTGGGGTGGATGGGAGTTGCTCTTCAGCAACACCTTGGAGGGCCAAAGATTCATCATACCTGGTCTAGGTACCCCTCATTGATATATTTGGAAGCAGAACACTGAAAGAGAGAGTCGTACTTTGACTCAAGGAACCCATCTTTGGCCATTAGCGTTTGTCAAAACCAGTCTTTCTGTTCCTCAGGGAAGCTGTTGAATGACAGGAAAAATTCTGTAGTCATTGAGTAAAGCGAAAGGCCAGCTCCCTGTAGGTTTTGTTATTAAGAACCCTGAAATGTTGGACTGAGAGAAACGGAACATTTATCTTTTTTACTCCACGTAGCACCCTCTGAAGGTGTTTCTGGACCCTCCAAGTGTCCCTATTTTCCAGGGACAGTCCTCATTTTACAGAAGCTGACCCAGTTTCTGATTTAATCCCTGAATGTCCTGGTTTTCCTTAGAATGTCCCTATTTTCATCAGAGAAATGTAAGAGGGGTAGTCTCTATTTTCACCGGAGAAAAGTTGGGGGTTATGTCCTTCTCTCCAGATGGTTCAAAACAAATAGTTACCCCACTTTTTTTACCCCTTGGGGTGTGTGGAAAGCCTCAGGAGGGCATTTGGAGCTGATAACCTGTAGGTCAGAGAAGCGAATGTACCTACTCTCTTCATTATGGCTTCTCAGCTCCCAACATCCTCTTGAATGGTGACATGTAGAAATACCACCATGGAGAACTTAAACCCCAGGCGATGTAAAGGTAGCAGAAGAAAACAGTTCCCCTTGACCAGCAGCATCTATTTAGGGCCTGCCAATGTGGCTTAAGAAACACTACGAAGGCACTTCTATCACATAGAATCCAATTATCACTATGCCTCTTAAGGTGGTATATAGAGAAATGTCTACTACTTACAGCTACCTTTTCCACCCAGAGCAGCTGCAATGCGGCTGGACTGGAAGCAGCTGCTTGTGGAAGCGGCTTAATGATATTTCTTGGTTTTTCAGGGTGGTTTGGATGCAATTTATACTGACTTCCCCACTTGTGTGTGGTATTTGCACACAAATGCCCACAAACCTTCCCAAATAATGTGAAAAAGACTTTTATCTTCCGAAAGGCAGCTTTATAACAATATTTCATGCAGTGCTTTTTTTAATAATAATATATTTTTTTTGAGAACTGCTATATGTCTTTGCAAATTATGTTAGCACTTGTAATTTCCATAATAAAAAAATGTATTCCAAATTCCAGCTCTTTTCCCAGTAAGTAGTGTACGTCTCTTTTTCCTTTGGCGCAAACAAATATGGTGTGGAAGAGTGTCTCCTTTCCGTTTCCCCCCTCACTGTGGTTCTCAGGCCTGTATGGCTGGGTATGTTCCATGGGAAGCTGTTGGGATGGAAGAGACTATTTCCAGAAGGCCTGTAAGAGCAAAACGGTCCATCATGCAGCAAAGATGCCTTTTCTGAGGTGAACGAACCATTCAGCTTTCGTTAAACAATTCATTACTTCTCGTTACTGCTTCTAGGCACAATTTTAAGGGACCTGGTTTCCCTCAGCCATGCAGAGGATATAAAACTTGGACCTGGTCTCTCTCACCCCAGCTCCTTGCCTCTCCAGACCTCAGCAAAAGGCTGCCATATTACACTAAGTCAAGCTCCGGTATGTGAGACCTGGCTACTGTCTCCACCAAAAAAATCTAGGCGAACAACCCAAGCTGAAGATAACTTGGGTCCATTAAGGAGGGAGCTTGGGCTGTCTGTGCCAAGGGTAGTCAATGTGGTGCCTTTCAGAAGTTGTTGGACTACAGCTCCCATCATCCCTGACCCTTGGTTATGCTGGTTGGTGCTGATGGGAGTTGTAATCCAATGATATCTGGAGGACAACAAGCCTTTGCCAAACCTGTTTACTGTCAAGGTCCTGCAGGCAGAGGCCATTCTAAGTAACACCAGATCATCCCTCTCCTTTGGACCTAGAATTAGTTGCGAAAACTATGCACCAGGTGTGCCGGAATTTGGATTGTAGTGGAAAGAAGCAGCACTCTGTTGGGGTGCGGGAAACGTCTTGCAGAGCAGCACTCCGTATCAAAACATGCACCGTGTTTTGAGAGGGAATGTTCTATTCCAGAGTGGGAAATGTAACCGGGCACAACACATTAGGCTGCAGCACTTTTCCATCCATTGTTAGCCTCCAAGATGGTACAGTGAATTACTCTCATTTTGACTCAAGAAAATCACTCTTTTATAGTTCAAATCGGGAAAAATAAGTACAGTAGATGGACAAAAGTACAAAGATTCACAAAATGTTTAGGGGTACTCTCATTTTGACTCAAGAAAATCACCATTTTATAGTTCAAATCGGGGAAAAAAAATACAGTAGATGGACAAAGTACAAAGATTCACAAAATGTTTACGGGTATGCTTCCCCCCAGAAAAAAGGCACTGCTCTTGAGATAGGCTCTGCACCTTTAACAAATGCAGAAACTCAGTAGGTCCAACAACCCACTGCCACATCTGACATACAGGACTTTCCTCTCATGATTAAAAAAAGCTATTGTGTAGCCATGTAGTGAACACCATCACGTCTCTCCTCCGCAAATAATTTTTATTGGTTTTCATGTAAATACAAGAACAACAGATAACTACCGTAACTTGTCCAGTGCACAAGTAATATGTTTATTTATGCATCATCAATTCAAGCATCCTCTCCATAAAGATTCTTGTTTTGTGCGTGGAATAAAAGTATCTCCTGTCTCATTTATAAAGTACAGAAAGGAAGCTAAATCTCACCAAAAGTGTCTATCCCTGAAGAGCCTTTACTTACCGTTCTGTGGCGTGTATGGGGTTCCGACAGAGCCACATTCAAAATATTATTTAACTGGATTTCAATGGGGCTTGTGCATATGAACACAAAGGAACATGGACAAAAGGGGCAAGATTGATAATCAACACACACTTGCAAACCCTCCAAGTGTTCTGATTTTTCCAGGGACAGTCCCAGATTTACAGAAGTCTTCCCGGTTTCTGATTTCATCCTGGAATGTCCCGCTTTTCCATAGGATATCTCTATTTTCATCGGAGAAATGTTGGAAGGGACGTCTCTGCTTTCATCAGAGAAATGTATGGAATAGGATGTCCCCATTTCCATCAGAGTAATGTTGGAGGGCATGAGACAAGATTGTGTGAAGTGGGTATCATGAAATTCTACTCAGTATTGATCCAAAACAGAATCCAGCGTATAGTTAGCAGAGTAACAACTTAAAAACGTGGCAGGATTTCAAAAAAATAGACCGGAGGCAATATTTCATCCAGCAGAGTTTTACTGCTACTGAAGGCAAATGAGCATAATGGTAACATTCAGGATTGGCACTGTCCATAAGGAACCCAGTTACATCAGATTTAACTTAAATTTACAATATCTTATAATAAGTCTAAAACCTTAAAGGTAAAGGTACCCCTGACCGTTAGGTCCAGTTGCAGATGACTCTGGGGTTGCGTGCTCATCACACTCTATAGGCCGAGGGAGCTGGCGTTTGTCCGCAGACAGCTTCCGGGTCATGTGGCCAGCATGACTAAGCCGCTTCTGGCGAACCAGAGCAGCGCACGGAAATGCTGTTTACCTTCCCGCCGGAACTTGCACTTGACATGCTTTCGAACTGCTAAAGGTAAAGGGACCCCTGACCATTAGGTCCAGTCGTGGCTGACTCTGTTTTTTTTTTAAAAAAATATCTATTCAAAGTTTAAGAATTAAAGAAAGCAGCAAAAAAGAAAGAGAAAAAATAAACAATACAAATCAATACATTACAATACATATAAAAAAGCAAAAAACACAATACATCAAAACAAAAACAAAAGCAAAAACAGTTAAAAACACATCCAATATTTCCATATCTTTATCTTTCATTAACTTGTTTCATCAACCTCCTCACACCTCCCTTTTTGTGTTCTAGTTATTAATTATTTCAGCAAATCCCTTCCATCTTTCACTGTTTTCTGTCATTTAATTATCTTATTTTTTTTAACCTTATCTTACCATTAAAACCCTAAATCTTATTTATACTTAACTCCTTATAACATTTCTACTAAAGCCATATAATTTCATTCCAACATTTTTCTAACACTCATTAATTTTGCAACATTTCTCTAAATAATTTTTTAAAAACTTTTTCCCCCCAATCTTCTTCCACCGTCTCTTCTCTCTGGTCTCGGATTCTGTCAGTCCTTTCTATCAATACCATATAGTCCATCAACCTGGTGACCTTCTGTCCGAGGCTCTTAACTCTCTTCCATGTCCCTTCTGCAGATTTTCTTCATGCACTTTACTTTATCTTCTGCTGATCTTGTTCTTAATTTGTTTCCTTTGGCATTGAGGAGTAGATCTCGGGGAAACTCCAACCTAACAATGTCTTTATTCCTTCTCGACAGGTCAGCCCATTCTCCATAGTCAGAACTAAAGTCCAAAAGATATTTCAGAGCGCCAATCTCCCCCTGACCCAAATCCAGATCCCAAAGGCCAGAGCATCCCTGCATAAGAGGATCTATCCAACTTTCCTTCAGTCGTGGCTGACTCTGGGGTTGCGGCGCTCATCTCGCTTTATTGGCCGAGGGTGCAGGCGTACAGCTTCCGGGTCATGTGGCCAGCATGACTAAGCCACTTCTGGCGAACCAGAGCAGCACACGGAAATGCCATTTACCTTTCCACCGGAGCGGTAGCTATTTATCTACTTGCACTTTGACGTGCTTTTGAACTGCTAGGTTGGCAAGAGCAGGGACTGAGCAACGGGAGCTCACACCTTCTGACTGGCAAGTTCTAGGCTCTGTGGTTTAACGCACAGCTCCACCCGTGTCCTTTGAACTGCTAGGTGGTCTAAAACCTTAACACTAAGCAAAACACCACACTAGAAGGAGAAGAGATACAAAGAGAAAGTGTGAAACTCAGGCTCCTTCTGGCTTCTTCTTGTAGTCAGCATGACCTTGACAGATGAAATAACAGAACCAGGTTAAGCCAGCTGTACTCAGCTTCTCTGAAGGAATAACCCAAACATCACAAACCTTCTGCTTGCTTCTTTCACACAGAGAAGGTTCCAGAACCCTCTTGAATTAATTAGAATAGGAAAGATCTCTACACATCAGAGCAGTACTTTCTGCACTAAGAAATGCAAACTGACCGTGGGGTGGAGAGAGGCCTTTCTCAGCTTCCCAGTGTAAATGTAAACAGAGAATAATGTTGATTTGTAGTGGGATTGAAACCAAGATAAGCTTAGACCGTTGCTTCTCAGCCTTTTGGGCTAAGGTCTCCCTTCCTCAACCTCCTCTGCTTTTCTGCCTCCCCACAGAACCAAACATCTGTTCCATAAGCGAGCGCCTTCCGTGCATGTGGCTTGTTGTTTCAGGAACAAATCTGCTGGGAACTAATCCAATAGACTTGGCCAGCCTGCCAGGGCCTAATTGTGTTGCTGCAGTGAAACTTGCATAGCTCCACAAATCAGCATCTGGGCAAGCCCAGCTCACCTGCCAACACCTGCAGTTAACACAGCAGATGCCTATAGCAAAACAGCTAAGACCACCTAGACATAACTGGTCACCTCTTAGTGTTCATGGAGGTGCAGAGGAGCTCTTGAAGTTCCAGTGTGACAGCTTTGCAAAACACAATGCAGATAAAATCACTTCCCATACATTCTAGTTCAGGATGATTTCTGGAGCCAGTTTATGTGCCTGAGGGGCCTGCTTGTTCTGTTACGGATACTTTCTTTGTTAAAAAATAAATTTTATTAAGGATTATAGAGAAAAATACAAAACTTGATATCTTTTCCTGTTTTTTAACCAAACCAAGACTTTTATATAGATACTATAGTAACCCAAAAAGGGGAGAGGAAAGAAAGAAAGAAAGAAAGAAAGAAAGAAAGAAAGAAAGAAAGAAAGAAAGAAAAAATAATAATATAGTGGTACCTCGGTTTTTGAACTTAATCCATTCCGGAAGACACCGTATTTTTCGCTCCATAGGACGCACTTTTCCCCCTCCAAAAATTAAGGGGAAATGTGTGTGCGTCCTATGGAGCGAATGCAGGCTCCTTGGCTTCAGCGATAGCAACGCGAAGCCTCCGAAGCGCAGAGGGACTGCTCCCTCCGCGCTCCGGAGGCTTCGCGTTGCTTTTGTTGAAGCCTGGAGTGCACCGACCCTTCTCCCTCTCCAGGCTTCAGGGATAGCCGCCTGAAGCCTTCAGAGCGCAGCGCAAGTTCCCGCTGCGCTCTGTAGGCTTCAGGTTCCTTTTGCTGAAGCCAGGAGAACAAGACTCTCCTGGCTTCAGCAGAGAGGGAGAGCTGCCCAGCGCCCCTTCAGCCAAGCGGGAAGAGAAATGGAAGGGGCTCCGTTTCTCCTGCCGCTTCGCTGAAGGGGCGCTGAGCAGAGAGGGGGAGATTTTTTTCCCCTTGTTCTCCCCCTCTAAAACAAGGTGCGTCCTATGGTCCGGTGCATCCTATAGAGCGAAAAATACGGTACTTCCAGGTGTTTTCAGCGTTCGGGAGCCGAAACGTTCCAAAACGGAGGCATTCGGGAACCAAGGTTTGACTGTAATGAAAACAATAGAAAAGAGATTAAAAGAGAAAGATAGAAAATTAAGATTCGGAAAGTAAAGAACTTTTGATTCTTCATCTGTCTGCTATATAAAAACAACACAGTATTCACTTCGTCCAATCCCATATAAAACCCCACAAAACCACTTTATATAGACAAACATTATCTTCAATCCGCAAATCCAAATGTCATTATTTCATTTTCTTTCTCGTGCCAAAGGTCTATGAGAGGTTTCCAATCTTTAACAAATGACTTTTCTCTGATTACACATGTCGGTTTCGCCATCTCAGCCAAGTCTGTTAGTTTTAATAGTCATTCTTCAATTGCAAGAGTCTTGCCCATCCTCTCTGATGAAAGCAGCCATGGGTGGAATGGTCACATGAGACTGGACACTTCCTTGCAGAAGGATGAGAGACCAACTGCTTTTAAAGCCACTAATGAAATGCCTTGCTTGAGAAGTTTGTGTCCAGCGCAGCTGTTGACCGGCTCCATCTGGTACACCAGCCAAGACCCTACCTGCTTGTTCACTGTCTCTCCAGAGTGGTGCATGCTCTAGTTATCTCCTGCTTGGACTACTGCAATGCACTTTATGCGGGGCTGCCTTTGAAGGTGACTCGTAAACCACAACTATTCCAGAATGCGGCTGCCAGATTGGTGACTGGGAGCGGCCGCTGGGACCACATAACACCAGTCCTGAGAGACCTACTTTGGCTTCTAGTACGTTTCCAAGCACAATTCAAAGTGTCGGTGCTGATCATTAAAGCTCTAAACAGCCTCAGTCCAGTACAGTCGTACCTTGGAAGTTGAACAGCCTTGTTCTCGAACGTTTTGGCTCCCAAACGATTGAAACCCGGAAGTGACTGTTCCAGTTTGCAAACTAGTTTTGGAAGCCGAAAGTCCAATGGGGTTTCTGCAGCTTCCGATTGGCTGCAGAAAGTTCCTGCAGCCAATCGGAAGGCGCGCTTTGTAAGTCGAACAGACTTCTGGAACAGAATCCGTTCGACTTCCAAGGTACGACTGTATATCTGAAGGAGTATACCCCCATCGTTCAGCCCAGACACTGAGATCCAGCTCTGAGGGCCTTCTGGTGGTTCCCTCATTGAGAGACGTGAAGTTATAGGGAACTAGGCAGAGGGCCTTCTTGGCAGTGGCACCCACCTTGTGGAATGCCCTCCCGTCAGATGTCAAGGAAATAAACAGCTACAGTACCTGACTTTTAGAAGACATCTGAAGGCCGCCCTGTATAGGGAAGCTTTTAATATTTGATGTTTTCCTGTGTTATATTTATATTTAATTATGTTAAATAATCAGGCATCAATATAACTAATAGCACACATAATAAAAGATAAAGGTAAAGGGACCCCTGACCATTAGGTCCAGTCGTGGCCGGCTCTGGGGTTGCAGCGCTCATCTCTCTTTATTGGCCGAGGGAGCCGGCGTACAGCTACTGGGTCATGTGGCCAGCATGACTAAGCCGCTTCTGGCGAACCAGAGCAGCGCCATTAACCTTCCCGCCGGAGTGGTACCTATTTATCTACTTGCACTGTGACGTGCATTTGAACTGCTATGTTGGCAGGAGCAGGGACTGAGCAACGGGAGCTCACCCCGTCACAGGGATTCGAACCGCTGACCTTCTGATCGGCAAGTCCTAGGCTCTGTGGTTTAACCCACAGTGCCACCCATGTCCCTTAATAACAGAAAAGTCTCATATAATAAACAAGAACCCTGATAGCTCAGTTGGTAGAGTATGAGACTCTTAATTTCAGGGTTGTGGGTTCGAGCCCCACACTGAGCAAAAGATTCCTGCCTTGCAGTTGGTTGGATTAGAGCCAGTGTGGTGTAGTGGTTAAGAGCGGTGGACTCATAATCTGGTGAACAGGGTTCGCTTCCCTGCTCCTCCACATGCAGCTGCTGGGTGACCTTGGGCTAGTCACACTTCCCTGAAGTCTTGCAGCCTCACTCACCTCACAGAGTGCTTGTTGTGGGGGTGGAAGGGAAAAGGAGATTATTAGCCGCTTTGAGACTCCTTATCCCCCCCATTTTTTTATTGGTTTTCACAAAATTATAAACAAACAAACAAACAAACAAACACATAAAACAAACAAACACAATTCATAACCTTATTAAAAAATTACATTTATTAACATTGTTAAGTGACTTCCTCGCTTCCCCTTGGTTGAATTTCATTGCATGTCCTTTTAACGGTTTTCCAAATCACAGTTCTTATAAAGTTTAACTTGAACCTTAACATCCTTAGATCTTTTCCTTTTGAAATTAAACATATTAATTCATCACTTAACTTAAGTAAAATCCTAAGCCAATTAAGTATCTACAAGCTGTTTCCAATTAATTTAACTTAACATATTTAACTTGTTTCCTGCTTGGCAGGGGGTTGGACTCGATGGCCCTTGTGGTCTCTTCCAACTCTATGATTCTATGATTCTATTCTATGATTCTAAATAATAATTAAATTTAATCCAATCTTCCTGATACTCCTCCTCCTTCTGGTCACGGACTCTTCCGGTTCGGTAGGCTAACTCCGAAAAATCCATCATCTTCGCTTTGAGACTCCTTAAGGGGATTGAAAGGTGGGATATCAAGTCCAAACTCCTCCTCCTCCACCACACCACCTCCTCCCCCTCCTCCTCTTCTTCTACTACTACTAGATGACCCTTGTGGTCCCTTCCAACTCTATAATTCCATGTTTCCATGAAGAAGCCAGTGACAAAGTTAAAGTGTTATGAATTTCAAAGTCTACGATTCTATGATATGTGTGGAAAAAACAAACCAATCGAAATGTAAGAAGAGCCTTTCTGGATCAGAGCAAAGGGCCATCTAATTCAGTATCCTGTTCTCTCAGCCATCCACTAGATGCCCCTGGGCAACTCGCAGGCAGGACGTGAGCAGAATAGCACCCTTTCCCACTCGCGTTCCTTATCCACTGGCATTCAGAAACATACTGCCTCCAATCCTGGAAGTTGTTGTTGTTGTTTAGTCATTTAGTCGAGTCCGACTCTTCATGACCCCATGGACCAGAGCACGCCAGGCACTCCTGTCTCCCACTGCCTCCCGCAGTTTAGTCAAACTCATACTGGTAGCGTCGAGAACACTGTCCGACCATCTCGTCCTCTGTCGTCCCCTTCTCCTTGTGCCCTCCATCTTTCCCAACATCAGGGTCTTTTCCAGGGAGTCTTCTCTTCTCATGAGGTGGCCAAAGTATTGGAGGCTCAGCTTCACGATCTGTCCTTCCAGTGAGCACTCAGGGCTGATTTCCTTCAGAATGGAGAGGTTTGATCTTCTTGCAGTCCATGGGACTCTCAAGAGTCTCCTCCAGCACCATAATTCAAAAGCATCAATTCTTCAGCGATCAGCCTTCTTGATGGTCCAGCTCTCACTTCCACACATCACTACTGGGAAAACCATAGCTTTAACTATATGGACCTTTGTTGGCCAGGTGATGTCTCTGCTTTTTAAGATGCTGTCTAGGTCTGTCATTGCTTTTGTCCCAAGAAGCAGGCGTCTTTTAATTTCATGGCTGCTGTCACCATCTGCAGTGATCATGGAGCCCAAGAAAGTAAAATCTCTCACTGCCTCCATTTCTTCCCTTTCTATTTGCCAGGAGGTGATGGGACCAGTGGCCACGATCTTCATTTTTTTGCTGTTGAGCTTCAAACCATATTTTGCGATCTCCTCTTTCACCCTCATTAAAAGGTTCCTGGAAGTACAAGATAGCCATTATAGCTGTCATTAGAAATAAGGGAATGAAAATAACGAGTAAGTAATAAAAGATATAAAAACCTGAGTCACTGCAAATTTACTCCATTAATTAAAACTACAGGAGCAATTGTGTCTAGCACTCAGTGGCAGAACCTCTGCGGGGAGGATGACAATTCAACCAAAGCTAAATTTCTAATTTTGATTCCTTCCCACTGGAAACTCAGTAAATCATTAAGTGACAGCGAACATGTGCTGGTATGGCAGTGGGAGAGTCTTTAGCCAGTGCTGTAAACACCACACAGCTGGGACGCTTGACCTTTCTCAGCAACCAAGCGCAATTCATTACGAAGGCACATCGTTCGAAGAAGGGTCCTCTTTTCCCAAGTCCTGCTTTGCCTTCATGGCAGGTTGGCTGAGTAAGTAAAGTATAGTGAGCTCTTCTGCTAATAATAATAATAATAATAATAATAATAATAATAATAATAATTTATTATTTATACCCCGCCCATCTGGCTGGGCCTCCCCAGCCACTCTGGGCGGCTTCCATAAAAACCAAAAATACAATAAAATATCACACGTTAAAAACTTCCCTGAACAGGCCTGCCTTAAGATGTCTCCTGAATGTCAGGTAGTTGTTTATCGCCTTGACATCTGCTGGAAGGGTGTTCCACAGGGCGGGCGCCACTACCGAGAAGGCCCTCTGCCTGGTTCCCTGTAGCTTTGCTTCTCACAATGAGGGAACCGCCAGAAGGCCCTCGGCGCTGGACCTCAGCGTCCGGGCAGAATGATGGGGGTGGAGATGCTCCTTCAGGTATACTGGACCGAGGCCGTTTAGGGCTTTAAAGGTCAGCACCAACACTTTGAATTGTGCTCGGAAACGTACTGGGAGCCAATGCAGGTCTTTCAAGACCGGTGTTATATGGTCTCGGCGGCCGCTCCCAGTCACCAGTCTAGCTGCCGCATTCTGGATTAGTTGTAGTTTCCGAGTCACCTTCAAAGGTAGCCCCACGTAGAGTGCATTGCAGTAGTCCAAGCGGGAGATAACCAGAGCATGCACCACTCTGGCGAGACAGTCCGCAGGCAGATAGGGTCTCAGCCTACGTACCAGATGGAGCTGGTAAACAGCTGCCCTGGACACAGATTTGACCTGTGCCTCCATGGACAGCTGTGAGTCCAGAATGACTCCCAGGCTGTGCACCTGGTCCTTCAGGGGGCACAGTTACCCCATTCAGGACCAGGGAATCCTCCACACCTGCCCGCCTCCTGTCCCCCAAAAACAGTACTTCTGTCTTGTCAGGATTCAACCTCAATCTGTTAGCCGCCATCCATCCTCCAACTGCCTCCAGACACTCACACAGGACCTTCACCGCCTTCACTGGTTCTGATTTAAAAGAGAGGTAGAGCTGGGTATCATCCGCATACTGATGAACACCCAGCCCAAACCTCCTGATGATCTCTCCCAGCGGCCGCATGTAGATGTTGAAAAGCATGGGGGAGAGGACAGAACCCTGAGGCACCCCACAAGTGAGAGCCCAGGGGTCTGAACACTCATCCCCCACCACCACTTTCTGAACACGGCCCAGGAGGAAGGAGCGGAACCACTGTATGACTGTGCCAAACGGAGCAAAGCAGAAAATACCGTATTTTTCGCTCTATAGGACGCACCCGACCATAGGACGCACCTAGTTTTAGAGGGGGAGAACAAGGGGGAAAAAATCTCTCCCTCTCTGTGCAGCGCCCCTTCAGCGAAGCGGCAGGAGAAACGGAGCCCCTTCCATTTCTCCTCCTGCTTCGCTGAAGGGGTGCTGTGCAGAGAGGGAAAGCTGCACAGCGCCTCTCCAGCGAAGCGAAGCCAGGAGAGCGAGAGGGATCGGAGTGACCAAACCCTCTTGCTCTCCTGGTTTCAGGTGGCTATCCCTGAAGCCTGGAGAGCGAGAGGGGTCAGTGCGCACCGACCCGTCTCGCTCTCCAGGCTTCAGCGAAAGCAATGCAAAGCCTCTGGAGCGCAGCAGGAGGACTCCCACTGCGCTTCGGAGGCTTCGCATTGCTTTTGCTGAAGCCATGGAGCCTGCATTTGCTCCATAAGATGCACACACATTTCCCCTTAATTTTTGGAGGGGAAAAAGTGCCTCTTATAGAGCGAAAAATACGGTATCTATCACGGAGCAAAACCACGCATTAAAAACTCAACCAAATGCAAACTGAAGAGAAGCGGTTTGTAATGTAGTATCCAATTCAGCACGCGTAAAACTTTAAATAGAAACCTGTTGGAAGAAAAGAAAACCCCCCCACCCAGTTTAGAGCAAAAAGAACCCAGAGAGGCTGGCTGATCTTTGCTAGCGAAGATGTAAATAATGAAAAATAAGAACTGTTGGAAATGCACTGTAAAAGAGGGAAATTTTCTCCATATGTGGTGGTTGTGTGACAAGGTGAAGACTTTTTGGGATAGTGCGTATAATGAGTTAAAAAAGATATTTAGGTACACCTTTTATAAAAAAACCAGAGGCATTTTTGCTAGGAATGGTTGGAGAGGACATTAAAAAGGAAGATCAGAAATTCTTCCTGTATGCCGCAACAGTAGGAAGACTACTCCTCACAAAGAGATGGAAACAACAGGATATTCCGACAATTGAAGAATGGCAACAGAAAGTGTTGGAGTATGTGGAAATAGCAAGGCTAACTGGAAGAATCCGACAGCAGGATGGTGAGAAATTCCAAAAAGAATGGTCCAAATCTATGGCATACTTAGAGAAAACTGTACATAAATAAAGACACTCACAGGACTGAAATAAAACTCATAACGTTTATTGTAAACATTTGGTTAGACCACAAGATGTAATGATGTAATACAATAAGGAATGCATGTCTAAAGTATAATACAAACATTTATTAAGGAATTATAGACATTTATAGAATGTATATATAGTAATCACGCTTAAGTAAGAGCAATGTAGAGAAGCCAGAAGAGGGGTGGAGGGGAGTTAATTCAGATAAGATATAGATTGAAAGGAGAATATTATTGTTAAGCTGTGTTGTGGTTAAGATATTTGGAAAGAATTAATAAACATTATTGGGGGGGGGAGAGAGGCTGGCTGATCTCCCCTAGGAGAATATTTCCAAGCCATGGAACTGCCCCCAAGAAGGCCCTGGATTTGCCTAATGGCCTAGGATGATGAAATGGATATGGAGATCTCCACAGCTGACCATAAGGAAACAGGTTAGCTCAGCTGGTTTAGAGCGTGGTTCTGATAACACCAAGGTTCAATTCCCATATGGGTCAGATGCATGTTCTTGCACTGCAGGGGGTTGGACTAGATGACCCTGGTGGGTCCCTTCCAACTCATCAGTTCTATGGCTCTATGAAAACAGGTGGCCAATGAAATAGATATGGAATTGAAATTATTTTCACAGGCAGCAGACAAAAGCCTGGCTGCCACATTTTGGACCCACTATTGTTCCTGACCTGTTTTTTGAAGGCAGACCCACATGAATAACTGTGGCTGACTACAAGGAGCTGGGGAGAAGCTGGTAAAAGAATCTTCTGGCCATTGCCTCCACTTGAGTACAGTGGTACCTTGGTTTAAGAACAGCTTAGTTTATGAACAACCTGGATTAAGAACACTGCAACGCGGAAGTAGGTGTTTTGGTTTGTGAAGTTTGCCTTGGAAGAAGAACATGTTTCGCTTCCTGTTGAGTGTGTTCCATTTGTAAATTGAGTCCCCTGCTGCTATGGGAAAGCATGCCTTGGTTTAAGAACGGACTTCTGGAAGGGATTAAGTTTGTAAACCAAAGTACCACTGTACTCAAAGAAAGTGATGTGCCGAAGAGCGTTGCTAAAGCACATACATTCCCCTTTAAGTTAACCCTGTCTCGCAGTTCACAAGGATTCCCAAACAACAGTACACCAGTCTTGTTAAAAAATAGTTTTTATTTAAACCTCCACACATCTCCTAAGTCCGTGTTTCTTACCATAAGTAAAAGGGTCTTAGGAAGCATACCTTCTGGTAATCTGTCAGTGCTCCGAAGTTGTCTTCTCTTGTTCACGTGAGATGACTCCATTGTCATCTCCCATCATTATAATATTGCCATCATATTTTCCCCCAAACGATACCTCTTCCAGTCCTGCCATTCTTCTTCAGAAGGTGGCACCTCTGGGAAGAAAGAAGTATCGATTAGCATTTTGTTGACCACAATGCTGTGTGTTTGCCGAGGAAAATGTGTACACGGGCAGCGCCAAATCCACAATCCCATCCCATCTGGAAGCTCCCAAAATATGTGCCATGGCCCTGATGTGAGTTTGTGAGGAATGTGGATGATTCTTGAGATTCTCTCACAGATCTGATTGTCTCATATAAATTGTGTGTGTTGGCTTCAAATCAGGCCGGGCTGGAAAGGATTTATTTGTACTGATTTAGAACCGATTGAATCTAGAATTACAAACTTGCAAAATCCAGAGGGAAAAATATCTACTGAAACCTGAGCCTCCACAAGCTGTTGATGGCACCTGCCTACAGTTCTTAGTTTACATTTGGCCTGAGGGGACAAAGACCCCTTTGCATGTTAAGGGGGAGGGGACATACCAGGCTTCTTATGTGGGAAGATAAAGACAGAGACCTCTCATTCTAGCCCCAACTTTGATCCTCTTTCCCAACAAGGAAGCACTTCTCTACAGGAATCCCCTGTGCCCCCTGAAAATATCCAGTATCTTCGTTTGCCAGCAAGAAAGAAAGCTGCCAAACAGCCCCAGGAACCCAAACAAAGTTCTGCATAGAAAGGCACTTACATCTAGTTATTTATGCCCCACATTCAGCTCCAGGTTGAATGAATGACTGAATCTTTATTTGCATCAGCCATCGGCCATAGCAATAAAACAACAATACGATATGCAAAGAACAGAAATAAAAAGTCAATTATATAAAATACATTTTAGGGGTTTGACTCAATAGTCAAATAGTGGATTGTTTTCTGATTGCCCCAGCTAAAAACCTTGCAACCTTTGCTGTCACCTGCTCATCTGCCAAGAGAAAGGACACTGTGGCAGTGGTTGGGCGACCCGGAATGGACAAAAAAAGAGGGGTGATGTCAGGGGTTCAGGAGCAGAGGCGAGGGCAAGGGAGGAAACAGAGAGCGAGGGGGAGGAGGCAGAAGAAAGGATGAGTGATGACGACGACCCGAGATCTCCGAGTCTTTCCAGTGAATCAGAAGATTCACAAAAAGGAGCACCAGTGGCCAGGGCAAGGGGGGAGACTAGGGGGACACCCCAGGAAAATAGAGCCAGAGGGGACTCAGAGGGGAGCAGTTGGAAATCGGGACCAGCGTCACCGCCAGAGAGTAGGAAAGAGGAAGAGCGCCAGGGATCAAGCGCTGGCAGCTCGCAACAGGAGGGAGGGCACGAGTCAGGAGTGGCCACACCTTCATCGGGGAGCGAAGTGACGGTTAGACGGAAAGTGGAAGGTTGGGCGCGCGCGCCAAGTTCAAATGCACAGGAAGGTGGCGCAGTAGGCAGCCCGGAAAGGGAGCCAGGTCCTAAAGCCCGGCGCAAGGAGACAGGAGAGTCAGGGGGGTCAGCGTCAGAAGAATCCCGGAAGGAAGAGACCCAGGGGGGCAGAGGGACCCAGAGGAGAACTGTCAGGCGGAAAAGGTGGAGCAGGGCTAGGATATTAAGTTGGTGCGCAAGGGGCGGAGACTCAGACGGAGCTTCGCCGATCTAAGCATAAGACGTAGGGTTGCACGCAGCAGCTCGAGAATGGAGACTGTAACTCAATAAAGACTTTTATTTAACGATCGCTGGCTAGCGTGATCCTCTGTGAGCTAGGATCTGGAAGTAACCATGACAGTAAGCTCCATCTCATCAAATTGTGGGCATCCACGGCCTCGCGGAGAGGAGAGAAAGCGGGTGCCTACAAGAGAGCTCACGAACGGCAGACAATATGACGGCCGAACAGCAAATAACGGAACTCAGAGAAGCAGTTTCACGACTGAATGCCGAGGCGCTGGCGTCCAGGAAGAGAGAGGAGGAAGCAGCTGCCGCCTACAGGGATCTCCAGGTCAGGTTGGACGTGCTTACGAAGCAAGGGCAACAGACACCCAAATCAGAGGGGATTGGGTTGGGGAGACGCACAGGCGGTCTGGTCTCTCACTTCGATGGGAATTTGCAACAGTACCCCAACTTTAGAGCAGACGTAATGTGTGCACTGCAACTGCTGCACAAAGACTTTAGAGATGAACAAGAGAAAGTGGGGTTCGTCATGTCCCATTTGCATGGAGACGCTAAAGCATGGCTGCGCAATTTGTGGAGAGATAAGGATACTGCGCTCCAAAATGCGGACGCCTTTATTAAAGCGATGGATGGCTGTTTTTTATCAAGCATTGACGTGGATATTGCCCGAAAGGAGGTGCATGGACTAAGGCAAGGGAGGGCCAGCGTAAGGCAGTATCATGCCCGCTTTTTCGCTTTGGTCAGTGCCCTGGAATGGGACAGAGATTCGGCTCCTGTCAGAGACCTTTTTTGGGAGGGCTTGCACAACTCGGTTAAAGATGAGATTGCGAGGGGGGAGAGACCCCGGACCACGCAGGAGATCGTTCAGAGGGCGCTGGCGGTGGGGGTGCGGCTGGAAGAACGTCCGTGGAGCAGGGACGAAGGGCGCAGCGGGCGCGAACCAGCCAGGGGCTCCTCCTTCCTTCCCAGAGAAGCAGCGCATGCGCAATCCACGCCTCCAACAGGGGGAGGGGTGGAACCGATGGAGGTTGGGAGTGCAAGGGCTCAGTCAGCAGCCAGAGCCCTAGCACCGGCAGCAGTGAAAGCGAAGCCTCCTAGAGGGAACAGGAAGTGTTATATCTGCGAAGATCCAGGGCATATGGCGAAAGAGTGTCCCCGGAGGCTCCACAAGCACACTGCAGCCTCAGCAATGGTGACTGCAGCAACGCAGCACGGAGAACCACAGCAGGGAAACGACGATGTCTGGCTGGAGGAAGAGGCACTGGGGCCCAGCCAGA
Source organism: Podarcis vaucheri (assembly GCF_965113315.1). Classification (NCBI taxonomy): domain Eukaryota; kingdom Metazoa; phylum Chordata; class Lepidosauria; order Squamata; family Lacertidae; genus Podarcis; species Podarcis vaucheri. The sequence continues at coordinate 95,178,647 of NC_138763.1, read as the reverse complement.
CGTGTCAGTGAAGCAGTCCCCAGAGATTTTACCGCCCATGGACCCCCTCCCGCCCAAGCCAGTAGTGAGGCTCACCGCATCGCTCCAGCTACCCAATGGAATCACCATGGACGTGCCAATCACCGTCGACTCGGGAAGCAATGCAGACTTCATAGGGCAGGACTTTGTCGACCGGCACGCTATACAGTTGCTGCCTGCCACGCTGCCCCTGCAGGTTGTCACGGTGGATGGCAGGGAGCTGCTAGGGGGGCAAGTGGTGAAGCAGACGCCACCTATGGTGCTGCGGCTTGGAAATCACAGGGAAATCATCAGCTTCAACGTCACTCAACTCTCGGACACGCCTATTGTATTGGGCATGAGTTGGCTGGACAAGCACAGCCCGACGCTGGCTTGGTACCAGAGGCAGCTGACCTTCGGCTCTTCCTTTTGTGCTGAACACTGCATCATGCCCCAGCAGGAAGGGGAGCAAGAGGAGTCACAGCTGCTGCTAGGCACGCTGCAAGCGATTCCCCACAAGTACGCAGAATTTTTGGAGGTTTTCTGCGAGAAGGAGGCAGACAAGCTACCCCCCCACAGACCATATGACTGCAAAATTGACCTGCTGCCGGGGGCGGCGCTGCCCAAAGGGAAGCTGTATTCCATGTCTGAAGACGAACTGCAGGAACTCAAAGAGTTCATAGATCATAATTTGGAGCGCGGTTTCATCCGAGAGTCCCAGGCAGCGGGGGGCAGTCCTGTATTCTTTGTGAAGAAGCGAGACACGCCCCAAAAAAGACTCGTAGTGGACTACCGCATTTTGAACAGTGTGACCAAGCCATCGGACTTCCCCATGCCCCGAATCGACGACCTCCTCGCAAAAGTACGCAAGGGCAGCGTGTTCACCAAGTTGGACCTGCGAGGGGCGTACAACCTCATTCGCATGCGGGAAGGAGATGAGTGGAAGACAGCCATGTTCACGCCCCTGGGCACCTACGAATATAGGGTTATGCCTTTTGGATTGCAAAATGGCTCCCACGTTTTTCAAGCTTTCATGCATCACGTGTTGGCGGGGCTCCTCTACAAAACGTGCGTCTGTTTCTTGGATGACATCCTGATCTTTTCGGAATCGCAGCAGGAGCATGACAGACACGTCAGGGAAGTGCTGAGCAGGCTACAGCAACATAGGCTTTACGCCAAGCTGGAGAAGTGCCAATTCGACGTGACGGAGGTGGATTTCCTGGGCTACAAGTTGTCTGACAAGGGGCTCGCCATGGACAGCGCCAAGGTTCGAGCGGTGTTGGATTGGAAAAGCCCACGCAACCGGAAGGAGGTCCAACGGTTTGTCGGCTTCGCGAACTTCTATCGCAAGTTCATCAAAGGCTTCGCTATGCAGACAGCGGCCATCACGGACACGCTCAGTTCCAAGAAAAAGAAGTTCATCTGGACAGCGCAGGCGGAGCAGTCCTTTCAGGCACTCAAGCGTCTTTTCGCGTCGGAAGAACAGCTACTTCATGTCGACCCCAGCAGGCCGATGAGAGTTGAAACAGACGCCTCGGACAGGGCCGTCGGAGCAGTCCTGCTGCAGAAGGACCCGCAGGGGGTTTGGAGGCCGGGAGCGTTTTACTCCAGGAAGCTCAGCAAGTCCGAACAGAACTACACCATCTGGGACAGGGAGTTGCTGGCTATTCATGCAGCGTTCAAAGCATGGAGGCACTTCCTGATTGGAGCCAAGCACACGGTGCAGGTCTGCACGGACCACAAGAATCTGGAGCACTGGCGCACGGCACAGTTCCTGAACCAGAGGCAGATACGTTGGGCTGAGTTCTTTGCGAACTTCGACTTCCGAATAGAGTATGTCCCGGGGGACACCAACATCATGGCGGACGCGCTCTCCCGTAAGCCACAGTATCTGGAGGACGCCACGCCAGCGGCCGCCATGCACATCTTCGCACCAACAGTGTGGGCGTGCGCTGCGGCGACAGTGGACCTGGAGGCGGTGCGACGAGCGTTGCAGAATGACTCCTTCGCGCAAGCAAAGATGGCAGAGATGCAAAGGGGCACGGCAGCGACCGACGGGTTCCAGCTGAGAGATGGATTGCTCATCCGCAAAGGGGCCATCTACGTGCCGGGAGACGAACTTCGCGCCAAGGTACTGCATCAGCTGCACGACGCGCCCACTGCCGGGCACTTTGGCAAGGAGAAGACGGTGGAATTAGTCGCCAGGGATTTCTGGTGGCCCGGAATGAGAGGGGAGGTCGCGGACTACGTGGCGAGGTGCGACACCTGCCAGAGGGCCAAACCAGTGCACAGACCGCCGGCCAGACTGTTGGAACCGCTGCAAACTCCGGTCGAGCCATGGGAGAGAGTCGCCCTGGACTTCGTCACGGATCTGCCCAGCTCGAGGGGCAAGACGGCCGTGCTGGTGGGGGTGGACTTGTTCTCCAAGATGGCACATTTCATCCCGTGTGCGAAGGTGGCCACGGCGGAACAAACCGCCAAACTGTTCATAGACCACGTGTTCAAGGTTCACGGGCTGCCACGGTCTATTCTGTCCGACCGCGGGCGGCAGTTCATCTCGAATTTCTGGCAGAAGCTGATGGGCTTCCTAAACGTCAAGATCAACCTGGCGTCAGCGAGACACCCGCAGACCAACGGGCAAGCGGAGCGGGTCAATGCCATCATGCAGCAGTACCTGAGATGCTATGCGAATCAACAGCCGGCGACGTGGGTGGATTACCTGCCGCTCGCCGAGTTCGCCTACAACAACACGAAGCACGTGTCCACGGGGGTCACGCCGTTCTTCGCCAACAACGGGAGGCACCCCAGAACCTTCCCGGGACTGGAAAGACTGGTGGAGGGGGAGCCGCAGACAGCAGATGCGTTCGCGTCGGAGTTGCAGGAGGTCCACGATCAGCTGCGGCGGCACCTGGAGCTGGCCAAACACGCATACAAGGTGCAGGCAGACAAACACAGAAGGGTTGGCGAAGAGATCCATGTGGGAGACTGGGTCTGGTTAGCAGCCCACGCAGTGCCGGCCAGGTCGTTGGCCAAGAAGAAACTAGGGCATAAGCAACTGGGGCCCTACCAAGTCGAAGAGCAGGTCAACCCGGTGGCTTTCAGGCTGGCGCTTCCGGAGGGTTCCAGAATGCATCCGGTGTGCCACAGATCGGTGCTCACTCCCTACAAGGCACCGCACAGGTTTCAGGAACCCGGAACGGCGCCGAGTCCGCTCCGAGAGGGAACCAGGCAACGGGGAGTGGCACAGGAGGTGCGCCTCAACGAAGTCACGGAGATTTTGGACTCCAGATGGGGGGAAGAGGGGGTAGAATACCTTCTCGCTAAGGAGGGCACCCCGGCCAGTGCCAACAGCTGGGTGCCGGGCTACGCTTTAGATGAACCTCTGCTCAAGGAAGAGTTTCATGCCCTCTTCCCCCATAGGCCAATGCCAGCGGATTTTTTCGACGACTGGCTTTTCACGCCCACGCTTTCAGCCAGCACGTTCCGGGGGTTTGACTCGGATGAGGAACCGACACGAGACGCCCGTTCCCCGGAGGGGTCACCCTCGGGATCTGCTTCAGAACCCTCGTATTGGTGGGATGATCGACCAGAGGAGCAGTGGCGCAGAAAGTGGCTGGAGGGTCCAGGACGAGCAACGCCTCCAGAAGGAAGCGAGGGAGAGACGGACATGGACGTTTTCGGGGACGACCAGGGTTTCGAGCACGGCGGCACAGAGATGGAAGCAGAGGTGACTGTTGTCGACGAGAGCAGGGAGGAAGAACCGGAAGACTTCGGATGGAGGCCCGCCACGGGAAGCGAACTGTACCCGACATTTGTCCCCTTGACACTGCAGCACCCAGCTCCCGCACCGGAAGGAGGGGAGGCGGGAACGGGGGGCTTCGAGGGGGGGATGGATGTCAGGGGTTCAGGAGCAGAGGCGAGGGCAAGGGAGGAAACAGAGAGCGAGGGGGAGGAGGCAGAAGAAAGGATGAGTGATGACGACGACCCGAGATCTCCGAGTCTTTCCAGTGAATCAGAAGATTCACAAAAAGGAGCACCAGTGGCCAGGGCAAGGGGGGAGACTAGGGGGACACCCCAGGAAAATAGAGCCAGAGGGGACTCAGAGGGGAGCAGTTGGAAATCGGGACCAGCGTCACCGCCAGAGAGTAGGAAAGAGGAAGAGCGCCAGGGATCAAGCGCTGGCAGCTCGCAACAGGAGGGAGGGCACGAGTCAGGAGTGGCCACACCTTCATCGGGGAGCGAAGTGACGGTTAGACGGAAAGTGGAAGGTTGGGCGCGCGCGCCAAGTTCAAATGCACAGGAAGGTGGCGCAGTAGGCAGCCCGGAAAGGGAGCCAGGTCCTAAAGCCCGGCGCAAGGAGACAGGAGAGTCAGGGGGATCAGCGTCAGAAGAATCCCGGAAGGAAGAGACCCAGGGGGGCAGAGGGACCCAGAGGAGAACTGTCAGGCGGAAAAGGTGGAGCAGGGCTAGGATATTAAGTTGGTGCGCAAGGGGCGGAGACTCAGACGGAGCTTCGCCGATCTAAGCATAAGACGTAGGGTTGCACGCAGCAGCTCGAGAATGGAGACTGTAACTCAATAAAGACTTTTATTTAACGATCGCTGGCTAGCGTGATCCTCTGTGAGCTAGGATCTGGAAGTAACCCTGACAGGTGATAATCTCATTCCTCAAGTCTTTATAAAGAGTGCAAGCCAGAAGGCGCCACCAATTCGGTGCTGCCATCTCCACGGGGACATGAGCGTTCTTCGTGTGGAATCTGCTGGAGTCGTCCCTCAAGTACAGCCAAGAGCAATATATTCAATCTTGCGAGAGCAAAAGCGAGTCTATATTTTAGAATTGCTAGGTTATGCAGATAAGGTGCCAGAGAGTCGAAATGGGAAGGTGGAAAAATAGATTGCTTCTCCAGGTTGAGGGAATAACAACAAACAAGCAAACAAACATTTGGAGATGCGCCATCTCGATTGGCTCATAGCCATATTTCTGAGATGCTTCATCAACGAACACCACAGTACAATTTGTGGTGTTTTGCTAGCGCAAGGGTCCTATCCTGTTCACCTCTTGCCTTGCACAGCATACCATGCGGGCAGTTTGCTAGAATAATATGTAACCCGCGAGATGAATCTCTTTGAGAAACATCTGTTCTCGCATTGCGCTCTGCACACCATTTGCACTGCTTCAGCTTTGCTTTTTCCGTCATCCTGCCTACAGACTGATGCTCCCCCTGGGAACAGCCCCACCTTGGAAATGTATGACAGGTGAAAAGGACAAAGAAGGAGATGAAGAGTTCTGACTGCCGCTGAGATTGTGAGCACACCCTGAGGATTTAAAGGGGGGTAGGAATTTCTGGTTGTGTACACATTCCCATCTGCTCTGCTTTTGGAAGCTGTGTGCATACAATATTAGCCACATCTATCCCGTTGTTTCTTAGGAAATACAGCATTTGGGTGAATTCCCCTACCACCATCACCAAAACCAGCTTTGGTGTTTTAACCTAGACAGCATCTTAAAAAGCAGAGACATCACCTTGCCAACAAGGGTCCGTATAGTTAAAGCTATGGTTTTCCCAGTAGTGATGTATGGAAGTGAGAGCTGGACCATAAGGAAGACTGATCGCCGAAGAATTGATGCTTTTGAATTATGGTGCTGGAGGAGACTCCTGAGAGTCCCATGGACTGCAAGAAGATCAAACCTATCCATTCTGAAGGAAATCAGCCCTGAGTGCTCACTGGAAGGACAGATCCTGAAGCTGAGGCTCCAAGACTTTGGCCACCTCGTGAGAAGAGAAGACTCCCTGGAAAAGACCCTGATGGTGGGAAAGATGGAGGGCACAAGGAGAAGGGGACGACAGAGGACGAGATGGTTGGACAGTGTTCTCGAAGCTACCAGCATGAGTTTGACCAAACTGCAGGAGGCAGTGGAAGACAGGAGTGCCTAGCGTGCTCTGGTCCATGGGGTCCCAAAGAGTCGGACACGACTAAACAACTAAACAACAAAAACAATAACTTTTATTAAATTTTCTGTTTTACATCTTAGAATATTCTTTTAAGCAACCTTAAAATATCAACGACTTCCCTTCTTCTCTTTCCATGGTTCATTTTGCACAACATAGCATTTTTTATATAAACTAAACCATTCAGTAGTCCATTATTACATCCATCAAAACTTATTTACACCATTGAATTTATCTTAATGCTGTCAATGTTTTCAAATATACACAGTCCCCCCCCATATATTCAATAAACATTTTCCAATCTTCTTCAAACATATGTTTTTCTTGCTCTCTTTTTCTATATGTTAAATCTGCAAGCTGTGCATATTCCATCAGTTTAAGTGGCCATTCTTTTTTAGTTGGGACTTTGCTCATTTTCCATTTTTGGGGTGACCAAACATGGACCACAGAAGTGCCATATAAATAACATTTTTTTGACACCTGAGAATTTCCGTCTGAATGATCCCCAACAAAAAGGACTCTGTTTTTTTTTAAAAAAGTACTGTATTTTTTGCACCATAACACTCACTTTTTTCCTCCTAAAAAGTAAGGGGAAATGTCTGTGCGTGTTATGGAGGGAATGCCTACGGGTGGCAAGCCTATGGATTTTCCTCCTCTAAAAACTATGTGCGTGTTATGGTCGGGTGCGTGTTATAGAGCGAAAAATACGGTACTTTAAAACATTTTTTTCAATTCATTATGAATTATTTCCCAATATTCTTTTACCCTTTTACAGGTCCATCACATATGAAAAAACGTTCCCTCAGTCTCATTGCATTTCCAGCACATATCTGATTCAGTCTTATATACATCTTAGCAAGTCTACTAGGAGTTAGATACTATCTGTAAATCATTTTCAGCTAGTTCTCCTTCAAGGAATAACAAGCTGTAAACTTCAGATTGCTCTTCCAAAGTTTCCCCCAAAGATTAAGATCTATATTATGTCCCATATCGATTGGTGTTTTCTTTTTCTTTTTATTGCTTTTTTTATTTCCAAAACAGAAAAAAGAAAAATTACAAACATCAAATTCAAAATCCATATTCGTTTTCTAACATAAGCCTATTACATAGTTAACTGAACTAAAAAATACGTAATTGCTCTAGACTTCTCTTTGCTGTATATAAATACAACACAATTAGAAATTTTATATTAAAATTTTTATATTATAAATATAAATTCCCCCTTCACCCATGTGTGATCTCGGGGTTTTTTTTACTTCTTCCGTCTTATTGTGTTGTTATAATTTAATAATTGTTCAATTGATTCTTTTATTATTTCCTTGCTTACCCCTGCACGTTTTATACATTATCTATTAATATTCCTGTTACGTACTGAAGTTCTCACCCTGGGCCAGCAGGGGGATACTGTAGATAGTTCAGGTCCACATATGCAAATAAGGGATCGAAAGTGACGTTCAGGGATTGGATAGTTACAGAAAGTTGTTACAGTTACGTTGTACTGGAGCTCTATATAATCAGGCTGGCTGAACCCTTCAGTTCTGTTCTGTTCTGGCCTGTGAATAAACAAGAGCTGTTTGAAGAATCGCTGTGTCGTCTGATATGTTCACCCACAACTTAACAATTCCAGTTCTGGAACCATATATTTTTTCATATATTCCTTGATGGAGTGAAGGAATATATCGGTTGGTGTTTTCATGGTGTTTCAAGTTGCGTGGCAAGTCCCCTCCCCCATGTGAAATGAAGACACTGGACACATTATTTAAGGTTAATGGGCATAAAAAGGCCACAACTTTATTGATTACAGAATAAAAAGGTATTGGCCTTAGGCATTGGCTCCTATCGACTACCTGGCATGGAGACCGGGAAGGGTTATCCACAAGCCGTGGGAGTACTGTTGAAGTACGCCAACTAGGATCCCACGGGTGTCACCGCTCTGGGGCGTGCCGGAGGCCCTTACCTCCCTAGGTTTCGGACAAGGCCACGCCCCCCGGAGTCCTCTACCGGACTACCCTTTCCTTGGGGGAAGGTGATGGCACTTCCTTCCCCCCATTCATTTGCATAACAATTAACCCCTGCCAATGCCTAACCGCCAATACCGCGGAAGTTGTGACGTTTGCTACGAGGTAGGCGAAAAAACCAAAAGGCTGAAAGTGCACCAAATTGGAAAAATTCCTACCAGGACCCTTGCGGCGACCAACCGGAGTCCATAGCAAGGTCATAGCTAGCTAAGCCTAAGGGTGGGTGGGATGGGAAAACCGCTCAGCTGGAAAGAGGAAAGAGGGCGGTCCCCGGGCGTGCCTGGCCTTAAGTAGGCTAGGCCATGCCTCCCCAGCCCGCCGATTGGCGGGTCCGGGTCGAAGACACGCCCGGGGATTCCCTGGATCTCGCGGGGGCAAAAGGCCAGCACCCCGCATGTGTGGGAGGGGTTAGCCCGCAACCCCCTCTCCTCCCAAGCTCGGAAATGGCTCTGGCGATGCACACCTAAACCTCTCTGCTGCCTCCTCTCTTAAAACCATTTTTCTAGGATGCTCGACTGATTGATAAAGGACTTTTTAGTTTGTCAATGAACTCCAGCCATTCATTTCACCAGATGCTGTGGCTTCACAGCTACTGGTGTCGCTGATGACGTCCGCAAGAGAACCAAGAGAAAACCACTTTGAAATATGGCTAGAAATGAGTAGCCTCCTCTCTCATTAAAAGATTATGACTCATAGTTCGGATGCCTGAGTGATGCTGACTGGCCGAAGGCATTGATAATTTGGGGGTTTGCAAAGAAATGATCTCTGTTTCCTTGGTCTGCCATGTGCTGCCAGAGCCCATTTATTAATTGTGGCCTTGGGGGGCCGGGGATGGGCATACTTGAGGGATTGCTACCCCTCCCATTCCACTGCTGAAATGAGCAGCAAAATGCACAATTTAGCCTTGCAATGCTGCTTAACTTTTGGCTGTTTAACTTTGTTTTGGGATAAAAAGCATATTTACAAATTCAGGCTGAATAGGTCTGGTGGCTTCCTTCCTTCGAACCTTTTCTTGCAGTTTCAGTGCAAATGCATTAGAAACAGCACTCCCTGTCGTCTGCCGTAAAATGCACTTTTGCATAGATATGCATTTGTTCCTGATTTTTCTCCCTGCGAGTATTTCCCAGGGTTAATGGGGGTGAATTCCTTTCCCTTCTCCCCTGTTTGGAGACATCCAGTCGTCTGTGGTCTTCCACACACTCAGTATTGTTTTGTACACAATGTTCTTCCCACATAATGATGATTTCTGAACAGGATAAAATAGGCGCACAATTTCTAATGGGGATGGAGGAACCAAATATCTCGTTTTTTCTCAGTGCCCATCGAGCTCAAGCAGGTGCCTTCACTGTACACTTTCCAGACCTGTTTATTCAAGTCTACACAGGTCCTTAGAAAGTGGAGGTAATTTTAATTTGTTTTAGAGTTTTAACTTTTGTATGTTTTAAAGTACGGTTGGGAATTTTTCTTGATTTTGCTGTTTCATCTTTTGGAAACCTCTTTGAAGTTTTCCTTACAATCCGGCAGTCAGCAGAGCCATGGAACATTCAAGAGTCCGAAGGCTGTATTTTCAGATATACGAGGGGCGTCCATTAAAGATTTCCCCTGACATACTTCCCATGGACCGAAACGAAACTGGGCACAGTTATTAGTCCTTCTCTACATTGCTACCGGCAAGATTCAAACACTTCTTCCATCGCTTTATGCAACTGTGGAGACCTCGTTTTTAGAAGTCAGCAGGTTGTGTCAGAAGCCACGACTTGAACTCAGAAATCAGCATTTCATTGTCTGGAAAAAGCTTGCCCTTCAAAATAACTTCATGGTTAGAAAGAGGTCAAAGTCCGATGGTGTGAGGTCAGGAGAATAAGGGGTGGGCGGGCGAGGAAGGATTTCAAATCCACAGGACTGTGTTTCCGTCTGAGCAACATGTGAATGTGAACTGGGGCATTATCCTGCAGGAGGCGGACACCTTTGGTCAGCACACCACGCCTCACGATTTTGATGGCCTTCCGCAATTTCTGCAGCAGTGACGCATAGTATGTCCCAGTAATTGTGGTACCTACCCTTTGCCAGGAAATCGCCTCAGGATTTTGATGGCCTTCCGCAATTTCTGCAGCAGTGAAGCGTAGTATGTCCCGGTAATTGTGGTACCCTTTGCCAGGAAATCGCCTCACGATTTTGATGGCCTTCCGCAATTTCTGCAGCAATGAAGCGTAGTATGTCCCGGTAATTGTGGTACCCTTTGCCAGGAAATTGCCTCAGGATTTTGATGGCCTCCCGCAATTTCTGCAGCAGTGAAGCGTAGTATGTCCCGGTAATTGTGGTACCCTTTGCCAGGAAATCGCCTCAGGATTTTGATGGCCTTCTGTAATTTCTGCAGCAGTGAAGCATAGTATGTCCCGGTAATTGTGGTACCCTTTGCCAGGAAATCCATCATCACTACCCCGCGCTGGTGCCAGAAAACTGTGAGCATTACCTCGCTCACTGACATGCCTACTTTGGAGGTGGTGAGGCAGAGTGCTTCCATTATTTGGACTGGGATTTAGTCTTTGGGTCGTAATGATGGACCCATGTTTCGTCCTGAGTAATTAGTCTGGTGAAGAAGTCATCAGGGTTTTCGTGACACTTGGCCAAAAGAGCCCGTGAGCATGTTCCTGCTTCTGGAAAGGCGTCAGCAGCCGGGGAACCCACTGTGTGGACTCCTTTCCCATGTGCAAATGGTCACGGATTATTTTTTTCTACAGAGCCCACACTGATTTTGACACCTGCAGCTAGTTGGTGAACGGTTATGCGGCGATCTTCCAAAATGGCAGCCTTCATTTGCCGGATGGTGTCTTCATCAATGGCGGACTGTGGTCACCCAGGAATGGTTCCACCAAAGTCTGACCACACTTGAACTGACAATGCCAGTGTTTGACTATGTCATACGATGGGGCATCTATCCCATAAGCCCCTTTCATCTCATCAAACGTCTCCCGTGGTGTGTGCCCTTTCAAGTACAGGAACCTGTATTCAACTGGTTCCATGATCAGACATTACTCCATGTTAGTACCCATAGCAAAGAAACTGTTAGGAGTTCAGAGCTACAAATTACCACGTTACCTATGGAGAGATGTATTGAAATTGAAATACTTTATTGTCACTTGTACAACTTGTATACAGTGAGATTACACGAGCACCCCCACTCAGCTCTCTTAGTCTTAATTCCCCTCGTTTACTGACGCACACCCACCAAACCCGAAAGTCACTTGCCCTGTTGTTATCTTTTCATTCAGCAGCCTGACAGCCCATGGATAGAAGCTGTTCTTTACCCTGTTGGCGCGACTAATCATGCTTCTATATCTTCTGCCTGTGGGCAGGAGATCAAGAAAGTGCCGGCCAGGGTGTGAATCATCCCTGAGAATTTTCCTCACTCTCCTGAGGCAACGTTCTTCTGCTATTTCATCCAGTGAATTCACGGGACAGCCCATAATATCTTGCCCAGTGTATCATTTTACATGTGCGATTTCATCCTCCTACGATAACCGGAAGTGGGTCAGGGGAAATCTTTAATGAGCGACCTCGTATCGGTTTGCTTATGAGAGCTGAACGGACTGTGCTTGCAGGTAAGTCACATATCAGGATCCAAACACCGTTCTGTTTTAAATTTCCATGGAAACTCATTGACTTACCTGCTGCTGTCCCTCTCTTGTTTGTTTGACAGCTTTAAGCAAAATAAAAGTGCCACCCCCCCCCCGAAGAATCATTATGTTTCAAAATTCTGGAATTTAAACGTACGGTCTGCTTCATTCATGTGCCAGATTTATGAAATGCCTGATTTCCAATGGGGGAGGGGGGGAATCAGTGAGCATTGTAATCCGTGAGTCTTTTGAGCACCTGTAATCTCCTGTATTTCTGCCAAAGCAGACAAGCTGGCTGTGTGCCAAGGCTGTCACAGAACAGACCAAAGAGATTGGGGTGTAGATGGCGAGCTCTAGGAAACTCCCACCGGGGATGCAGCGGTGTGATTTGGCAGGTTCAAAAAAATAAAAAAATAAAATCCAGGGTAAAATAGGATCTGAAATGTCACGTAGAGCAGGTCGGTGTAGACATAAAGCAGTTGAGTATTTACATTACATGCAATTTTAATTACCATACTTTTCCATGTATAAGATGAGGTTTTTTTAAAAAAACTCTAAAATAATGTTAGAAATCAGGGGCATCTTATACACGGATAGTGCGTATGTGGGACAGGCGACTGGTTGCAGCTGCGAGCAGGAGCTTGTCAGTGGCGATTGTCCATGCGATTGGCGGCTGCTGGTGGCGAGCGGACAGACGCTTGTTTTGTTCTGCGACGTGTGTGATTGCCAGCGTTGGGTGGGTGATTTTTGGGGCATCCCCCTCCAAAAAAGGCGAACAACTCTGGGCCATCTCCCACCATTTTTAAAAATTGGAGGCCCCAAAAGTAGGGGGCGTCTTGTACACGGGGATGTCTTACACACAGAAAAATACAGTAATGACCGCTCCCCACATAAAAACGGGGGGCGCCCTTTGCGTGAACGCGCGCAGCCCCTGGACCTGGAGCGGCTCCATCAGAACAGGCATGGCTTCGCCTTTCCCCAGGTGGGATACCTGGAGGTCTCCGCCTACCTCAGTCAGTTGTCCAATCCCGCCTGGGGGAAGGGTTGCCAAGGAGACCAGGCCAGGTAGGGAAGGGATTACCTGCCCACACAATAGAGGGAGAATCTTACCTGGGAATCCTCACTTGGCTCCAGAGTTTCTCCCACCCTACCTACCCTCAGTTAATGTCTTGTTTTGCAGGTTAACTTTTCTTCACTTTGCAGGTTAACTTTTCTTCACAGGTATGTGGGCGCTGCTACGTCAAGGTCGCTGTTAAAGGGCCGGAAAGGAATTTCCCTGCATTGGCAGGTTTTGCCTTTCCCGTAGCAAAACATCACAACTTTGGCGGTATCAGGCCTTGGGCGGAATCCTTTAGTCTATCTTCTTCTTTGCAGCGGCGATACCAGGGTTCCCCGTTAAAGGGGTTTTGAGGGGAGGCTTTGACCGTACGCGGAAAGGTAGTCATTGCCCTCCCCTGTGACGGCGGCGTAACGGGGGTGGCTATCTCTGCTTGAACATATGTTCTCCAGAGCCAGCCCCCCCCACACTGGATAACCCTGATGTTCCCCAGATCCCTGGAGGGACTGGGAAGGATAACGCCCAATGCCTGAGCCAAGGTCTACCCACATCTGAAATTCAATAAAGTTGTGGCCAATTTAATCCCATAGCACGTTGTCTTGAGTCGTTATTCCACATGACGGGGTGGCGCTTGGGATCTGGGGGACTCCGCCTGTTCACGCAATTTGTTGAACCAAGAAGACCAAAACCTTAACAAAGAATGGGGGAAATTTATAATTTCTCTGAGAGACCACTGTAAGCAGATGAAAACATTAGCAGGAGTCCAACAGCACTTGTAATGTAGCAAGAACTATGGAGATAATGGAGTTATATATATATATAAATGGCTATTGGGAAAAAAATATGGACTATTGGAAAAGATGCAGTAGAAAAGGTTCAATAATAGGACCCACCGAGGGCAAGGTGGGAAGTCCAGAGATTCGGAGGATAAATGTGGATGTGTATGGTTGTACTGGTTCCAGATAGATTTATTCTGGAGACGGATGAAGGAAATACATTTTCTAAAACTGACTGAGAGGGTTCAGGCATTTTTTAAAAAAACTCCTCCCCCATTGTGATAGTTCAGTTGGTTAGAGCGTGACGCTGATAACGCCAAGGTTTCAGGTTTGATTCCCATATGGAACAGCTCTGCAGGGGTGGGGCGACTAAATTTGCAAGTCTCCCCCTCATTTCTTAAAGACGTTTAGAATTAGAATCCTCACAGATCTTTCCATATTCTCGCATGTTGGATTATATAACCTGTTGTTTATCTACGATTTGTTTAGCAAGCATAAAGAGAAGAGTTCATGCATTACAAAAGTTTACATAAAATTTCTCAGTCCTGCCCCCCCTTCCCATCCTACCATTTAAGTACAGTGGTACCTCGGGTTACAGACGCTTCATGTTACAGACACTTCAGGTTACAGACTCCGCTAACCCAGAAATAGTACCTTGGGTTTAAGACCTTTGCTTCAGGATAAGAACAGAAATCGTGCTCCGGCAGTGCGGCGGCAGCGGGAGGCCCCATTAGCGAAAGTGGTGCTTCAGGTTAAGAACAGTTTCAGGTTAAGAACGGACCTGCGGAACAAATTAAGTACTTAACCTGAGGTACACTGTATACACAAACCCCTCCCACACAGGTGGCGGCAACTCACAATATCACATCATGTGGGGACATAATCTTGCTTTGAGGGAGTTTGAATTCCAGAACCAATTCCAGATTGCATGCTGGATAACTGAGTGGAATGTGGCTGGGGATTGGAGATATCTCATGGGAGGTGGAGCTTTGAGGAGCCTCAGTTTCCCCTCTGCATTTGCACCCTCTCGTGTGGTTACTGGAGTGGAGCCCAACTCCAGGGTTGCCAGACTTCGGGGAACCTCGCATTACTGGAATTTGGAGCCTTCTTTCCAGTCTATTGGGGCCAAATAGCCTTTATCCCCCCACCTCCACCCCCCACCGGGCACTTTGCTGATGAATGATAAACACACGCGGTAATTAAAACAGCATTTTGCCAGAGGAAATCTGGAAGTTGTCAGTAGACTGGAGCTGAAATTACACAGCTGCAGTTGTCCCAGACTGCTCCTTTTCATTAATAGCAGTCCCGTCAGAAGCACTGGAAACGGGACCTCTCCACAACTTTCAGCCTAGCCCTCCCCGGTCTCTCAGGGCAGAGCGGCCGTCACCTCAGATTACATCCTTGCTCTACAAGGTCCTCTTTAAAGGGACGTTTATAGACCCTGCAAGTGTTCCTATTTTCTAGGGATGGATTTATTTGATCCCGGAATGTCCCATTTCCCCTTAGGACATCCAATAATAATAATAATAATAATAATAATAATAATAATAATAATAATTTATTTATACCCCGCTCATCTGGCTGGGTCTCCCCAGCCACTCTGGGTGGCTCCCAACAGAATATTAAAAACACATCAAACATTAAAAACTTTCCCAAACAGGGCTGCCTTCTGATGTCTTCTAAAAGTCAGATAGTTGTTCATTTCCTTGACATCTGATGGGAGGGTGTTCCACAGGGCAGGCGCCACCACCGAGAAGGCCCTCTGCCTGGTTCCCTGTAACCTCACTTCTCACAGGGAGGGAACCGCCAGAAGGCCCTCGGAGCTGGACCTCTGTTTCTGGGCTGAGCGATGGGGGTGGAGACGCTCCCTAATGTCATCTGATGCAAGTTGCGGGGTATGGAATAGGGGACATCCTTATTTTCACGGGAGAAATGTTGGCGGGAACACTTCTATTTACACTGGGGAAATGTTGGAGGGTATGGAATAGGCTGTCCCTATTTTCATCAGAGAAATGTGGGAGGGTAGGCAAATTATTATTATTGTTATTATATATGGCGTTGAGGGTCAACCTGCAAAGCCTAGAGCTGGAGTCTCGCTCCTTTTTTGCACACCAACTCTTCACAAAGGGGCACTAGAGGCTGCAGTGGGGCAGCCCATTGGTGTGGCCTGGTCAGTAATGCGCCAAGGCAACTGGTGTGTCAGGAATGCAACTGGAATGAAAAGTACGCACAAATGAGCACTGCCAATAAATTATACTACCCCCTCCCACCATGCCCCATGTCCATTCTTTGTCAGTTGAGGAGAAAATAAATTATGCTCAACAATTAGCAAAGGGCAGACAACATTTTGGCAAACTATTTAAATCATTTATAATTGGACTGCTCACTTTCTCTCTGTCTAACCTGTGAGGATAAAATGAGGAGGGGGGAACCATGTACGTACTGTATGGACAAAGGAAGAAGGCATTTTATTTCCCTCTTTCAAACCATTTTCAAACCAGCTAAGTATACCGTGGACATGGGTGACGCTGTGGGTTAAACCACAGAGCCTAGCTTGCCGATCAGAAGGTCGGCGGTTTGAATCCCCACGATGGGGTGAGCTCCCGTTGCTTGGTCCCAGCTCCTGCCAACCTAGCAGTTTGAAAGCACGTCAAAGTGCAAGTAGATAAATAGGTACCACTCCAGCGGGAAGGTAAACGGCGTTTCCGTGTGCTGCTCTGGTTCACCAGAAGCGGCTTAGTCCTGCTGGCCACATGACCCGGAAGCTGCACGGCGGCTCCCTCGGCCAATAAAGCGAGATGAGCGCCGCAACCCCAGATTCGGTCACGACCGGACCTAATGGTCAGGGGTCCCTTTACCTTTACCTATGTATACCGTAATTTACACACCATACCCATTGTGTCAATCACCCATCTCCTACTAAGCCTTCTGAGAAAAAACCCACCCCACCCACCCACTAGATATAAGGGTCTGGTGACTTCTGTTTCAGTGTATCTTTTTTTTTTAAAAAAAAATGTATTTTTATTAAAGATTTTCTTGATTTACAAAAGTATGTGTAATCTCTCTCTCTCGTATTTTTACCATGTAACATTTTTGCAAATCAGTTTCATTTGTTGAGACATTAGGAAGAAAAGGAGGAAAGAGGTGGAGGGGGGAGAGGTGAGTGGGTCGGGGTCGGGTGGCGATGTTTCTATTTTATTTAATATATGTAGCGTTTGGTGTCAGCGTTGCTTGTGCAGGTTCTCTGCTGTTCACTTGTGTTCCTTTGGTGGTGAGAGAGGTTGGGGTTGGCCTAGGGTGTGGTTGTTTGTTTGTGATTGGCTGTGGTGATCTTTGTTTTCGTGTGTGAGTGGGGTGGGTGGGTGTTTTGGATCAGGTTAGCCATATTGATTTGTATGCTGTTGGTGGGTTTTTGTCGTTGTCTTGTTGGGCTGTGTATGTGATAAAGGGGAGCCATACCGGGGTAAAGGCGTCTTCTTCTGTTTGTCCCCAGTTTATTGGTTATTTTTTCCAGTAAGGCTGTTTCCCATACTATTTGGCACCATTGGTCCATGCTTACTCCTGACAGGTCTCTCCTGTGTCTGGTTATGGTTTTTCTGGCTGCGGAAAGTAGGTGGGTTATCTGTTTCAGTGTACAGTGGTACCTCAGGTTAAGTACTTAATTCGTTCTGGAGGTCCGTACTTAACCTGAAACTGTTCTTAACCTGAAGCACCACTTTAGCTAATGGGGCCTCCTGCTGCCGCCGCGCTGCCAGAGCACGATTTCTGTTCTCATCCTGAAGCAAAGTTCTTAACCTGAAGCACTATTTCTGGTTTAGCGGAGTATGTAACCTGAAGCGTATGTAACCTGAAGCGTATGTAAACAGAGGTACCACTGTATCTGAGGAATTGTGCATGCACACAAAAGCTACTGGACAATTTTGTAATTTATTTTATTTATTTCACACCATCATTAAGGGCAGCAACTAGCTTTTCCCAGCTCTGCTCAACTACACTCTGGAGCAGACTCAAGAAACCGTGTGGCCCGAGGACTGCAGTTTCTGTTTTGCTTCTCCTTAAGAAAACAGGAATATTTCGCCCCTCATGCCAGAAATGTTAATTGGTTAAGTGGCCTGATTAATCATTCATCAGAGACAAAACTTTGTTGCCGTAGTTTTAAGCAGCCACAGCTCCTGCGCAAAGCAACAACCTTGTAAATGTGATTGCCCTAGCTGGTTTCTGCAATCTCTTGTTTGGGATAATGTGTTTCGAATTATTTGTTGCTGCAATGCAGTCAAAAGAAACTATTAAATTCTTTGGTTGTGATGCAGTCCAAGTAAATGAAAGTGTATTCAGTTCATCATCACAATCAGTTATTGGTAGTATATTTTTTTATCCCTCTACAGAATAATCTTTCAAATACTAGGGAACATGGCTGAAATTAGTGTGACAATTAATGAAAAGCAGACCCATGTGTGGAATTTGGCATCAGGCACACAAGCCGGCCTGCATTTGGAGAATCTCAAATATCCTCACCTCCCCACCCAACAAGTTTATGACCATGAACTCCAAGCCCTCGTGATTAGGAAGGTAGGTGAGAAATGGCTGAGGAACGCACAATGATCCCCCAGAAGTAGCCAGAATTGCTCAGAAACAAGGATCGGGTTGTAATGAGATTTGCTGCCTTCATGCCACAGGTGTGTGACCAGCAAATCAATAAATTATATGCAGCTTTATTTAATTTGCATAATTAAATCGCTGTAGGGCACTGCTGGTGTGGGAGCCAGAAGTGGCCACAGCACATACCAATGGGGCAGATGTGCCCTATCTTTTGTTGGACTACAACTCCCATCATCTCTAAGTAGCAGGACCAGTGGAGACCCAAGTTTAGGAAACACTTATAAGGTTGCCGTACTTCAAGAAGTAAAAATCCAAACACAAAATGCTGTTGAGCAATCGCCTGATAGCCAAGTCCGAGCTGCTCACGTCAGAGCCTGAACCTGGGCTGCCAACACCAGAGCCGCTCGCACAATTCACCGTATTTTTTGCTCTATAAGACACACCAGACCACAAGACGCATCTAGTTTTTGGAGGAGGAAAACAAGAAAAGAAATATTCTGAATCTCAGAAGCCAGAACAGCAAGAGGGATCGCTGTGCAGTGAAAGCAGCAATCCCTCTTGCTGTTCTGGCTTCTGGGATAGCTGCGCAGCCTGCATTCGCTCCATAAGATGCACACACATTTCCCCTTACTTTTTAGGAGGGAAAAAGTGAGTCTTATAGAGCAAAAAATATGGTATTAATTTTTTTAAAACCCCAAATCCAGGACATTTGCTTTAACTAGGCAACTTCAATGTTAAAAAAAGCTCAAGAACTTTTGGGGGAAATCACAAAAAAAGCTCAACAACTTGGTTGGCCTTCATGCATGTTCACATCACCAAATCTGGGTGGGCATGAAGGACCCCCCAAAAGAGGACATGTCTGAAAATTCCCAGACGTATGGCAAACCTAAAGGAGCATGTAAAAAGAATCCTTAAATGTAAATATAAATGACGTCAGTAGCTGAGGTGATCACTCAATCCCACCCCCCGTGCTTCTAGTAAAAATAATAATAATAATTTATTATTTGTACCCTGCCCATCTGGCTAGGTTTCCCCAGCCACTCTGGGCGGCTTCCACAAAGACCAAAAATACACTAATATGTCATACATTAAAAACTTCCCTGAACTGGGCTGCCTTAAGATGTCTTCTGAATGTCTGGTAGTTGTTTATCTCTTTGACATCTGTTGGGAGGGCGTTCCACAGGGCGGGCGCCACTACTGAGAGGGCCCTCTGCCTGGTTCTCTGTAGCTTTGCTTCTCTCAATGAGGGAACTGCCAGAAGGCCCTCGGAGTTGGACCACAGCGTCCGGGCACAATGATGAGGGTGGAGACGCTCCTTCAGGTATACTGGGCCGAGGCCGTTTAGGGCTTTAAAGGTCAACACCAACACTTTGAATTGTGCTCGGAAACGTACTGGGAGCCAATGTAGGTCTTTCAAGACCGGTGTTATGTGGTCTCGGCGGCCACCCCCAGTCACTAGTCTAGCTGCCTCATTCTGGATTAGTTGTAGTTTCTGGGTCACCTTCAAAGCCCCACATAGAGTGCATTGCAGTAGTCCAAGCGGGAGATAACTAGAGCATACACCACTCTGGCGAGACAGTCTGCGGGCTGTAGAGTCTCAGTCTGTGGACCAGATGGAGCTGGTAGACAGCTGCCCTGGACACAGAATTGACCTGCAACTCCATGGACAGCTGTGAGTCCAAAATGACTCCCAGGCTGTGCACCTGGTCCTTCAGGGGCACAGTTATCCCATGCAGAACCAGGGAGTCCACCACACCAGCCCGCCCCCTGTCCCCCCAAAACAGTACTTCTGTCTTGTCAGGATTCATCCTCAATCCATTAGCCACCATCCATCCTCCAACCGCCTCCAGGCACTCACACAGGACCTTCTAGCACCTCCTGGCTAGTCCCTTCTTCAGACTGCTCTTCATTGTCCCACTACCAGGAGCCAGGATCTAAGTCATCTTCTTCTGTGTCCTCCCTGAGGGGCTCTTGGGTGGGCAGCTCCCACCACTCTTCCTCTTCCAGCCAGTCCCTGACAGATGTGCCCCTGACATTTGATTGGCCACAGTGAGAACAGAATCCTGGAACAGATGGACCTCTGGCCTGATCCAGAAGACCTCCTCTTCCTCTGAAGCAGTTTTCTTGACCAGTTGACCTGCCTTTCCAGCTAAACTCTGCCATTTCCCTGCCAGTTACATCTGCACAGAAATACTAGCCTAAAATCTGCCAAAACATTGTTCCTGTAATGACGAAAGCCAAGAGCTCTTTTTTGGGGGGAGATTGCTCTAGTTAGCGACACACGAGCATCCTCCAGAAATCTCTGTTGCAGTTTGTTGAACGAGGGAGCCTTCAAATGTTTCAGCACTGTGCGGTGACTTGGCCACAAGATAATACAAACCGTTCTGCAGAAAAACCCAAGAGAATGTGGTGTCCATTTGAAGGTCTCTCGGGCCTGGAATATAGCCACATAATTGTTCTTGGCATATATGGAGGGTCTCAAACCCCAGAACCTCACAGGGATTGCTTAATTTCTAGGAAAATGTTTAGGTGAGCAGAAATTGTGATCATTTCCCCTGGCTCAGAGTCCTTGGGGAGAGACAGCAAAAGTTGACCTTGCAGAACAATGGATGTCTTGTACACAAAGTGGTAGATAGATATTTTGAGGCTGGCAACACAACAATTGTAATCAAGTTCTAGGGTTTAAACTCAGTGCCTGGGCAGCGCACAGAAAGCATTCCCTCTCCCTTCTCTGAAATAATCTTATTTACAAAATAAATGCTGCCTCAGAACCTTTTGTTTTTGTTTACAAAGAAGGCATATATCTGAAAAAGCTGCAGCCAATATTGTAATTGGTAATTTGATAAGTTTGGAATATCTGTTTAAAATGTGAAAAACGACCAATTCTGACCCAACTGTTTCAATAACTGTAAAGTATGTGACTTTTAAAAACAATTCTCCTTGATTTTAACATGTTTAGTAACAGTGGTTTCCCCAAAAAACTGAACTGGATTTTAATTTTCTGGGGGAATGAAGGCTGACTGAGGGGAATGTGACTCAGGCTGTATGCCATCATCAAGAAAAAGAAACTTTTCATAAGGCATAAATTATTTATTAAATCATGTTAGGTACATTTACATCTGCCTTTTAATTTTGTTTCAGTCCTTTAGCTGAGCTACTTATGAGTTAGTTCACATGATCTGGCAAAAGGCAACTTATTCAGAAGACAGTTACATGCAGTGTTGAAAGAGAACGTCAGACTGGAAGCACCTAGAGATTAATGTTTGCTCCAGGAAATGTAGCTCCAAGATCAGGTCAGAATGATTTTCTTTTTCAGCTAGAAAATGACAGCTCTGCTGATTAAGTGTTTTGCACCAGTGGAACATTGTTGCACAGGAGAATGCTGCTATCTTTGTTGCGCTACAGATTGCCCAGTTGTTGCAATAAGTTTCTACTGGTGCAAATGTTGTGCAACATTCATTGTCGTGCATCTTTAAAACTCACTCATCACTAGCAAAAGTGCCCTTGCAGACAGAGAATGCTGGGAGCCTACTGCAACTGAAAGGTTGATTTCTGGGAGGCAAAGGTTCAGAGACTTTGCATGTGTGCTGGTTCCGAGGGCTATCTGTGCGGCAAGGTCCGAGTCCAGTCCAAGGTCGAGGGTGCAGTATGGAGGCTGTCCGTCAAAGCTGAAGCGAGGTCCAAGGCAGGGAGTCGGGTGAGGTCAGGAACTCTGGCAGGAGAGCAGGACAGGGTGCAGACAGGAACAGGCTACCAACAAAGTTGCTCCCACAACCTGGGACTGGGGCTGGCTGGCTTTTATCTGCCCCAAAGCATAGGGCGGCCCGGTCCACAGGTGACTGGCCTCTCCTGGCCTGGAGGCGAGCATTCCTCCTGCAGGAACTTAGTTCCCTCCGCCTCTCTGCCCTGAGCCTCTGCAGCTCAGGAGAGGCTGGAGGGTTACCGGACCCAGAGGCAACCTCAGCTTCCCCGGATGGGGCTGAGAGTGGAGCACCTGCAGGCAATGGGTCCTCCATCACCTCAGGAGCCAGAGCAGACTCAGCTGGTGCCTGCACCTGAGGATCCAGCACAGGTGAGGACCCTTCAGGCTCAAGCCCCAGCCCCGGCTCAGCTGGTTCTGGAGGCGGGGACTCCTGTGCAGGCTGGGATTCCTCAGGTTCAGCCTCCGAGTCTGAATCCCAGGCCATCACAGCATGTGTGCTTGTGCATACATGCATGTAGGTAAAAAAAGGGGTGGTGCGGATGGTGCTGTGGTCTAAACCACTGAGCCTCTTGTTCCTGCTGATCAGAAGGTCGGTGGTTCGAATCCCCGCGATGGGGTGAGCTCCCGTTGCTCTGTTCCAGCTCCTGTCAACCTAGCATGCCAGTGCAAGTAGATAAATAGGTACCGCTGCAGCGGAAAGGTAAACAGCGTTTCCATGTGCTCTGGCTTCCATCAAGGTGTCCCATTGTGCCAGAAGTGGTTTAGTCATGCTGGCCACATGACATGGAAAGCTGTCTGCGGACAAACGTCGGCTC
Organism: Podarcis vaucheri; assembly: GCF_965113315.1. Lineage (NCBI taxonomy): Eukaryota > Metazoa > Chordata > Lepidosauria > Squamata > Lacertidae > Podarcis > Podarcis vaucheri. Next base: position 95,156,115 of record NC_138763.1, on the reverse strand, counting down.
CCTCGGCCTGAAAGCGAAATGAACACCGCAACCCCAGAGTCGCCTTTGACTGGACTTAACCGTCCAGGGATCCTTTACCTTTTTATCTTTACATGCATGGAGGAGATTCTCTGTTTGAAAATGAAAATGCAGACTATCTAGTGGCAGGAGAGGGTTTTAAAATCCTAATTGCATCTGCAAGATAAATTCTAGAGAAGTCTAGATCCCAAGTCATTAGGTTTCTCCGAAGAAAGTTTCCAACTCCTGCCCTTTCCACGAGCAAAAACAAACAGAATCAACTCTCACGTGTTGGATGAAACAGTATTGATCTGCTGAGTAGACCAGAATGTTTTTTATCTCTCTCTCTCTCTCTCTCTCTCTCTCTCTCTCTCTCTCTCTCTCTGTGTGTGTTTTGGATTAAATGACTCTTGAGGTCCCTTCCAACTCTACAGTTCTGTGAACCAGAAGGGCAAAGCACTTTCTGAAACCGTCTGAGAAACAAACAAAACCCTGGAAGTGGTGGCTCAACATAATGTAGTCTTCTTCCCAGAGCTCCTCACCCAAAGCAGCTGGAAATGTTTGTTTTAAAGGAAAGAGAAAGAGAGTGAAAACACCAGGGAAGCCCTCAGGCCACCTCATGTTCTGGGAAGGTTTGTAGACATGTGATCTAATCTGCACGTCTGAGTTTTGACTTCAGCACTATCCATCAGATGTGAACTGGGAGGTTTGCTTCAAATCACGGCGCAATCTGAAATCCTGACCTCTCCCTAAGTCTGAGGGGAACCACCAATTAAGCCTCTCCTAGAAGCCTAGGCTCCCCACTAAGACTCCATAAGTCGACAGTAGCCCCTTTAGATAGTCTTTTTTTGTATTGCCTTGTACCCTGGGAGTTCAGCTGGGCTTGGCAACTACATCAAAAAAGCCATTCCTTGCTCCCTTTCCCCTTGATGAGCGTAATTTTAGATGGGCGATTACTGAGCAGCAACAGACCGCAAGACAGGCTGATTTTTTAAATATTTGAGCATGAAAATGGCCGCAACGAAAACCATCGTTGTGAAATAGATATCTAAGCACGGGAAGAAAGAAGAGTAGTATATTAAACGGAACTTATGCTTGAATCCTGCCTGCTGGTTTGCTACAGGCAACTCTTCAGCCACCGTGAAATAGGATGCTGGAACCATTGGCCGGATCCAGCAGCCTCTCAGAGCCAGATTTAGGGTGGTGCTGGGTGCTGAGCTAAGGGGGCCCAAAACTGCGAAGATTCACAACTGAGAAGATCCATTTGGAGGCATCAAATTGTGGCCTCGCATAGGGCGACATATTACGAAAGATTACTGAAGTCTGCTCCTGAGGCTCTCCTTATCTTCCCATCCCTTCTTAAAATACATAAGCTAAGATGGAAGAAGCTAGGCCCAAACCGTGTGTGATACAGAGTCTTTTGTTAATTCCAGACCACTAGCATGCTTCTGGGACGCGGGTGGCGCTGTGGGTTGAACCACAGAGCCTAGGACTTGCTGATCAGAAGGTTGGCGGTTCGAATCCCCACGACGGGGTGAGCTCCCATTGCTCGGTCCCTGCTCCTGCCAACCTAGCAGTTCGAAAGCACGTCAAAGTGCGAGTAGATAAATAGGTACCGCTCTGGCGGGAAGGTAAACGGCGTTTCCATGTGCTGCTCTGGTTCGCCAGAAGTGGCTTAGTTATGCTGGCCACATGACCCAGAAGCTGTACGGTGGCTCCCTCAGCCAGTAAAGCGAGATGAGCGCCACAACCCCAGAGTCGACCACGACTGGACCTAATGGTCAGGGGTCCCTTTATCTTTACCTAGCATGCTTCTATTTCTTTCCTCAACACATTTCAGTTCTCAGTAAAAGACTCTAAACCCTGGCCATGGGAACCAGGGTTCCCCCACCGCTTTCTCCTAGGAAAACACATGGTTTAGTGCTGAATTGGGACAAACAGCATTTGGGTTTTCACAGATTTCTGTTTGTTCTGATTTAGCCCCAAAGACGTCCCTTTTACGATGAGGCACATAGAGAAACCATTGACCCCCTGCTGACCTCCCGGCAAAGCAAAAATTCAATCTTCTCCTGTTAGACAAAGACCACAAAATGACCCGGATTGTCGCCAGATTCTGTGCACAGATCTGTAGGCGCAGACCAACCCACAGATTCAATCTAGTTTGTTAAGAAAATTCCCAAACCCAGATCCACCGGCGACTTTTGGGCCATTTCTCTAAGGTAGTCTATTTTAAAGTTTTGATGTGTTTATATGCCTGTCGCACTTTAAAACTTAAAATCCATTGTTGTATATTGTTTTAAATGTTTGTTTTGCTATTAGGATTGTAGTTCCATTTGCGTTTCTCAAGCTGGTCTCTGACCATAATAAATTTCATGTGATACAGAGTCTTTTGTTAATTCCAGCCCAGAAGCATGCTTCTATTTCTTGCCTCAACGCATTTCAGTTCTCAATAAAAGTCTTCTAAACCCTGGCCATGGAAACCAGAGTTCCCCCACCGCTTTCTCCTGGGAAAACACATGGTTTAGTGCTGAATCGGGACAAACAGCATTTGGGTTTTTGCAGATTTCTGTTTGTTCCAATTTAGCCCCAAAGAGCAGGTTTTTCTGGGCGAAAGAGGCAGGGAAAAGGCAAAACCACTTTCTAGGCAGGGGTCAAGTGGAAGTGTGGACAAGCCCAATTTTGCACTCCCCTTCTCCTTTTTCCAGTGTCACGGGGGCCTGTTGTATGTGCGTCAGGAGAGCCCTGTGGGGCAGTTCTTAGCCTGCATTGTTAACTGAGAGGGTACCTAATAATAATAATAATAATAATAATAATAATAATAATAATAATTTTTATTTATACCCCACCCTCCCCAGCCAAGGCCGGGCTCAGGGCGGCTAACAAGCAATAATAAAAACAAGTTGAATGAATACAACTTAAAAACAAGATTAAAATACAACAATTAAAATATTGAAACATTAAAATATTGAAATGCAGCCTCATCACAGGAGGAGAAAGGAAAAAGAAAGAGGGGGAGGGAATCAAATTGGCTCCAAGCCAAAGGCCAGGTGGAACAACTCAGAAAGAAATCAGATCCCTCAGGGCCCTGGTCTCCTGAGGCAGAGCGTTCCACCAGGCTGGAGCCAGTGTTGAAAAGGCCCTGGCACTGGTTGAAGCCAATCAAACTTCCTTAGGGCCCGGGACCACTAGGGTGTTGCTATTTATGGACCTTGAGGCTCTCCGTGGGGCATACCGGGATTAAGCCTGATTCCAAACAGCTCAGTTGGATAGCTCAGTTGGCTAGAGCATGGTGCTGATAATGCGAGGGTTGCAGGTTTGATCCCTGAGTGGGAGAGCTGCATTTTCCTGAATTGCAGGGGGTTGGATTAGATGATGCTTAGGCTCCCTTCCAACTCTACAATTCACTGGTTCTATGATTGTTGGATTCTAGTCTTTAAGCTTGTTGCTTCTTTGTTTCCGCTCTTCATTTCTCCTACGCCCCAATTAGAGTGTAGCAGCTGCGAGGTCACACAAACCAAAGTGCTGTCCATTGCTCTTTCCTCGAATTTGCCAAAATTTCCTCCCGTTTGTGGTTATTCTAAGAAATGTCTGGAAAATCTGAGAGAGGTAGTAAAACCAAGAGAGCAATAAGGCAAGACGTTGAGCCAGGACTGCAGTGAGATAGCGTTCTGTCTTTTTGCTCTTATTTCTTTATTTTGTGATGTTGAAGCTAGTTAATTCCTATGATAATCAGTACTTGTTGTTGTTCAGTCATTTAGTCATGTCCGACTCTTCGTGACCCCATGGACCAGAGCACGCCAGGCATTCCTGTCTTCCACTGCCTCCCACAGTTTGGTCAAACTCATGCCGGTAGCTTCGAGAACACTGTTCAACCATCTCATCCTCTGTCGTCCCCTTCTCCTTGTGCCCTCCATCTTTCCCAACATCAGGGTCTTTTCCAGGGAGTCTTCTCTTCTCATGAGGTGGCCAAAGTACTGGAGCCTCAGCTTCAGGATCTGTCCTTCCAGTGAGCGCTCAGGGCTGATTTCCTTTAGAATGGAATCAGTACTAGAAAAGTCTAAACAGAGTCCCCAAATAACTTATTATAAGCCCTTGATTTTTAACATAAGTAGACAGTCCTTCTTTGCTCTTTGGCATACAGTGGTACCTCGAGTTACATATGCTTCAGGTTACAAATGCTTCAGGGTACAGACTCTGCTAACCCAGAAATATTACCTCGGGTTAAGAACTTTGCTTCAGGATGAGAACAGAAATCGTGTGGCGGTGGTGTGGTGGCAGTGGGAGGCCCCATTAGCTAAAGTGGTGCTTCAGGTTAAGAACAGTTTCAGGTTAAGAACAGACCTCCAGAATGAATTAAGTTCTTAACCCGAGGTACCACTGTATATGATATAGAGGCCTGCGAATATTACATGCTAGGTCTGTTTTTTATTATTTAATTATTCTATTTATGAGACACCTCATAAAATTGTTTCTTGAGGTGTGTGTTTTTTTTAAAAAAGATAATTCAATGCATACAATAAAAGCATAAAAAAGAGACAGCAGCATCAAATCATTGAATCAGTATAAATTAGAACATAATAATAGCCTGCCAGGTCAGACCGATGGCTCAATGCTTGTGGAAAACCTGCAAAAGAGAAGGGAAGTTTTAATGTTTGATGTTTTATCATGATTTTCTTGTTTGATATTTTATCAAGCTGCCCAGAGTGGCCGGGGAAACCCAGCCAGATGGGTGGGGTATAAATAATAAATTATTATTGTTATTATTACTACAAGTGTGTTGCCTAGATGGGACAAGAACATCACATTTCCTTTCCATTTTCCATGCTTGGGTTTTCTGTTGAGTGTCTGCTCTTGGTAGGATTTTGTGGTGGCACCGAAGACTCCCTTGACATTTGCCAGCCAAGGAAAAGGACCTAGCTTAGGCATTGGACAGTGTTTTGCCCATCAAGATCCATCCACTATCTGAACAGACGTCTCCAAGGATGGTTGACTTTAGGTGTGCATAAGGTATGCACCTAAGACTAGAGAAGAACCTCAAGGAAGAAGCAAGAGATCCCATCAATTCCATCACATGGAAAGGAACCATATACACAGACTCTTTGCTGCCTAGGCATTGCCTGATTCCTTATATTCCTTTAAAGGTAAAGGTAAAGGGACCCCTGACCATTAGGTCCAGTCGTGGCCGACTCTGGGGTTGCGGTGCTCATCTCGCTTTACTGGCTGAGGGAGCTGGCGTACAGCTTCTGGGTCATGTGGCCAGCATGATTAAGCCACTTCTGGCGAACCAGAGCAGCGCACAGAAACGCCGTTTACCTTCCTGCCAGAGTGATACCTATTTATCTACTTGTATTTTGACGTGCTTTCAAACTGCTAGGTTGGCAGGAGCAGGGACCGAGCAACGGGAGCTCACCCCATCGTGGGGATTCGAACCGCCGACCTTCTGATCGGCAAGTCCTAGGCTCTGTGGTTTAACCCACAGCCCCACCCATGTCCCTTTATATTCCTTTAGCTCAGGGCTTAACAGTAAATGACCAGAGGAAATCTGAACATGGCAGCTGCTTCCTGGATGGATTTCCTATGTAGCTGATGGTCACCTTTAGAGGGTATTTCTTGCTCTATTTAGTGTTAATGAAGTGCTGACTTTCCTTTCCTTATTTCCTGCAGTGATGGGCTGTGTTGTTCTTGTTTTCTAAAGGGGGGAAAGGGCAGGAGAGGATGGTAGCAAAATGAGCCATCTTAATTTGGGGATGTTACATAGTTGACTTTTGTCACTTTTGATTCCAAAAGCGGAATCAAGTGCCAAGTGACCGAGACACTGATTTCTCCATGTTAAAGATCACAAACACTCTTGAGATAACATAAAGGAAAATCTCCATTGTGTTATCGAGATGCATCAGTGACTGACGAAATGAAATCTGATTAGCTTTTTCTTCTTTACGTTAAGCCTTTTTTTGGTGAGTTTGAAAAAAAAACACTGTTTTCTATATGCTAACTTCAGACCAGAAAGTGTAGTACTGGGCCTAAGTTTGTTTGTTGTTTCTAAATAGAGCTAGATGCCCAACAAAAAGGAGACATGAGCTGCTGAAATGTTGTTTGGACTTTCTCCCGATGCACCAAGTTTGTTCCCAGGAGGTCTGAAAAAATCCCCACATTATTTCATTCTGTGGATCTGTTTACTTTTGTCCAGTTGCGATCACAAACTGGCAGCAGTAACAGAAAGCGACTCTCTCCCCGGATGAGAAGAATGCAGAAAGGGAGATTTTCTTCTTATTCTTTCAAACAGATTAAGAAACTGCCAAACACTAGAGTGTGGCAATATATTCATGTTCCCCTAAATGTGGATGACAAGACTTTCCTGTGAAGAAAAAAATCTGCTCATCTTAATCTCACCCAAAGCTCTTTGTTCCCATTTACTGTAAAATGCAGCCATTCTGACTAAGGAAAAAGCAGGAGATGCTTGTCTCTCTGTGCATCAGCCAACAAGAACCGTCTGTGCTTTTCAGCCTATTTGAGTTTGTCAGTGGCTTATGTGCTTGGTGTAAGCATCACAATATCATAGAGGTTTTCATCTGTGAGCAGCGTTGTCTAAGCCTTCTTGGACCAAGTATCCTTCAGACCTTTTCATTTCCTTTGTTTTGTGTATCTGAACTCTTAACATGTATTGTGCTCTTTCAAAAGGCCTGTCCACACTTCCGCTTGTCCTGTGCTTAGAAAGCATGGGTCCAAGCAGTTTTCAGCTTCTCCCTCACTTCCTAGGCATGGGTCCAAGTTGTTTTGCATTTGCTCTGCAGCTTCCCCCCAGGAAAACCTGCTCTTTACTACTGAATCGGAACAAACAGCAATCGACGGGAAACGGAATTGCGAATGGGCCCTGCGTTTGTGAACTTTGTCAACCTCCACCAGCGATGTGGTCTTCCAGATGTTGTGGGCTACAACTCCTATCATCCCTATCAGCAGTGCTGACGGTGGCTAATGGGAGCTGGAAGTCCAGCCACATCTGGAGAGTGGCAGCTGTCATGTGCCAGGAGTCAGCTTTGCCTGATGAACAGTAGCCTGAAGGGGTGAAGGCAGAGCCACTCCACCCAAAGCTGATCAGCCTTCACAGAGGAGAAGGCACTGATGAGAGCCAGCTATTTCAGACCTCCTTAAACAGAGCTTTCAGCAGATGTCAGATGCTGGAAACAATACCTGTAGTTCCTGGCCCTACCTTGCTGCTTCCCGCTCTCCCTCTGGACCCTTGGCTCTGCAACCATCTGGATTCCCTGACCTCTGGACTGTCAGACTTCGTATGTGGATTCTGCTCTCAGGCAAGAGTCATAGCTGTCAACTTACAGATTTGAAAATAAGGGACCAGCAGCCTCGAAAATAAGGGATCAGAAGTCAAAATAAGGGATTTTCCGGGCACAGGTATGTTCAACTTCTGAGCCCCTCCGAGCCAAAGGCAGAAAGCCCAGCCAGCAGCCAAACGAAGCCTCAAGCCTCAAGGAAAACCACCGTCACTTCTCCGCTGGGAAGCGCTGAGCAAAGGCAAGGCCCCAGGCAACACAGCCGATTTGATCGGCACAAGGCATGCAAGCTCCACCCCCCAGTCGTTCTTAGACTCCTTATTGGGTGAGCAACGCAGCCAAGCAACGCAGTTGGAGCCTCGCTCCTCCCTGGCCAGCAGGGAGGGAGGGAGAGGAGCTGCTTCCTTTGAAACCTGGGAAATTTAAGGGATATAATCAATAAGGGACAGCAGCGGGAAACGGCGCTGGGATAAGGGTCTGTCCCGCCAAATAAGGGACACTTAACAGCTATGGCAAGAGTTCCTCAGAGACTCCTAGCCCCTGCTTGCTTGGTAACAGAACTCAGACAGAGCTGTGAATAACAGCTCTCCCCATCCCTGACACTTTCTTTCTGAAAACCCAGCTTCTATGTAGTGAAGTTTAGGTTCTTCCATGTCCCATGAAAGCTATACTGTAATTTTAGATGGATGTTCACAAGTTTCTGTGCATCATCATAATTTTTATTATTTGTACCCTGTCCCTCTGAATGGGTTGTTCCAGCCACTCTGGGCAGCTTCTGGGTAAATTAGGTCCAGTCGTGGCCGACTCTGGGGTTGCGGCACTCATCTCGCTTTACTGGCCGAGGGAGCTGGCGCACAACTTCTGGGTCACGTGGCCAGCATGACTAAGCCGCTTCTGGAGAACCAGAGCAGCACACAGAAACGCCATTTACCTTCCCGCCGGAGCAGTACCTATTTATCTACTTGCACTTTGATGTGCTTTTGAACTGCTGGGTTGGCAGGAGCAGGGATGGAGCAACGGGAGCTCACCCCATCGCGGGGATTTGAAACGCCAACCTTCTGATCTGCAAGTCCTAGGCTCTTTGGTTTAACCCACAGTGCCACCCGCGTCCCTTTCCAACATATATAAAAACACAATAAAATATTACATATTAAAAAAACTTCCCTATACAGGGCTGCCTTCAGATGTCTTCTAAAGGCTATATAGTTACTCATCTTATTGACATCTAATGAGAGGGCATTCCACATGGCGGGCACCACTACTGAAAAGGCCCTCTGCCTGGTTCCCTGTAGCTTCACTTCACACAGGGAGGGAACTGCCAGAAGGCCCTCAGAGCTGGATCTCAGTGTCCGGGCTGAATGATGGGGATGGAAACGCTCCTTCAGGTATACAGGACCAAGGCTGTTTTTGGGAAGAGAGCAAAAGGAAAACGTGTCTGTAAATTCTGAATAGGGCAAGGACTTGTTTTGAGTAAACCTGTCTCATAGGCCAAGTTTTGTTGACTTCTTTAATGTTAATGAAACTTGCATGGGTCTGTGGAACACTCACAATCACTGACGGTGATTTCTGAGCTTAGGGTTCCAGCAACAAGATGAATGTTGAGTGAAAGCAGCTGGGCTTTGCGCTTTGCCTTCACTGCTGATTTATTGCATTCATGTCCAGGATTTGTTCTGTGGCCACTTGCAGCACTATTCCAATAAGCTCTTCTTAACTGTTAAGGCTTAAATGTACCGAACCATACTTGCAGTCTTGTCTTGGCATTCTAGGCGGAGATGAGAGAGAGATGCATTGTCCAGTTCTTAAAATTAGCATAATCCCCATCTCAAATGCCGAGCCAAACTACTTTGCCTGGCATTTAGACACGTTTGCAGTAACCTGCGGATGTTTCTCCCCTCCAAAAATATAGGCAGAGATATTTGCTTAGCTGCACACAGCTCTACTTAACTTACCAATATTCAGGATGCTACCTGAGGGGGATTAATTTGCACATAGGTTGCCGAGATATTGCAGACAGGTTATTACAATGCAGGCTTTTATTCTGACTTGCCAGATTTCCACCGAAAAAGCTAAATCTGTATTAAGGGGAGGGGGAATATGAGCTGTCACTCTAATGTCACTGATGTTGTGCACCTTTCAGCCATTGACATCAGGTGGCCTGTTTTTGCATGCAGAGTTTGAAATTGAACTGTGTAGAATTCACTCCTACTGAATATTTATCTTGTTATTATATTGTGGGGCTGAGAGACAGGAGGGATCTCTACAAACAAGGGAAAAGGTATAATACTGGGTGGGTCTTCTAAATACCATATTTTTCACTCTATAAGATGCACCAGACTACAAGACGCACCTAGTTTTTGGAGGAGGAAAACAGCCCTTCTCCCTCCTCAGGGAAAAGCCCCCAAGAGCCGCACACACGCTCCACGCGGCTCTTTAAAGGGAGCGCTGAGCAGAGCCTCCCGCCTGCATTCGCTCCATAAGACGCACACACATTTCCCCTTACTTTTTAGGAGGGAAAAAGTGCGTCTTATAGAGTGAAAAATACGGTAGTTTGCTGTGATGGTGTTCAGCTTTTAATGGACCACCACCTTAGCTGGAGTTGGGAAGAGAGATATCTCCCGGCCTTCGAAGATAGACGTCTGCCATTCCGCTCTTCTGTGTGAGGAAGGATGGGGAGATGAATTCCAGTTGGTGGCTGTGATTCAAAAACAGTATTATAAAGCTCTAATGAACAACAGAAGGCAACCTTCAACCTCCCACCGTGCCATACTCCTGAGTAAAGCCTCTTGAGCTCTGTGACTCAATTAAGGAGGCTGCAAGGGCAGCCAGCTGGCCTCTTCCCCCTCTCCGTGAGATATGCTCCCACTCTGTGAGATATGCGATGTGAAATGCACTGGAATCGGGGAAGTCATGTGACAAGACTTGGATGGTGTGCCCAGGCTGTGCAAGGAAACAGAAAGCTAATAAGTTGCCCAAGACCCTCAGTGCCCTTAAGGCTTGGAGCAAGCAAACAGCAACAGCCCAACCGACATAGAGACACCCTGCGGTCCTCAGGCAGAACCTAGTTTCGAGAATCTTCTACATTCACACAAGGAAGCCAAGCAAGTTAGCAGTGCAGCAAGGCAATGATTTCCCCTCTCCCTGCCGGTAGCCCCCATTTCCCCACAATTCAGCTGATTCAGATCACATCTTCAAAACATATAGAATTATAGAGTTGGAAGGGATCTTGAGGATTGTCTAGTCCAAGCCCTGTAATGTAGGAATCTCAACTAAAGCAACAACAACAACAACAACAACAACACATTATTATTATTATTATTATTAATACCCCACCCATCTGACTGGGTTTGCCCAGCCACTCTGGGCGGCTTCCAGCAAAATATTAAAATACAAAGGTCAGCACCAACCCTTTGAATTGTGCTCGGAAACGTACTGGGAGCCAATGTAGGTGTTTCAGGACTGGTGTTACGTGGTCTCGGCGTCCGCTCCCAGTCACCAGTCTAGCTGCTGCATTCTGAATTAATTGTAGTTTCCGGGTCACCTTCAAAGGTAGTCCCACATAGAGTGCATTGCAGTAGTCCAAGCAGGAGAAAACTAGAGCATGCACCACTCTGGCGAGACAGTCCGCAGCCAGGTAGGGTCTCAGCCTGTGTACCAGATGGAGTTGGTAGACAGCTGCCCTGGACATAGAATTGACCTGCGCATCCATGGACAGCTGTGAGTCCAGAATGACTCCCAGGCTGTGCACCTGGTCCTTCAGAGGCACAGTTACCCCATTCAGGACCAGGGAGTCCGCCACACCCGCCCGCACCCTTCCCCCCCAAACAGTACTTCTGTCTTGTCAGGATTCAACCTCAATCTGTTAGCCACAATCCACCCTCCAACAGCTTCCAGACACTCACACAGGACCTTCACCACCTTCACTGATTCTGATTTAAAAGAGAGGTGGAGCTGGGTATCATCCACATCCTGGTGAACACCCAGCCCAAACCCCCTGATGATCTCTCCCAGCAGCTTCATAAAGATGTTAAAAAGCATGGGGGAGAGCTTAGTATTACTGGCAATGACTGGCAGTGGCTCTCTGAGCATAGCTGTCAAGCGTCCCTTATTTGGCATGACAGTCCCTTATTCCAGCGCCATGTCCCGCTGCTGTCCCTTATTGATGATGTCTCTTAAATAAGCTACTGAAGGTAATGTGGCCTTTTCTATGTCCAGCTTGCTTTGTAAACAACAAATTGTTGCTGTTTTTTTCCGTGTTGAATATATGCTATATAGTAATTTATGGACCTAATAGGTATCTAAAGCCATTTGCACGCAACAAAATATGTATTTTATAAAAGTAATTGTTGATCCCTTATTTTGGCTGCTGATCCCTTATTTTCGAGGCTGTTTTGGTTATGTGGACATCACCACTTCACAGAAATACTGAAAGCTTAAAAGGAACAACATTGTGGCATGGTCTCCCCAAGAAGAGTGATTTGTTTCTCTCATCTCGTTTCCTGAGAAAATGAGGATTCTCAGATTCACAACTTGAGCTGACGAGGTGATACGTCTTGGGAATAAGTGGTTTGAAGATCACACACGGACTCTCCAACTGCCAGTTTAGTTTGAATGCACTCTCTCTCCATGGACAGCTCCATGGAGATAAATCACCTTTCATCTCCAAAACTAAGTTGTTCTGCAGTATGTCAGAACTATTAAATTCTTCCCTTTAAAAGGACTTTTTACCTCCTTTTTTCTGAAGTCATTCTAGCCCTGCCTGGTGCTTCTTTTAAACAGCAGGGCCGCAGTAGTTTATGGAAACCCCTGCAGTTAAAGGGAATGGTTTTATTAAACTGTTGCCTTTAATTAAGTCTGATGGCAAAACCAAACATTTTTGTATATTTCGTTTCTGCCCGGATCCTGTCTTCCTTGCCAAAGTCTAATGCTCAACAGTAGGATTCCCTGGCAAAAGACCAAGCACTCTGCAGCCCTTTTCACCATACATTACTTGGGGGGCGGGCCTCAAAATACATGTCAACAGAGATATGAAGCTTGTCTTATCTTCAGACGGGCCTAACCTGAAGGGCAATGGGTGTCTAGGCTACAAGAATTGAGGATTAGCCCCACTGAATATGGAGACCATTAACTTTCATGGCTACTTGCACCAGTCACTTCATTTATGAAAAGCGGCTATTTCCAAAACTTCCTCTCATTTGACAAGGGCTAGATAAAAATGAAATAAATCTGGGCAATGGCCCAATGGATCAGAGGCACTGTTTGAGGAATGAGAATCAAAATGTTTCACCCTTAGAACTGAGGTTTCTTGGATGCTGGTTCCTTTTCTCTGGAATTACTATCCAATTCCTCACACAGTGTTGATAAACTGGTCGTACATCATTGTTGTCAGATTGTTGCAGAATAGTGCTTTCTGTGTCGTTCCTCTATGTTTTCCCCGAAACCGAAAATTGCTTCTTCTTTTTGCAATTAAACATGACTCCACTATTAAAAAATGGAGGGATAAAGAGAGAAAGTACCATATCTTTGCTCTAAAAGACTCACTTTTTCCCTCCTAAAAAGTAAGGGGAAATGTTTGTGCGTCTTATGGTGCGAATGCAGGCTGCGCAGCTATCCCAGAAGCCAGAACAGCAAGAGGGATTGCTGCTTTCACTGCGTAGCGATCCCTCTTGCTGTTCTGGCTTCTGAGATTCAGAATATTTTTTTTCTTGTTTTCCTCCTCCCAAAACTAGGTGTGTCTTATGGTCTGGTGCGTCTTATAGAGCGAAAAATATGGTAATTAACTGTCTGAAGAATCGCTGTGTCGTCTGGTATGTTCACCTACAACTTAACAAGTTGGTTGGCTTTTATTGTGTTCTTTCATTTAGTGAGCTTGCAAAACATGATAAAATAAAAAAGAGTTGACCACCTGAGGCAAATCCCGGAAGTACAAAATGAAAATATAAAGGAAAGATTAGTAAAAGAAATAGCACAGTGGATGGAGGTAGAGGAGGAAGATGTGGCGAGGACAATTATAAATGCATATAGAATGAAAATAAAATCAAGTAAAGCCAGGAAATTCCCAGGGGACTGTTTAGTCACATTTAAAGACAGAGAGATGAGGAACCTGATTTTGCAAAGAAATAGGGAAAAGAGACTATATATTGACGGACATTACATAATCATATTTAAAGATATTCCAATAAGGCTGTTAAAACGAAGAGAACCCTATAAACCATTAGTGCAATTCCTCAAAAAGAATAGGATTGACTTCCGATGGGAATTTCCGGAAGGTGTCTCCTTTTTTTATAAAAGGGTTAAAAGAAGATTAACTAGCCCCGAGGAAATAGGAAAGTTTATAAGAAGATATAAAGAGCTTCAGTCGGGAGAGGAGGAGTTGAAAGGTGCAGAAGGTGGACTTAATTTGAGGGAAGAACTAGAGTTAGGGGAAGAGGAAGATCAAAGCAGAGGAGAATTAGAAGAAGACGAAGAGGAGGAAGAAGGAGAGGAGATAGAAAGGATATAGAGTAACACCTAAATTAGAGTAACACTTAAATTAACATGTCTTTAAAATTATGGAATTGGAATATTAATGGAATGAACGATAAGAAAAAACGGAATGGAATCGAACGCATTTTAAAAAAGAAAAATTTAGATATTATATGCCTCCAAGAAACACACGTGGCCAGCAAACATAAAAAAATCCTTATTAATAAGAGGCTAGGGAATGAATTTATCTCTTCGGATAAAAAGAAAAAAAGAGGAGTAATACTCTATATCAAAAATAACATCGAAGCACACCAATTATTTAAGGACGAGGAAGGGAGAATAATAGCAGTTCGTATTAAATGGCAAGGCGAAACATTGATAATAGTGGGGATCTACGCGCCAAATGGAAATAAAACGGAATTTTTCAGACTACTGGAAGAGAGATTATTTGAATACTTAGATCAAAAAATTATAATAATGGGGGATATGAACGGGGTGGTCTCAACGGAAATAGACAGACTAAGAAAAACAAAGACAGAAGGAGGGAAATTACCTAAGACATTTTTTGAAATGGTCAAGAACTGTAATTTAGTAGATATATGGAGATTGAGACACCCCTTGGAGAAACAATATACATTTCACTCTGAAGCAAATCAATCGATGTCAAGATTAGACCAAATATGGGTATCAAATGAACTAACAATAAGAATTACAAAAATTGAAATCCAGGCTAAAGTTATTTCTGACCACAACCCCATAACAATGGAGATGAGGGGAGTTGAAAAACAAACCTTTAGATGGAGACTAAATGATAATCTGTGGGACGACCAAAAATTTGTGGAAAAAATACGGACGAGACTATTTGAATATTTTACAGATAATTTAGACAAAGGGGTAAAAACAAGTGTGGTATGGGATGCCAGTAAGGCTGTAATGAGGGGCCTGTTTATTCAACAAAACGTGTGGAAAAGAAACAACAAAGAAAAAAGATCTAAGGAGATTTTGAGACAGATTATGGATTACGAACAAAAACTGACTAAAAAACCAAACAATGAAAGGATATTGCAGGAAATAAAGTCCCTCCAAACACAATTTGCAATGTTAATAAATAAGGAGGTGGAGTGGAATATTAAAAGACTAAGACAGAAAAATTTTGAATTTGCCAATAAGTCAGGGAAATGGCTTGCATGGCAAGTCAAAAAGAGAAAGGAACAAAAAACAATTAACAAAATACAATTAAATGGAGAAGAGGTAACAGATCCAAAAAGAATTAGAAAAGGATTTGTGGATTTTTACGAGCAATTATATAGAAACAAGGATAAAAACAACAATAGGAAAATAGAAAGATATCTAAAAGAAAAAATGGTGAGGAAAATCTCGACAGAGCAAAAAGAAAGGTTAAATGCCCCAATTCTCAGAGAAGAGGTGGAAGAAGTGATAAAGGAATTGAAAAGAGGGAAAGCCCCTGGCCCGGATGGGTTCACTTCAAGTTATTACAAAGAAATGAAAGATATATTGATGACTCCGTTAGTTAACGTGATGAGTAACATCTTAAAAGAAAGAGAGATCCCAAGTACTTGGAAGGAAGCATTTATTACAATAATTCCAAAACAAGACGCAGATCTAACTCAAGTAAAAAATTACAGACCTATTTCTTTATTAAATACAGACTATAAGATCTTCGCCGGAATCTTAGCAAAAAGATTAAAAAAGATATTAATAAAGACCATCCACAAAGACCAAGCGGGCTTTCTACCGGGAAGGCAAATAAAAAACAATACAAGAAGTATAATTAACATAATAGAATATTTATCGGATAGATATGACAAACCAGCTAGTTTAATTTTTGTAGACGCGGAGAAAGCCTTCGATAATGTAGCCTGGGATTTTATGTTGAGAAATTTGGAATTTATGGATGTGGGTCAAGAGTTTTGGAATGGGATAAAGGCAATATATACAGAACAGAAGGCGAAGTTGATAATAAATAATGTCATCACTGAAGATATAAAAATTTCCAAAGGAACAAGGCAGGGCTGCCCGCTTTCGCCGCTCCTCTTCATAATTGTTTTGGAGGTCCTACTAAATGCGATAAGGCAAAATAAGCAAATTAAGGGAATAACATTAGGCTCAAATGAATACAAGGTTAAAGCTTACGCTGATGACGTGGTCTTAACGGTAGAAGAACCTATAGACAGCATAAAGGGAATTTTGGAAGAGATGGAGGAATTCGGGAAGCTAGCAGGATTTAAATTGAACAAGAGCAAGACTAAAATGATTGTTAAAAATCTGGACCAAGATAAGATACAACTATTACAACAACAAACAGAAATCGAAGTCGTAAATAAGGTAAAATATTTAGGTCTTTGGCTCACTAATAAAAATATTGATTTATACCAAAATAACTACATCCCGGTTTGGAACGAAATTAAAAAAAAATTGGAGATCTGGGCCAGGATGAAACTATCTTTCTGGGGAAGAATATCTATGGTGAAAATGATGATACTCCCTAAAATGCTATTCCTATTCCAAACGATACCCATAATAAAAGGCACTAAAAACTTTAAAGAATGGCAAAAGGTGATCTCCAGATATGTCTGGGAAGGAAAGAAGCCCAGAATTAAGTTTAAGTTTTTAACAGATACAACGGAAAGAGGGGGCTTTGCCTTACCAGACATGAGATTGTATTACGAGGCCGCATGCCTTTGCTGGATAAAAGAGTGGATAAAGCTGGAAGACACAGAGTTACTGGATCTAGAAGGGTATAAGAACAGATTTGGGTGGCATGCATACCTGTGGAGGGATAAAATAAGAGTACATAAGGGATTTTGCAACCATATCTTTAAAGGTCCTTTGATAGAGGTCTGGAATAGGTATAGGAATATATTAGAACCAAAAACCCCACATTGGTTGTCCCCATTAGAGCTGATAAGTGTAAAAAAAGTTAATATGAAGAAAAAATGGGGCAGGTATGGAGAAATGGTAATGAAGGAAGGAGCGAAGTGGAAAATAAAACCATATGATCAGGTTAAAATATTTACATATGACTGGCTGAGCTACTTCCAGATAAATGAAATATTTAAAAAAGAGGTGAAGGAAAGGGGTTATGAAGAAAAGGTATCGATATTTCAGAGAGAGATAATAAATAATGATCGTAAAAATCTGTCAAAAATGTATAATATACTGTTAGAATGGAACATGAAAGAGGAGAAAGTTAAAAATGTGATGAGTCAATGGGCAAAGGACTTCGGCTATGATATCCAACTAGAGAATTGGGAAAAACTGTGGAGAGTGAATATAAAGTTTACTGCTTGTGTGTTACTAAGAGAAAATATGATGAAGATGCTATTCAGATGGTATATGACACCTGCAAAATTAGCTAAGATGTATAAAACAGATAACAAATGCTGGAAATGTAGACAAAAAGAAGGAACGTTCTATCATCTATGGTGGGAATGTACGAAAGTTAAAGGCTTCTGGGATGAAATTTATAATGAAATTAAAAAAATACTAAGCTATACCTTCGTAAAGAAACCTGAAGCTTTTCTATTAGGCTTGGTGGGAAAATACATTAAAAGAAAGGATTGTAAAATCTTCCAGTATGCGGTAACGGCAGCTAGAATTGTGGTAGCGCAGAAGTGGAAGCAGGAAGAAAGCCCAACGATAGCAGAGTGGAGACTAAAACTGATTGAATATGCTGAGCTGGATAAATTAACAGGGAAAATTAGATATATTAAGGATCAAAAGTTTATTAATGACTGGGGGAAATTTGTGGGCTATCTGGAGAACAAATGTTTTGTAAATACAACGCTAGTGGGATTTAAAGAGGCACTGTAAAGCATTAAGAGGTACTGCTTATTGGAAACAATGTATGAAGGGAGGTATAAATGGCAGTATGAACGATTGGAATGTGCTATAAAGAAACAAATACGAATGAATGTCAACGACGCTGAAGGAAGTCTAAAATGTATGAGATGTACGTAATACGAATATAATGTATATATATGGAATATTAATAAAATTTTAAAATGCAAAAAAATAAAAAAGAGTTGACCACCTGCACCTGGTGCACAGGTTAAAAAAAAAAGGTAAAGGACCGCTGGACAATTAAGTCCAGTCAAAGGTGACTATAGGGCTGTGGCGCTCATCTCACTCTCAGACCAAGGGAGCTGGCGTTTGTCCACAGACAGCTTTTTGAGTCATGTGGCCAACATGACTAAACTGCTTCTGGAGCAACGGGACACTGTGATGGAAACCACAGCGCACGGAAACACTGTTTACCTTCCTGTTGCAGTGGTACCTATTTATCTCCTTACACTGGCATGCATTTGAACTGCTAGGTTGGCAGAGTTGGAAATTTTGAAAAAGTAATAAATATCATAAAAAAAAGAAACTGGGACAGAGCAACGGGAGATCACCCCGTTGCAGGGAATCGAACCACTGACCTTCCAATCGGCAAGCACAAGAGGCTCAGTGGTTTAGACCACAGCGCCACCCGAGTCCCTGCCCCCTCAAATAAATGCACCCAGAGCCATGACCTCCCCAGCCCCCTCACGCTACACCACTGGACTGGCATTTCCCTTTACGTATAAATTCTATGAATGGAGGGAAAGCTTGAATGAGGCTTACGGAAGTTTCCAAAATGGGGTCAAGTGTATACAATTTTGTTAAGTTGTGGGTGGACATATCAGACGACACAGCAATTCTCCAAACAGCTCTTTTTTTATTCACAGGTCAGAACAGAACTGAACAGAAGGGTGCAGCCAGCCTGCTTATATAGAGCTCCACTAGAATGCAACAGTAACCACTTTCTGTAACTATCCAATCACTGAACGTCACTTTCAATCCCCTATTTGCATATGTGGACCTGAGTGAAAACTATCTACAGTATCCCCCTGCTGGCCCAGGGTGAGAAATTCAGTACATACAAATATGATGATGCACAGGTTGGCAAAACACCTGAAACAGGTCCAACAGGAGGCAAAGCAAGAGCAGTTCCTGTTAATGGTTGGGAAAACAAAACCGAGACCCTTGAAGATGCAGCTGTTTTCTTTGCTTTCAGATTAATCAGAACAGAAGGCTGTCTTAGTGTTTATTTTTCTAATGGTAAATCAGAATGTGCTTTCAGTTTCATCAAATAAAGCTTCTGTTTCTACAAGTGTTCCTCTGCTCCAAATGTGCAGCATTTTACGTCCCCCTCTCGGTGGGATGAAGTTGAAGATTGTAAAATGTTTATGCTGCAAATGCTGTAGTTTTCAATTGTGCGGGTCCAGCTTTGACGGACAGAAATTTTCCATCGCCGGATTTTGAACATGGATGGCCACAAATGGCTCAGCTGAGCATTCGTTTTCTCAGTTGATGTATATTAAGAATCCCAACAGAACAACTATGCAGCAAAGCAAGCTGGATGCCTTATCTCGACTAAGTATAGAAGCAGATGTGTTATGTAAGAATAGCTTTGAGGATCTGATCAAAGAGTCTGCAATTAGAAAAAGCAGGAGAAAATTCTTCAAATATAAAAAAGTGGAAATATAAAAAAATAAACATTGTTTTCCTTCTCACTGTCGGTTTCATTTCATTTCAAAAAATAAAATTTTATTTTACTGTTCGCTATTGTTTATATTTTGAATTAGATGTATATTGGGGCACGAAAATCTTTTAAGTGCTTAGGGCCTCTAAAGGTCTTAATCTTGGTCTTGGGCCAGTTCTGACTAAAGCTGTCCTGATAGCTCTGTCTGAAGATAATTCACCCCCCACAAGTCTTTCTTCCTATATTGTTTCTGAGTTACAATCCACCCTGCAGGAATTCTTTCCCTATGCATTACCATCCTGTCTGTAGTCCCCTATTAATAATGTCAGTTACCTATTCATCAATTGTTTCAGCAGGGTCCTTGCCTCTCTCATGGAAAAAACAATCTGGGAGCATTTCTGTTTGGGAAGAAGTAAACTCCAACCATTCCTCTTTGCATCTATCCATCATCTTTCAACTGGAGACCCATGCTCTGCAGATAATCCTGGCTTCCTGACTGTATATCAGGGAAAGAACAGCTTTTGGAGTTGCAGGCCAGTCATCTGACTCTGGTCTGGTCCTGCAAAAATAATCTCCGCCAGCTCTTTCCAGCTAATCCAGTGATCTCTGTAATATTTCCTGTTTCGGCTTAGAACAACAAAGGGTTACGGCAAAGGGATGGCATCCGCAATATACAAAATACTACTCCAAAATCCCAAGAACCCTCTAGACGCAATCAAAAAACAATGGGAGGATGACATAGGCTATGAGATTAACCCCATCCAGTGGACCAGAATATGGTCTAAACCCGCCTTTAAATCCATATCAATGAAAAGGAAAGAACTCACTCTGAAACTCACCTACAGGTGGTACCTAACACCAAGAAAACTAGTGTTAATACGCCCAGAAACCTCACCTAAATGCTGGAGAGAGTGCAGCTCCACAGGTACATACCTCCACATGTGGTGGGAATGCCCCAAAATCCAACTATTCTGGACAGCAGCCATACAAGAAATATGTAAAATAACTAAGCAAGTATTAGAAATCACCCCAGAATTGGCCCTACTAAACATCTTCCAAGACAATAACGCCCATTTACCTCACAAAGAACTCATAACCCACCTACTTTCAGCAGCCAGAAACATCATAACCAGACACTGGAGAGACCTGTCAGGAGTGAGCATGGACCAATGGTACCAAATAGTATAGAAAACCCCTATTAGAAAAACTAACCAATAAGCTGAAACTGACATGGGGACAAATAGAAGAAGACACCTTCACGCTGGTATGGCTCCCCTTTATCACATACACAGCCCAAGATGACAACAAAAATCCACCAACAACATACAAATCAATATGGCTAACCTGATCCAAACACTCACACGTGAAAACAAAGATCACCACAGCCAATCACAAATGAACAACCACACCCTAGGCCAACCCCAACCTCTCTCACCACCAAAGGAACGCAAGAAAATAGCAGAGAACCTGCACAAGCGACGCTGACACAAAACACCACACATATATTAAGTAAAATAGAAACATCGCCCCCGCCCCCACCCCACTCACCTTTCCCCCCTCCACCTCTTTCCCCCTTTTTCTTCCTAACTGATCTGTAAAAATGTAACTTGGGGGGGGGGGGAGAGAGAGATTGCTCATACTTTTGTAAACCAAGAAAATCTTTAATGATAAATATTATGTACTGAGCTGAATCCTAGAACAATAGGATCTGGAATGCAGCAGTCTGATTGGTCTGCAGGAGCCACCCGATCCAACTCCAGGTGAATCAGTGACCTGATTGGCCTGCAGGAGCAGCCAATCAGGCTTCTGGAGGAAGTGAATCCGCAACCTAATTGGCCTACAGGAGCAGCCCAGAATTAGCCAATCACGCGGGACCCATTGTGTAAAATTGTAAATAATGTATATATAGCTAGACATTTTGGGGGAAGTTTCACTCATTGCTACTACGAGCTGTCCACTGGCTGAGACCTAGGGCAGAAAGGAAAAGCTTGGGGTTTTTGCCCTGTTGGCCCACACCAAAGCCCCTGGGTTTCATCTTACATTTGGGGGCTAACTATACTTTACTCAAACCTATGTGATATGCCATGTTTATATATATATATATATATATATATATATATATATATATATATATATAGATAGAGAGAGAGAGAGAGAGAACAGCAATTTCAAGAGAGGAGCATCTTGTGTAGAGAAATATCAAGCATGCAGGGAGGAGGCACTCAGCCCTTTCCCTGTGCTTTGTTTTTTTCCAGCAAATTATCAGCACCTTTTCTTCCCTTCGGGGAGAATTTAAACATGTGTTTCATATGTCTGAAATTGTGTGTGTGTAAATCAGAAAGGGAGGCAATCTGGACATGGGAACCCTCTGCAAAGGGAATGAATTAACGCCCTCCCTCCAAATTACTTCCTGAAAAAGTTGTTTCAAAACATGCATGCACGCAGTGGAAGCAGACCTCTTAGGAGGCAGGCTTGTGCATATTGTGCAATTAGTTTCTGATGCTATATGGTTTTCCTTTCTTTCTTGAAGTGCTTAAGTGTTATTGTTTTTGTCTGGAAGCGATTGCTGCACCATCCATCTTCGTCTTTCTCTTGCATCCGCGAGCGCTACAGGTTTGTCCACCCCCGGAGGAATGTGTGTTTGCTTTGTCGTCTGTTTGTTTTGCTTCTTTGATGGTCCCAAGCTCTCTTAACAAATGAATGTTTTTATATACATATAATGTTCTCTTTTCATTTCTGATCCCTTTTTAAAGTGGACATCAAGGAGCTGGAGCTTGCAGTGACAAACCCAAACAGAAAGGACAACCGAGCCCTCATTTTAAGTCAATTTATGCGTCTGAATAAATACAAGAGTCAGCTGCAAAAATTAGAAATCAAGCTTTCTCCAAAGCGAAGCTGCCTAAAATATATTATGTGCTGCAAATGACATAAAGCAGCATATTCCGACCACATTCTCGAAGCATTTGGAAACGGAGGGCTTCCCCCCCAACCCCCATTCCCACAGCCCCAGATAGATTTACTGCTGAAAATAAAATATGTCTCTCAGCAGGAAGAGGTCACCGAGTGGTTGGAGGTAAAATTGGGGCCTATGGAAAAATCCATGTCTGTTTAGTTAACCGGTGTCATACAATTAGGCAATGCTAAAAAATCAATTAGTCACACATTAGGATTGCAATGGCATGTTTTTGTAACTGATCCATTGATATTTTATTGCCCACTCACTGTTTATGCAGGGTATTTCAACCATAAAAATAATAACAATAAAAAGGTCCTTTCTGCCTTTAAAACAGTGCAATGAAATTAAACCATAATGTTAGAAAGCGGGGTGCAGGGAACAATGTATGATCAATTACGGAATGAGTGAGCTCCTAAAAACATCCCAGATACACTCAAGTGACCCCCCTGAGTCCAAACAGTCTTGCTGTGGTCTAAAGTTAAATTCACGTTATTTATTTAAAAATAAAGCAGTGAGCTTAATATGCAATACAAGTGGGACCTACACAACAAAAATAGAGGGACGCAGGTGGTGCTGTGGTCTAAACCACTGAGCCTCTTGGGCTTGCCAATCAGAAGGTCAGTAGTTCAAATCCCCGCAATGGGGTGAGCTCCCGTTGTTTAGTCCCAGCTCCTGCCAACCTAGCAGTTCAAAAACATGCCAGTGTGGGTAGATAAATAGGCACCACTGCGGAGGGAAGGTAAACGGGGTTTCCGTGCACTCTGGTTTCCGTCACGGTGTCCTGTTGCACCAGAAGCGGTTTAGTCATGCTGGCCACATGATCTAGAAAGCTGTCTGTGGACAAACTCCGGCTCCCTCAGCCTGAAAGCGAGATGAGCACCGCATCCTCATAATCACCTTTGATTGGACTTAACTGTCCAGGGGTTCTTTATCTTTTTTACCTTACCACACAACAAAATGTTGCAGTGTGTGTACCCCATAAAGGTAAAGGGACCCCTAACCATTAGGTCCAGTCGTGGCTGACTCTGGGGTTGTGGCGCTCATCTCGCTTTACTGGCCGAGGGAGCTGGCGTACAGCTTCTGGGTCATGTGGCCAGCATGAACAAGCTGCTTCTAGCAGCGCATGGAAACGCCGTTTACCTTCCTGCTGGAGCAGTACCTATTTATCTACTTGCACTTTGACGTGCTTTCGAACTGCTAGGTTGGCAGGAGCAGGGACCGAGCAACGGGAGCTCACCCTGTCACGGGGATTCGAACTGCCGACCTTCTGATTGGCAAGTCCTAGGCTCTGTGGTTTAACCCACAGCGCCACCCGTGTCCCTTTGGGTACCCCATACCCTCCAACATATCTATTCTACATCACAAAGATTATCCTGTGTTTGACCTCGCTGCACGCAAAGACGTCATATAAAAATCTACATTTGTCACCTTGAGCCAATTACAACTGCTAAGCCTAACCTATCCCACAGGATTGCCGTAGAGGGAGAAAATGTGCAAGGGAAGGGAACATGCACAATGCCAGGTGTCGGCAAGGTTTACTTCGCGTGGGCCGGTTCACCCCAGTGGAGATTCCTCTGTGGGTGTGCATGAGCGTGCGCGCCCACAATTTCTGGCGCTGTGGAAGCGAGGCCACATGCCACGCTGCGCTGGTTTAGCGTAGTGTGTGGGGAATCACCGAGTGGGTGGCTCAGTTCGGGGGTGGCTCGTGAGCCAGTTAAATGACCCCCGTGGGCTGCTTGTGGCCCATGGGCCTTAGGTTGCTGACCCCTGCACAACGCCTTCAACAGATAAATGTAATGCAAGTAATGGGAACTGTGAGAATGATCAAGAACAGACCAGAAAGGAAATCCTATTGAATTCAGTGGGACTTAGTTCTGAGTAAAAATGCTTAGGATTGCAGTGTAAGGCAGCCCAGCTACCTGGGGTAAGCTCCACTGAATGCAGTGGGACTTACGTACTCCACGGTAGTAAAGGTAAAGGGGCCCCTGACCATTAGGTCCAGTTGTGACCGACTCTGGGGTTGTGCGCTCATCTCGCTCTATAGGCCGAAGGAGCCTACATTCAAATGAAGGTACTCTACTGCATATCAACCTAAAGCAAGTTGTTGTGCTTCCTTTTTTCTGGTTATTTGGCTATAACTTTTGATAGAATACAGATAATTGAACAAACTTTGTTGCATTACATTCTTCATTAAATTATATTTCCATTGATGTATAATTTTATGGTAAAAGGTAAAGGGACCGCTGACCATTAGGTCCAGTCGTGACCAACTCTGGGGTTGCGCACTCATCTTGCTCTATAGGCCGAGGGAGCTGGCGTTTTTCCGCAGACAGCTTCCGGGTCATCTGGCCAGCATGACTAAGTCGCTTCTGGTGAATCAGAGCAGCGCACGGAAACGCCGTTTACCTTCCCAACGGAGCGGTACCTATTGATCTACTTGCACTTTGACGTGCTTTCGAACTGCTAGGTTGGCAGGAGACTTCATGGTAGACATTCACAAAAAAGGAATAAAAACTCCACGCAGTTCTTCAAAACTTGCTGGCTGCTGAAGCCTTGCAATAAAAGAATTTAAAGCGGATTGTTGACCTTTTCCTTCAAAATTATAGGAAGGGTTTCCTATGCCAGCTTCATTATTTCCTGCATTTGGTGCACAGATTTTATTTTTTAGTGTAAACAGGACTCTGTTTTGCACCCACCCAGCGAGCACTTTTAATTGTGCTCTGAGATGTGGAGGGGAGGGGGGGAAAGGAAAACTGGGGCAATCTGGGATCAAATAAGAAACTAGGTCTGCTTTTGTAATTCTAGGCCTGTCCCTGGAAAATTGGGACACTTGGAGGGTATGGTAGAAGAAG
The DNA here is from genome assembly GCF_965113315.1 of Podarcis vaucheri. Taxonomy (NCBI): domain Eukaryota; kingdom Metazoa; phylum Chordata; class Lepidosauria; order Squamata; family Lacertidae; genus Podarcis; species Podarcis vaucheri. Next base: position 95,131,035 of record NC_138763.1, on the reverse strand, counting down.
AAGAAGAAGAGTTTGGATTTGATATCCCGCCTTTCACTCCCTTTAAGGAGTCTCAAAGCGGCTAACATTCTCCTTTCCCTTCCTCCCCCACAACAAACACTCTGTGAGGTGAGTGGGGCTGAGAGACTTCAAAGAAGTGTGACTGGCCCAAGGTCACCCAGCAGCTGCATGTGGAAGAGCGGAGACGCGAACCCGGTTCCCCAGATTACGAGACTACCGCTCTTAACCACTACACCACACTGGCTACCCACTGAGAGGGGCACCCTGATTTTCATTGGAGAAATGTTGGAGGGTATGGAGTTAGGAGACCCCTGAGCCAAGGAGATAAGTATCTATACAACCTTTAGAAGACATCTGTAGGTAGCCCTGTTTGCGGGAGTTTTTTAACGTTCTATGTTTTATATTGTTTTTATATACAGTGGTACCTCGGGTTAATTACGCTTCAGGTTACATATGCTTCAGGTTACAGACTCAGCTAAGCCAGAAATAGTACCTCAGGTTAAGAACTTTGCTTCAGGATGAGAACAGAAAATGTGCTCCGGTGGCATGGCAGCAGCGGGAGGCCCCATTAGCTAAAGTGGTGCTTCAGGTTAAGAACAGTTTCAGGTTAAGAACGGACCTCAGGAATGAATTAAGTACTTAACCCAAGGTACCACTGTATGTTGGAAGCTGCCAAAGTGGTTGGGGCAACCCAGTTACATGGGTGTGGTATAAATAATATACCATTACTATTACTATTATGGAATCAAAAGGTAAAGGTACCCCTGACCATTAGGTCCAGTCGCAGACAATTCTGGGAAAATAGGCCACCGTTTGTCTGCAGACGGTTTTTCCGGGTCATGTGGCCAGCATGACTTAACCTCTTCTGGCGAACCAGAGCAGTGCACGGAAACGCCGTTTACCTTCCCACCGGAGTGGTACCTATTTATCTACTTGCACTTTGACGTGCTTTTGAACTTCTGGGTGGGCAGGAGCTGGGACCCCGTTGTGGGGATTCTAACTGCCGACCTTCCGATCGGCAAGCCCTAGGCTCTGTGGTTTAGACCACAGCGCCACCCGCATCCCATAATTATGGAATAGGATGTCCCTATTTTCATTGGAGAAATGTTGGAAAGTACGAGAAAGCACCACACAAATGGCATCAGAACCTGCTCAAAAAAATATTGCATCTACTCCTTTTTTAAATTTCCCCTGGGGAAATTATTTCCGCTGTTGGAAATCTGTGAGCTGCCAGCTGGATAGAGAGAACACCATGTGGACAACCCACACCAAAATCGAGAAACACGTGGCTTTAAGTCCGCATTAAACTCATCACTGCAATTCACATATGAAGACCCCCAATCTCTGATCAACACAATCTGCACCAAGAATGGAAAGCATGAAAATGTATGCACATAATTCAAGAAACTTAGTTAAGCCACACCTGATGTGCATGATATCGTCAAGAAATTAGGCATGTGGGAACTTTCCAGAAAACATCTGCCTGTTTTAGAGATAAGACCATAAGCCTGGAAGATAAGAGGTTTAACGAGGAGTCTTTAAAATAAAAAATAAAAATAAGCCTGAGTGGCTTTCTCGCTTTGGGAATCCCAGATTGTGGGACAAACAACAGGGAATGTTATTATCCTTCTGACCCTCTTGAAAACTTCCCAGACACATTTTGTTTGCTGCATTTTTTATCCTGCCCATTCTTCAAGGAGTGCTCATGGTTTCCCTGGATGCCGTTTTTAGGCTCCTCACAACAACCCTATGAGATGCTAGCTTGGACTGCAAAGGAGTGAAGGATGCATGGCCACTAAGTTTCGCCACCATTGCTGAGCTGCCCCAAGCCACCACTTTGGGATGTGACATCACTGTAGCAGTCAAATACAGCATTTCCTGTTTGCCCAGAGTGGACACACAGGGGAATGTTACTCCAGCCAGGAGGACTTCCTGTCACACCTGGTCTGGAGCATCTTCCCACTGTGTGTAACCAGGTAGATGGGCGTGGACCTGGCAGACCCCATAAAAGGGCTGGTCACGCAGCCATCTTCCCTTTTCTCTTGATCCCATCTCTTCTTGATGCCTTTTGCTGTCTGCTGGCTCTCAGGCAGCTGCCCCTCTAGATCAAGTAAATCAAGGCTTAACTAACTGACCAATCCCATCGGTTCTGCCCCTCCCAACAAAAGTCCTGCCCCCTAACAAAAATCCCGGCTACGCCCATGAGCTGGAGTAAACAGTACAGTGGTACCTTGGGTTACAGACGCTTCAGGTTACAGACGCTTCAGGTTGCAGACTCCGCTAACCCAGAAATAGTACCTCGGGTTATGAACTTTGCTTCAGGATGAGAACAGAAATCGTGCTTCAGCGGCACGACAGCAGCAGGAGGCCCCATTAGCTAAAGTGGTGCTTCAGGTTAAGAACAGTTTCAGGTTAAGAAAGGACCTCCGGAACGAATTAAGTACTTAACCCGAGGTACCACTGTAATGTGTTCACTGCTTTAGAGATCAACATTTCACAAGGGTGAAACAGTGGAACAAATGCTGGTATGATGCAACATCATCCATAATTTAGAAAACTTGCATTAAATTAATTATGGAACAATTAAGCAAAGAAGATTTAGGCTGCACTCCTGTACACACTTACCTGGGAATCAGTGGGGCATACTCTTGACAGGGTTATGCTGTTAAAGAATCACATGAATCCATCTAAAATCTGCTGAGCAACAAATATATATACAGTGGTACCTTGGGTTACAGACACTTCAAGTTACAGACGCTTCAGGTTACAGACTCTGTTAACCCACAAATAGTACCTCAGGTTAAGAACTTTGCTTCAGGATGAGAACAGAAATTGTGCGGTGCGCAGCAGCAGTGGGAGGCGCCATTAGCCAGTGTGGTGTAGTGGTTAAGAGCGGTAGTCACGTAATCTGGGAAACCGGGTTCGCGTCTCCGCTCCTCCACATGCAGCTGCTGGGTGACCTTGGGCTAGTCACACTTCTGTGAAGTCTCTCAGCCCCACTCACCTCACAGAGTGTTTGTTGTGGGGGAGGAAGGGAAAGGAGAATGTTAGCCGCTTTGAGACTCCTGAAGGGGAGTGAAAGGCGGGATATCAAATCCAAACTCTTCTTCTTCTTCTTCTAAAGTGGTACCTCAGGTTAAGAACAGTTTCAGGTTAAGAACAGACCTCCAGAACGAGTTAAGTTCTTAACCCAAGGTACCACTGTATTTTGTTAAAACTCTTTTTTAAAAAACCACCAAGCTTATTGTTTTTATACAAAACAATTGCTGTACATCTGTTTGGATAAACTCAAAGATTGGGATAGCGTGATTTGAAAATGCATTTGGCTGGACAAGTGTCCAAGACCAGTAAAATACAGGATTGAGGAAACCGCTGCTGGAGAGCTAGGAATCCCTAACATCATTACATATGATTATGCCTGTAAGATGCAATTTCTGGGTAATTGGATTCCAGAAGGAGGTGCTCCTTTGCAGAGAGAACTGGAGCAAACCTTGTTTGACACTGCGCTGAAATTGTCCTATGGTCAGAATGAAGCAATAACAGCATCAACAACAAAAGGTTAAAATTTTCACAAGGTGGTTATTAAAAAATACAGATTAGATGTAGATAAATTCCGCATCCAGATATCTCTCTCCCTTGGCTGGAATTCTTTTATTCAGTAGGTTTTAATGGAGAATAATGCTGGACAATATACACTGGTGGTTTGAGGAAAGTTGTAAAATGGATATATGGCAAGGGAAGACTGCTAGAACAATCTAGCTCTTCTAGGGAATGAAAATGGAAGGAGTTTTCTAATTTTCGAACCCCCGTGACGCGGTGAGCTCCCGTTGCTCAGTCCCTGCTCCTGCCCACCTAGCAGTTCAAAAGCATGTCAAAGTGCAAGTAGATAAATAGGTACCACTCCAGCGGGAAGGTAAGCGGCGTTTCCGTGTGCTGCTCTGGTTCGCCAGAAGCGGCTTAGTCATGCTGGCCACATGACCTGGATGCTGTACGCCGGCTCCCTCGGCCAATAAAGTGAGATGAGCGCCACAACCCCAGAGTCGGCCACAACTGGACCTAACAGTCAGGGGTCCCTTTACCTTTTTATGGGTCCAAATATGTGTGCACCATTGGCAAGTATATATTCTGGCCTGGCAAAAGCACTAACTCAGGGAGGTCCACTGACCTTCTTCCAGGCGCGAATGACGGCTAACTGACACCCGAGGTGGGGCAAACTGCTGGCTACGTACGACGCATGCGTGGTGTTGCTACCTAGGGCACATGCATGCGACACTATGCATGCATTGTACATAGCAGTTTGCTGCTGGTGCCGCTTGAACACCATACGCACAGTGGCGGGATCCTCTGATCACGGCTGCAGCCACGAACGGAGGGTCCTCCACATGCAAGGCAAGCCTTCTTGTCACCCCTCCAGACATGGCACCCGGGGTGCACCGCCCCTGCCCCCCTTGCGACGCACCTCCTTCTTCCATGCCTGGGGAAGCTTGAGGATTCTTGTTGGGGGTCTTAAGTATAATTGCTTAATTCACCCTGAAATGGAGAATGCTTTTGTGTATTTCTGAAAGGGTTTAACTGGAAGATTCCGCTGAAGCTGAAGAAGAGCAAGAAGACCTCTCTAATAACCTGGGTGGGTTAATAATGAAGAAGAAGAAGAAGAAGAAGAAGAAGAAGAGGAGGAGGAGGAGGAGTAGTTTGGATTTGATATCCCACCTTTCATTCCCTTTAAGGAGTCTCAAAGCGGCTAACATTCTCCTTTCCCTTCCTCCCCCACAACAAACACTCTGTGAGGTGAGTGGGGCTGAGAGACTTCAAAGAAGTGTGACTGGCCCAAGGTCACCCAGCAGCTGCATGTGGAGGAGCGGAGACGCGAACCCGGTTCCCCAGATTACGAGACTACCGCTCTTAACCACTACACCACACTGGCTCTCACAACTGCTGCTGTTTTCTGCTCTGTCCCGGTGCCTGACTTAGATCACATGAAAGAGATGGGATTATAACATGGGTAGGGAAACTAAGGCCCAGGGGCTGGGGCCGGCCCAATCATCTTCTAAATCCGGCCTGCAGACGGTCTGGGAATCAGTGTGTTTTGACATGAGTAGAATGTGTCCTTTTATTTAAAATGCATCTCTGGTTTATTTGTGGAGCATAGGAATTCGTTCATCTTTTTATTTTCAAAATGTAGTCCAGCCCCCCACAAGGTCTGAGGGACAGGGGACCGGCCCCCTGCTGAAAAAGTTTGCTGACCTCTGGATTATACTCTATGCATATATCAACTTGCGGGTCTTCATTTTGTATGAGTTAGTCTTTCTCTGAACACCGCAGAGAGAACAAAGGCGGAGGAAATGAGTCTCCTTAAGAAGAAGAAGAAGAGTTTGGATTTGATACCCCGCCTTTCACACCCTTTAAGGAGTCTCAAAGCGGCTAACAATCTCCTTTCCCTTCCTCCCCCACAACAAACACGCTGTGAGGTGAGTGGGGCTGAGAGACTTCAGAGAAGTGTGACTAGCCCAAGGTCACCCAGCAGCTGCATGTGGAGGAGCGGAGACGCGAACCCGGTTCCCCAGATTACGAGTCTATCACTCTTAACCACTACACCACACTGGCTCTCAAAGGAGACTACCGCTCTTAACCACTACACCACACTGGCTCTCACTTTCTCTTAAGGAAGAGAAAACATCTCTAGTGTAATGGAGACTGTAGGAAGAGAGAGACCTTTTGCTTCTAGGTCTGTTTGGAATTATCTTTTATTTCTTATAAGATGCTGAGCCTGTGCTGGCCATGCACAAGATATTGTATGGAATTATTCGGATATTATTTTTGTTCTGTTTTGAAGAAAGCTCTGCGAGTAAAGCTTGACTCAAACTTATGGCTCTGGACAATGTTTTATCCCCAAAAGAGCCAGTTTTTAAGCTTCCAGTTGCTTCAAGCTGCACAATTTTAATATCTGCAATAGTGAAGGGTTTTCAGGCATGGCCAAACTTAGCCCTCCAGATGTTTTGGAACTACAAGTCCCATCATCCCTAGCTAACAGGACCAGTGGTCAGGGATGATGGGCACTGTAGTCCCGAAACAGCTGGAGGGCCCAGTTTGGCCATGCCTGGTTTAGATGAAACACCACAAAGTTGTTCCTGGTGTTGCTTGATGGTACATGGATGGCAGGATTGGAAGGTGATGGGCCTTTGCAGTAGTGTGTGATGACATTTGTCATAGGGGGACAGTGAGCCAGAGGCACCAGCTTGCGAGGGCAATGGCAGGTGGACAATGTTGCGACATCTTGACGTTCTGTGCATAAGTATCTCACCTCTCTCCCTAACGCGGACAGAAGCTTCCTAGGCTTTGGGAAAGAGTCATGAGGCTTTAATACTTTAATACAGTGGTACCTCGGTTTAAGAACTGGCCGGTTTCAGAACGATTCAGTTTACAAACTCCGCAAACCCAGAAATAGTGTGTTGGTTTGAGAACTTTACCTTGGTCTAGGAATGGAATCTGAATGGTGGAAGGGCACTGGTGGCAGGAGGCCTCATTAGGGAAAGCGCACCTTGGTTTAAGAACAGTTTCAGTTTAAGAACGGACTTCCGGAACGGATTAACTTCAGAAACCGAGGTACCACTGTACTGTCATTTACTGGGAACATTTAGGGGACTAGCCTAGTCCCCTTGGTTCACTGACCACACATTACTGGGCCTTTCTCAAAAAAATTAAGCAAAGGCTGAATGGCTGCAGTAGTGGAAATACGATGTAGCCGTGGATTTGGGAGACAAGGATGAGATCTTAGGGCTAGATAGCAAGAGGTTCTTCGACATGCTGTATTAAAAGTGAATGAATGAAGATAGCAATTCCAAAGAATAAGAGATGTGGAGGCAACTCCCATCCCCTATTGTGTGCATTCCCTTGAGCTGAGAACCGTCACACGGAGAGCAAAATTAATTGCCTTGTTTGTGCGCATCGTAACATCTTCCCTGACTTCAACACATAGCATGCCTTTGAGGAATTGGTGGACCTCACTTGAAGACCTCTCTCACCCCGGCTTCTGGGAGCTTTGTAATAAGCATTTTGCTTTGATCTTTTATTTGTACAGCCTTTCCATTTATCCCCATCCAAAGCAAGTTCCTGCCCCATACTACGAGGCACAGACACACTTGGCCCTAGCATTCCCTTCACGGCATGCCATTTTTGCACGAAGAAAAGGGGATGCGATCGGTTTTATCACTGGTCTTTGTTCTCTCCACAGGCTAATTCTGTGATTATTGCTGTTTCCGAACATCTGTACAGTTGTTGTTTTTCTGTCACTTACAGGGATGAGAAGCCTTGACATGACATACTAAATTCCAGTTTTGAAAATAATGGCTTGAGGCGACGTGTCACAGAGTCAATGGACATGCAAAGTTGGGTGAGATATCCCTCCTTTTGTTTTGTTTTGTGGGACCATCCCTTGAAACCCAGTCAGATGAGTGCCGTCCAAATAATAGAATCATCATCATCATCATCAACATCATCTTGTGTAGGTGGGGTAGAATCTATAAGAGGAACCCAACCCAAGCAGCTCCTTTGTTGTCTGCAATGTTGAAAAAAATCAGGGGGTAACGGAATAATGTAGGAAATGCAAAATTAAAAATTAAAGTTATCTGTTGTTGTTTGTTGTTGTTTAGTCGTTTAGTCGTGTCCGACTCTTTGCAACCAGCAAAAGGCCTTCTGAGCTTACGTGGTAAGCTACTTTTGTATAATAGTTTCAGAATTAAAGTTATCAGTCGAAAGAAACTTATGCAAACTTAGCAGACCTTCCAACTGTCCCTATTTTCCAGGGACAGTCCTGGTTTTACAGAAGTCGTCCTGGTTTCTTATTTTGATCTCAGAATGCCCGGCTTTTCCTTGTTCTTGTTTAGTTGTTTAGTCGTATCCTACGCTTCGTGACTCCATGGACCAGAGCACGCCAGGCACTCCTGTCTTCCACTGCCTCCTGCAGTTTGGTCAAACTCATGCTGGTAGCTTCGAGAACACTATCCAACCATCTCGTCCTCTGTCGTCCCCTTCTCCTTGTGCCCTCCATCTTTCCCAACATCAAGGTCTTTTCCAGGGAGCCTTCTCTTCTGATGAGGTGGCCAAAGTATTGGAGTCTCAGCTTCAGGCTCTGTCCTTCCAGTGAGCACTCAGGGCTGATTTCCTTCAGAATGGAGAGGTTTGATCTTCTTGCAGTCCATGGGACTCTCAAGAGTCTCCTCCAGCACCGTAATTCAAAGTCATCAATTCTTCGGCGATCAGCCTTCTTTATGGTCCAGCTCTCACTTCCATACATCACTACTGGGAAAACCATAGCTTTAACTATACGGGCCTTTGTTGGCAAGGTGGTGCCTCTGCTTTTTAAGATGTTGTCTAGGTTTGTCATTGCTTTTCTCCCAAGAAGCAGGCGTCTTTTAATTTCGTGGCTGCTGTCACCGTCTGCAGTGATCATGGAGCCCAAGAAAGTAAAATCTCTCACTGCCTCCATTTCTTCCCCTTCTATTTGCCAGGAGGTGATGGGACCAGTGGCCATGATCTTCGTTTTTTTGATGTTGAAAGCTTTCTAGGAGATGATATATACGGAAATGAAAAAAAATGTTTAAAACAACATTTGTTAAGAAACCAGAAGCCTTTTTATTAGGAATTAAAAGGTACCAACATGCCAATGCAGCAGAAAAGACTTTTCATGTATGGAACAACAGCCGCCCAGATGTTATTAGCCCAGAATTGGAAAGAAGACAAAGTCCCTACCAGAGAAAAATGGCAAACCAAGTTGGTGGACTATGCCGAGATGGCAAAGCTGACTGGAAAGCTCAGAAACTTTATAAAAAATTATTTAAACTTTATAAAAGAATGGGAGAATTTTACAAGTTATTTAGGAGACAACTGTAAGCAGATGGAAACAAGAACAGGATTTTGACTAACTTGTTGTATAAAAAACATTATGGACAGTGTGGTTTGTTATAAAAATTGGAATATGGACGAATATGCAGTTGTAGATGTTTAAAATGAGAATCCATGGAGGGGGTGGGGGGAAGTCTGAAGATTCAGAGAAACTCTTTAGATAGACTTTTTTTTACAGTTTGTTGTCATTTATATTTTGTGTTTGTAAAACCAACAAAATTATTTCATAGACGAAGAAGAAGAAGAAGAAGAAGAAGAAGAAGAAGAAGAAGTGTTTTACACATTGCCTCTGACTTTCCTCTAGACTAGAGGAATACCCTGATGAGTTTCTCCGAAAGGTACAGACATGACTGATAAAAGGAGCTTCTTACAAGGAGCTAAGGATCAGAGAGCTAACAAGCTGAGTGATAGAAGAAATTTACTTGGGGGGCAGTGAGGCTCTTAAAATTTGGTGCTGTCTTGTTTTATTACATTTCTTGTTCCGTTTCCCCCACCCCACCCAAGGAAGGCAAATATTCAAATTTACACATTTGATACTGTGCTGTTATACATATGACAATGGAAAGATTTTTCTGGGCGGACCGTGTCACACCCACTCAGCTTCAACACCATGGGTGGTGGTGCATTAGAAGCAGGCACACATGGAAAAAGACCTCTGCCAAAAGCTATAGCTGCACCGCAGCTGTGACAATAACTGCCCATAAACAGAGGATTGCAGCCAACGCTTGTTTCTCTGCAGGGCTGCTACATCTCCTCATGACGGAGGCCAGCGACCAAACTGAGCCCAGGTGGAGAACAAAAGTGATGCTTGTGTGTGAGGCGAGTGGAGGAGGAGGAACAGCAATCTGTCTGATCAGCATAACCTTCTTTGAACTTGAGAGAGAGAGAGAGAGAGAGAGAGAGAGAAGGAATCTCCCTCCTCAGAGGTCTCACCAGCTTCCTGTCTCTCTGAAGCCGTCTTTGGAGAGTCTATATTTGTGTTGAGTAAACACGTAGACTGGATGCAGGTGGCGCTGTGGTGTAAACCACTGGGCCTTGGGCTTGCCGATTGGAAGGTTGGCGGTTCAAATCTCTGCAACGGGGTGAGCTCCCGTTGTTCGGTTCCAGCTCCTGCCCACCTAGCAGTTCGAAAGCATGTCAAAGTGCAGGTAGATAAATAGGTACCACTCTGGTGGGAAGGTAAACGGCATTTTCTCTCCCTCCCTCTCATTCCCTTTCTTTCTTTTCTTTTTTGTCACTCTATTTATAATTGACATGCTTCTAATAAAATATAAATATTTTAAAAAGAAAGCCTGGGCATCGTCTAACTTAGCGCAAGCAAATCAGGATAAATGTTCACTAAACAAGTTGTCTGGAAGAGTCCCCTAGGGATTGCGGGAGAGAACTGGATCTGAAACTGATCCTTTCCCCCACCTTCTATGCTAATCTTCCATGCAAACAATCTAATGTAGTTAATGGCCAAGTGTGTCAGAGGAATCCTCTTAGTGTCTCCCCTCTTAAGAGGCAGGTCTCAGAAAAGCCCTCAGGGGGGAGACTGAATTACCATGCAAATATGCCTGTTCTCTCTCCTCTAGCGCTGCTCAGACTTTATTTGCTTATTATAGGCATGGCTGTCAACTTACAGATTTGAAAATAAGGGACCAGCAGCCTCGAAAATAAGGAATCAGCAGCCAAAATAAGGGATTTCCTGGGCACAGGTATGTTCAGCTTCTGAGCCCCTCCGAGCCAAAGGCAGAAAGCCCAGCCAGCAGCCAAACGAAGCCTCAAGCGGTGGTTCCCACAGCGCAGCAACCCGGCAAAGGGGATGCAGCAAGGAAAACCACCGTCACCTCTCTGCTGGGAAGCGCTGAGCAAAAGCGAGTCCCCAGGCAACGCGGCTGATTTGATCGGCACAAGGCATGCAAGTTCCACCCCCCAGTCGTTCTTTGGCTCCTTATTGGGTGAGCAATGCAGCCAAGCAACACAGCTGGAGCCTCCCTCCTCCCTGGCCGGCAGGGAGGGAGGGAGGGAGAGGAGCTGCTTCCTTTGAAACCCGGGAAATTTAAGGGACATCATCAATAAGGGACAGCAGCGGGAAACAGCGCTGGGATAAGGGAGTTTCCCGCCAAATAAGGGACGGTTGACAGCTATGATTATAGGATGCTTAGAGAGTGCTTCTAAGCAGGTGCACCTCATGGAGGGAGACAGGCATGCCTTTCCCTGCCTTGGCTCCTTGCATTCTTTAGACCTGGAGAGGGGAAGGGACCATTCCAGGGGTATGGGAGAGTGACATAGACTTCAAGTAGTTTTTTTAAAAAAATGTACTCATTGCTGAATCATGCGCATGCCACTCCCCTCCCCGCCACACACACAAAAACACCACTTTTCCTCACATGTGATTGAGAAAGCTAGTCTGCGACAGAGAAAGTGAAAGAGAGTAAATAAAGAAATGAATGAGGGGGATAATATGCGCAGGAACTCTGACGTCCCCACAAGCAGGAACTTATTGAAGACTTTAATTCCTTAATTCCTCTTCAATATCAGCCTCCATTTGTTTCCCTTGAAGTCCCTGAAATCCGCTTCCCCAAATAACATATTTTGAAGAATGAAACCATATGGCCTGAGTGAAGGACTCATGGACACTTTTGGCAGTCTTTGCAGACTTCCTTGGGGTGTGAGATATAAATCAGAGCCGAGACCTTTCCAAATATAATATATTTGTTATCTGGATGAGTGCGTTATGGAGGTCCTATGTGGGAAGGAAGGTTTATGCTCTGCTTGTCCTTGCTAGCCGAGATTAACAGCGAGTTCAGTGGCTTCCCATGGTTTTTGCTTTTTTGAAGCTGTTCTTCGTCACAATTACTTATGGGAATTTTGGGTTGCAGAAGAATGCTCAGCAGCAGACTCCTATTATAGTCCGCAGTCAGGTCTCCCCTTTTGCGGAGGCACAGTATTTGTGAGAAGGCTCCGCTGAGATACATAATGTAAAATAAATTATTGGGGGTTAACTTTTACCGCAGCTGTAAGGAGATCCCAGAGGGCTGTTTTAGCATGTATTACATGCACAAGGATCCAAATTACTTTCTGTCAACTACTGTGCCTATTCCAGGAGAATCATGCTTTGAGAGTATGCAGACCAGAATACTTTGTTGGGTATGCTGTCAGTTCATCAGTATTGCATTGAACATTGTATTGTTACATGCCACCCCAATTTCCAAGCGGCGGAGGATTCCAGGGGTCTAGGTGCTTACACAAGGTTTGTGTTTTCTTTGGAAATGAGGCACAGCAGAGACTGTGGTGTCTTTATGATATATGGTTTAATTACACATATATACAACCTAAGCATTACACTCCAAGAGGGTCCTGTCTCTCCCATTGCTGCAGTCTCTGATTCAAACGGTTAGCAGACATTTTGCTCTGGCCCCCTCCCTCCAGCTTGACGCATTTAACAGACTGACACCTTTCCCCACTCTATCACACCAAGGCCACCCGAATCCTAAAACTTCCTCCTAACAAAAGCTCTGGCATTACCTTCAGACTCACTATCTCAGAGCTCAGGGTGGGGCTCCACCCATCTGCTGGCTGGCAGAGTCTTTGCTTTGTTAATCACTTACTTAATGGCTCTGCACATTTCCTTCGTCCTCTTTTAATGGTTCGTCTCCCCAGGAAATTACCTAACACAGGAAGCAGGTTTGGCCTGTATTTAAACCAACACTTGGCAGCCTATTTTAGTACTCCAGTACATTTCTGAGCACAATTCAAAATATTAGTGCTGACCTTTAAAGCCCTATAAGGCATTGGCCCAGTATACCTTAAAGGAGAGTCTCCATCCCCATCATTCTGAGGTCCTCCTCCGAGGGTCTTCTGCTGGTTCCTTCACTGCAAGAAGCAAAGTTACAGGGAACCAGGCAGGGGCCTTCTCGGTAGTGGCACCCTTCCTGTGGAACACCCTCCCATCAGGTGTCAAGGGGATAAAGAATTACACAACTTTTAGAAGACACCTGAAGGCAGCCCTGCATCCGGAGGTTTTTAATGCTTGATGTTTTTATTACGTTTTTAGATATGCTGTAAGCCACACAGAGCAGCTGGGGAAACCCAGCCAGATGGGCAGGGTGTAAATAATAAAGTTATCATCATCATTATTAATATTACTCCAAGCATTGATTAAATTCTAACACTTACTAAATCCAGGAAGTGTGGGTGCCTTGCACCCACAAACTCTGGCATGAGAAGAATTCTGCCTGCTGGATCAAACTACAGGCTCATCTAGAAGAGTTTGGATTTGATATCCCGCTTTATCACTACCCGAAGGAGTCTCAAAGCGGCTAACATTCTCCTTTCCCTTCCTCCCCCACAACAAACACTCTGTGAGGTGAGTGAGGCTGAAAGACTTCAGAGAAGTATGACTAGCCCAAGGTCACCCAGCAGCTGCATGTGGAGGAGCAGGGAAACGAACCTGGTTCCCCAGATTACGAGTCTACCGCTCTTAACCACTACACCACACTGGCTCTACACCACATCTAGCTCCTTCCTACTGCCTCTGACAGTGGGATCGGTACAAAACCGTTGTGGCAAGTATCCATCGATAGCTTTATCCTCCACAAATTGGTCTAATCCCCCTTTAAATCAATACATGTTAAAAACATGACACACTTATATATATATATCTGTCTCCCCAATGCACAACAGGCATTCAAGCCAAGACTGTAAAACTGGACTAACCTTCCCAACTACCCCCCGCCTCTCTCTGGAAATGTTACTTATTTACTTGTTTTGACTGGTATTGGCTTTCTGCGCTGTTCTCCGTTGAAACAGAAATTCCAGCTTCATGTGACCTTGATGCTGAAGCCTGTTTGCAAATATATCTGGATAAGTAATGGAAAGATGGAAATCCAGGTAATGAGGTTCAGGACTGCTGCTCAGTCTCAGGGTAAGCCAGATGTTTCCCATCCACCAGAAACTTTCCTCTTCGTGCTGCCACCCCACTGCCCTGGCCCAGTTCAAGGATGATGGAGCACAAAGTTGGGCTACAGCTTCCTTAGAGCTTGGATTTACTCATGAAATCTTCACTGTCGTGGGAGTTTTCCCATTTTCTTTTAGTCAGATGTTTTGAAGAATTTCTGCCAGTCACAGTCTCGGCCTCCATCGCACTCCAGCTCGCCTGCTGTACATTTTCACCGAGGTGACACTGAGCAATAGAACTGCTCCCTGGGCTGTACATGTTTTTATGATTCTTTGCGCTAACCACCAGAGCCCTATGCAGATTTCCGAAGCAGATTTGCTTAACTCAAAAAGAGGCGTGGGGGCATGGAGCTACAGTGACAAGCGCGCTCCCCACAACTTGGGGGGAAAGCATCCTTCTGAATCAGGGAACTTTCTGGGCTTGTGGATTTTAGAATCCTGATTTCCCAGGGCTCGCAAATGGTGAAGCTTTCCAACTTCAAAAAATGAATGGCAATAGGCTCAGCGAAGTGAACAGAAATAGTATATTCATCCCTGTATATCGCTGCCCTGGTGTATTAAGAAAACAGGCTTCCGAATGCCTGCATAGGGCTAAGACCAGGCTTAAGAAGAGGCACATCTTTGCCTTAAGCTACACAAAATCAGTTCCTTGTCACAGGGTGAATCACATTTTTTAGATTGAGGTTGAATCCAATCCTGACAAAACAGAAGTACTGTTCTTGGGGGACAGGAGGCGGGTGGGTGTGGAGGACTCCCTGGTCCTGAAGTGGGTAACTGTGCCCCTGAAGGACCAGGTGCGCAGCCTGGGAGTCATTCTGGACTCACAGCTCTCCATGGAGGCACAGGTCAATTCTGTGTCCAGGGCAGCTGTCTACCAGCTCCACCTGGTACGCAGGCTGAGACCCTACCTGCCCGCGGACTGTCTCGCCAGAGTGGTGCATGCTCTGGTTATCTCTTGCTTGGACTACTGCAATGCGCTCTATGTGGGGCTACCTTTGAAGGTGACCCGGAAACTTCAATTAATCCAGAATGTGGCAGCAAGACTGGTGACTGGGAGCAGCCGCCGAGACCATATAACACCAGTCTTGAAAGACCTACATTGGCTCCCAGGATGTTTTCAAGCACAATTCAAAGTGTTGGTGCTGACCTTTAAAGCCCTAAATGGCCTCGGTCCAGTATACCTGAAGGAGTGTCTCCACCTCCATCATTCTGCCCGGACACTGAGGTCCAGTTCCGAGGGCCTTCTGGCGGTTTCCTCACCACGAGAAGCCAAGTTACAGGGAACCAGGCAGAGAGCCTTCTTGGTAGTGACACCCACCCTGTGGAACACCCTCCCACCAGATGTCAAAGGAAAAATAACTACCAAACTTTTAGAAGACATTTGAAGGCAGCCCTGTTTAGGGAAGCTTTTAATGTTTAATAGGTTACAGTGGTGCCCCACAAGACGAATGCCTTGCAAGACGGAAAACTCGCTAGACGAAAGAGTTTTCCGTTTTGGAGGTGCTTCGCAAAACGAATTTCCTATGGGCTTGCTTCGCAAGACGACAATGTCTTGCGAGTTCCTGCTGGTTTTTCCCCCTCCCCCCTTTTTCTAAGCCGGTAAGCTGATCCGATCAGCAGATAAGCCACTAAAAGCCGCTAATAGCGCTAATCCGCTAATCCGTCAATGGGCTTGCTTCGCAAGACGAAAAAACCGCTTGACGAAGAGAATCACAGAACGGATTCTTTTCGTCTTGCGAGGCACCACTGTATTGTATTTTAGTGTTTTGTTGGAAGCCGCCCAGAGTGGCTGGGGAAACCCAGCCAGATGGGCGGGGTATAAATAATAAATTATGATATTATTATTGTTATAGATGTAACTGTTGGAGGTGGGCAGCTCAGAATGTCAGGCTGCCCCTTTCACTTCCAAGCCCTGATTTATGACCATTTCCCCGTCGACCCACTCACTTTCAAAAATCACCTGACATTTCCTCCCCCACCATTGGTGCAACCTGCTTTCTATCACCAACTTCTCGTGTGCGGCTCTCACGGAGAGAGAGACCTGCACCTGGGCTTTGCCACTTCCAACTACAAGCAGCAGCTCACAATCCGAACTTCTATGTTCAGGGGATGTTTTTGTAGAGATTATCCATGGTAGAAGCTTGGAGTGCTGCAGTCCACACTCAGGTGTACTATGGAGAGGTCACTTCCTGGTTCGCACTAAGAAGCCATTTTCAATGCAGCCCAGAGATGGAAGGGCACAGCTGTATTGAGGCAGTGCCCTGTGTTGAATTTTTGTCCCTATAAAGTTTTGCGCCCAAGGCAATCACCCCTATGGCCTCTCCCACACTACACCACTGTGTTGGGGCACTTTCCTAGGAGGCCATACTTAGTGGAGATTCCTAGGAGGCCATACTTAGTGGAGTGTAGCCCCGGTTGCAAAATTGTTGTTGCTGTTGTTGTTTAGTCATTTAGTCATGTCCGACTCTTCGTGACCCCATGGACCAGAGCACGCCAGGCACTCCTGTCTTCCACTGCCTCCCGCAGTTTGGTCAAACTCATGCTGGTAGCTTCGAGAACACTGTCCAACCATCTCGTCCTCTGTTGTCCCCTTCTCCTTGTGCCCTCCATCTTTCCCAACATCAGGGTCTTTTCCAGGGAGTCTTCTCTTCTCATGAGGTGGCCAACGTACTGGAGCCTCAGCTTTAGGATCTGTCCTTCCAGTGAGCACTCAGGGCTGATTTCCTTCAGAATGGAGAGGTTTGATCTTCTTGCAGTCCATGGGACTCTCCAGAGTCTCCTCCAGCACCATAATTCAAAAGCATCAATTCTTCGGCGATCAGCCTTCTTGATGGTCCAGCTCTCACTTCCATACATCACTACTGGGAAAACCATAGCTTTAACTATACAGACCTTTGTTGGCAAGGTGATGTCTCTGCTTTTTAAGATGCTGTCTAGGTTTGTCATTGCTTTTCTCCCAAGAAGCAGGCGTCTTTTAATTTCGTGGCTGCTGTCGTCATGCACAGTAGTAAAAACTCAGGCTTGTGATTGTCTAAAGGTTTACTATCTGTGGACAAACAATAAATTGAGCAGGTTTCATTTTCTTAGCTCATTTAGGGGATGATTGGTTATATATTAGCTGTCTTGAAAGTGCACCTGTGGAAACAGCAGCAGGAGAAAAAATGAATTCATTTTTTAAGGAGAAAACATTGCAGACTTCCTCTGGGTAAAGTGGTGAAGCAGAGGAATGAAAGGACTGATGAAAAATGCAAGGCCTTTAGCATGTTAAGCTAAAGATGATAGCAAAGTGCTTGGAAGCCTTCAATAAATGTGGTGTTCTGAGTACTAAATTGGCTGTATCTAATCCTCACAGAGTTAAAACAAAAAGTTAATTTCTCCAAACTGAAGCATAAGATAAATCATTAGTCGTCTCTGCAGAAAGCTAATCTCTTTGGCTGGAAAAAACTGCTCTATCTAACAGTGTCCAAATAAAGTTTTCACCACTTGTTTTATGTGCATTAATCTCTCCGTGGATTACACGGCACACAGCTTTGAGGTATCTACCTAAAAGCCATGAAACCTCTCGTTCTTATTCCAGCATATCAGCCTTTTTCCACAAACATAATGAAGAACAGCCTGCGTTACAGCTGTTAGTCAAGCTCATTAGGATCAACTTAGATATGAGCTTCGCGGGTTCAAAATGCTCACCTCAGAGAAGAGACGCAACATTATGAGGCTTTCTGAATTCTTTGTAAAATCTGAAATGTAGAATAATTTACCTCCTCCCCCTACCTTTGTTCTTCTTACCCGCAAGGCAGTTCCTGACCATCAAAACTACATCCCTGTTAAAGTTGCACTTGTGAGGGCTGGCAGCAGGAACCCTAGACACTACTTTGAAGGTGACTCGGAAATTACAACGAATCCAGAATGGCAGTTAGACTGGTGACTGGGAGCGACTGCCAGGACCATATAACACCGGTCCTGAAAGACCTACATCGGCTCCCAGTACGTTTCCGAGCACAATTCAAAGTGTTAGTGTTGACCTTTGAAGCCATAAACGGCCTCAAAGGCCCAGTAGACCTGAAGCAGCATCTCCACATCCACTGTTCAGCCTGGACACTGATGTCCAGCTCTGAGGACCTTCTGGTGGTTCCCTCACTGTGAGCTGTGAAGCTACAGGGAACAAAGTAGAGTCCTTCTCGGCAGTGGCACCCTGCCTGTGGAACGTTTGATGTTTTATTGTACGTACTGATGTTTTATTGTATTTTTAATATTTTGTTGGGAGCCGCCCAGAGTGACTGGAGCAACCCAGTCAGATGGACAGCATATACCGTATTTTTTTGCACTATAAGACTCACTTTTTCCCTCCTAAAAAGTAAGGGGAAATATGTCTGCATCTTATAGTGCGAATGCAGACTGTGCAGCTATCCCGGAAGCCAGAACAGCAAGAGGGATTGCTGCTTTCACTGCGTAGCGATCCCTCTTGCTCTTCTGGCTTCTGAGATTCAGAATATTTTTTTTCTTGTTTTCCTCCTCCAAAAACTAGGTGCGTCTTGTGGTCTGGTGTGTCTTACAGAGCGAAAAATATGGTAAATAATAAGAGGGGGCAGACAGCTATGAAGCTGCCTGGAGACCAGAAGGAACAAGGCAGCTGGAGTGTGTTTTCTGGAAAGGGCAGGAAAAGACAGGCGAGCAGCCGTAGTTGGTGCTGTGTGCGACAATGAGGAAGAGAATATGGTTGAAGGAAAAAGCTAGGAGGTTGACAGCATCAGCCAAGCAGCTTGGGGGCTGCGCAGGAAGAGCTTGGGAACTGCAGATTAGGGCCCCTCTGATCTAATGGATTCTGCTGCAATCAAACAATTTCGTTACATTAAATGATAGTGAATTGTTGGAGCCGGCTGAGCCTTCCTGTGGCAGCTTTGCTGACTGTAGAGTAACAGAATATTTACGCCGTTGCCTTGGGATGTCACCGTGTCAAAGCGCCCATTCATTCATCCATTACATGACAAGCCAAAGGAGCCACAACATGACTTCTCCTCCAGATTTGACCACACTTGAAAGAAAGCTGATCCTTGGCGGAGGCAACGGAACAATTTCCAAGTTCTCACAAATAAGGCTTGCTCAGATTTCTTCCTCCTGTTTGCTCCACGGTCTTGGTTGTTAGCTGCTCCTTGCCCAATCAACATTTCAGCAACATTTTGAAGCCAACGGAGCTGCAAGACAGGTAGAATGCAGAACTGGCACCTCCATGTTTCCCCAGTTGGCAGGGAGCCTGGAGAAATAATCACGTTGGTACGCCCCCATACTTTGAAACACTCCTTCCTTCGCACTGTGGCGAAAAGTGCTCTCTGGTTATGCAAAATTTATTTCAGCTCTTCTTGCTTCCATTCTTCTCTACTTTGCTTAAATGGCAGCCAGCAGCTGTAAAAGGCTTTGAACAGCAGTCTGGGCTACCTCCAGAGATATTAACAGAGTGTAAACACATCACTCAGTATTTTCTGTGGTTTCGCTAAAAGTGCATTAAGATTATTCTCAAGAAGAAATGAGTTCAAGGAGGATAGAAGGTCTTTTTAAGTATCCCTTGCAAACCTCAACTCATTCTGGCCTTTAGCCTTCCTGACTTCATCCTTACAGATCTGGGCAGCTTTGCTGTGCTCATCCTTGGTTATGGGTCCCTCCTTCCATCTCCCTTTCGGGTCCCAGCTCACCAGAAAGCTCTCTTTGCAACCACAATGCCTTCTGAAAGGCGTTTCCCCTCATCGGAATAGTTTGCAAATGTGCCCAAAGCATGTCGCTTTCAGAACACACGGCAGCAGTGACAAGGAAGAGCAGAATATCACACACTCACACTAAGCCATGGTTTGGCTTAGCATGATGTGTGAACCAGGCCAATATCTGAAATGGGCCAATAACCTATTGAGGAAACCCTGAGCAAACAAATGTGGCTTTAACAGTCTTTGGAAGCAGCCTCTATCCATTCAGTGGGAGGAAAGCATTCCATAGGGCAGATGGAGGAAGCCGTCTCAGACAGCAGAACCCAAGGGCTGCCTCTGCAGGGACCTCTTCAGTCATACTCCCCCTGCTGCCCCCAGAGGAGAGGCACTTGTGGAGGCTTCCAGGTTCCAGAGAAATCTCAATTTACGTATAAGCTAAACAAGCTATAGCTTAGGGCCCCGCTCTCTTAAAGGAAAAAACAACCTGGGTGTACATTTCCAAAATATAAGATAAAAAACAAATAAAATAAAACCTACATGCAGCAACAGTGTTTTGTGTTGTGTAGGCTCCTATGATGTAAGTTATGGGCCCCGCCTGCTAGCTTGCTCCCTAAAATATCACTGGTTTGCTCATTTCTATATATAGGGTGCCTACATTCTGCATGGACTGGTTGCATGGCAACATGCGCAAATGGCTTTAGATACCTATTAGGTCCAGAAATTACCATATACAGTCATACTTCGGGGTGAATACGCTTCAGCTTAAATATTTTCGGGTTCCGGTCCACGACGACCCAGGACTAACAGAGTGCGCTACTTCCGGGTTTCGCAGCTCACGCATGCGCAGACGCTCAAAATGACGTCACACGCATGTGCGGAAACGGCAAAACGCAACCCACGCAGACGTGCCGTCGCATCTTGCGTTCCATTCGGGATGCGAACGGGGCTCCAGAACAGATCCCGTTCGCATCCCGAGGTACCATTGTAGCATATATTCAACACAAAAAACAGTGACAATTTGTTGTTGACAAAGGACAGCTGGACATATAAAGGGCCCCATTACCTTCAGTAGCTTAGGGCCTCATCAAACCTAGGTTGTGGAATGAAAGGACAAAATTTACAGCCTGTAATGCTTTGAAAGAGAATATGATGAAAATGATGTATAGATGGTATATTACTCCAGTGAAATTAGCTAAAATGTATAAGACAAATAATAAATGTAGGAAATGTAAAGAAAATGAAGGAACATTTTATCATATGTGGTGGGAATGTAAAAAAATAAATAAATTCTGGGAAATGATATATAATGAGATGAAAAAAATGTTGCAATACATTAAAAAAAACCCCAGAAGCCTTTTTACTTGGTATTATAGGTCAGGACATTAATAGGCAAGATGTTAAATTGTTTTTATAGGCAACAACTGCGGCAAGAGTATTGTTAGCCCAGAAATGGAAACAAGAAGAAATTCTGACGAAAGAAGAATGGCAGACAAAATTAATGGACTATGCAGAATTGGACAAAATAACAGGAAGGATTCGAAACCTGCGGGACCAGAGATTTAAAGAAGATTGGAAGAAGTATATGAACTATTTGAAGAGCAATTGTAACCAACAAATTACGCTAGTAGGACTACAAGAAGTTTTGTAGGGAGAAATATATGAAGTGCTACAAAGTAGATAAAGATAGAGAGATTGGTTATGAGTTTGAAATGTAATAGGGAATATAAGAAATGCTTACTGAGAGATTAGATTGGAAAATTTTCAGACAGGGTTGATGGAAGTCAAAAATTTGAATAAGATGTAAAAGTATATAATTTTATCAAACCTAAATCTGGCCCTGCTTGTGAGAGCCCCTTGAGATCTTCCCAGAATGAGGAAGCTGCAGTTTCTAGGTTTCCTGTTTTGCCTTAGATGGCGAAATGGGACAGGCCACTCCCACAAGTGGGCTCCATTATGTCTCCATGGTTGTCGACAAGCAATATGTTGTAAAGCGCAGCATGTCAAGGAGCTGTCAAGGTGCCAGGCCACCCACAGGGCAGGCACACACATGAGAGGGACGGAACGCGATTAGTTATTATTAGCAGTAAATGACAGCACAGCAGAGTCCTCACCTTAACCCAGCTGAGATGTTTCTGAAACTGACCAATAGCTCTGTCCTATCCTCTCTAGCTTTTGCTCGGGATCCCTCCCAAGCAGATGGAGGGGGCGGGTTCCTCCTCTGGGTCAGTCTGGCCCATTGCTTGGGGATGTGCAGGACTCTCCTCAATCAGGGTGTCAGAGGAATGGTGACAAATAAAAATTAAAATGCAATCAGCTAAAACAGCAACATAAAAAAAATTCATTTCAATGCAAACCAACAGGTAAATAAAATAAAAATAACAGAGGCAGGTAAAACTATAGTTTTCATGACATGGGGAGAATACATCCAACTATTTCTAAATAGCAATGTGCACTAATTGCTCTGTGAGAGAGATATGGTACAGTGGTGCCCCGCAAGACGAATGCCTCGCAAGACGGAAAACTTGCTAGACGAAAGAGTTTTCCGTTTTGGAGGTGCTTCGCAAAACGAATTTCCTATGGGCTTGCTTTGCAAGACGAAAATGTCTTGCGAGTTCCTGCGGGGTTTTTTTCCCTCCCCCCCTTTTCTAAGCCGCTAAGCTGCTTATCAGCTGATCCAATCAGCAGATAAGCCACTAAAAGCCACTAAAAGCCGCTAATTAATAGCGCTAATCCGCTAATCCTTCAATGGGCTTGCTTCGCAAGACGAAAAAACCGCTAGACGAAGAGAATCACAGAACGGATTCTTTTCATCTTGCGAGGCACCACTGTAGTTGTATTGATCTAGTACAGGGGTCAGCAAACTTTTTCAGCAGGGGGCTGGTCCACTATCCCTCACATCCTTGTGGGGGGCCGGACTCCTATATATATATATATATATATATATATATATATATATATATATATATATATATGCAGGTTTTGGTGTCTTCGGGTGTCTTCCCGTGTAAGAGTCGGGGTGTCTGTGCGACGTTTCGACGACGTCTCACTCGTCATCTTCAGGCTGGTGCTTTCGGCTTCTTGTTACTGGAACAGAGCAGAGTCTGGTGTTTGAGTTCCTATAAATACTGTTGAGGGGTGTGGTGTATAGCCTCCAACGTTCTGGGCAGAGAGGAAGTTCCTAGATTAGTGTGCCTTTTCTTCTTTTGTTCCTTAATTACTTGAGGGATATCTTGGGTGATTTCATGAGTGATATTCTGAATATCACTGGGTGGGTCATTAAGTGTAGATTAGTTGCTAAAGCTTTCGTGTCTTGACCTCTTGAGCTTGTGAAGAGTTTTTCTGAGAAGATGGCTGTGCTGCATTTAGTTGTGCTCTAGCTAGCCTGACCAAAATCGACCCAGATGAAGCCAATAAAATCAGACTTGAAGTCACCAACATCCTCTGCTCCAGCAAACCACCCAGAAGCAA
Organism: Podarcis vaucheri; assembly: GCF_965113315.1. NCBI lineage: Eukaryota > Metazoa > Chordata > Lepidosauria > Squamata > Lacertidae > Podarcis > Podarcis vaucheri. The sequence continues at coordinate 95,108,032 of NC_138763.1, read as the reverse complement.
TTTACACAAAGAAGAACAGAAAGCACTCACCAACCTGAGGAAAGACAACAACATAATCATTCTCCCAGCAGACAAAGGCAACGCCACTGTTGTGATGAACACATCGGACTACCAAGCAAAACTATCAAATCTACTCCAAGACCCTACCTACCAACCTATAAAAACAGATCCCACCACCTATCTGGAAAAAACCACCAAATCCAAAATAAAAGCCTCTCCTATCAGTGAAGAAATCCAGCTAAGAATCATCCCCAGAGAAAAATCATCCAGATGCCCCAAACTCTACGGTCTCCCCAAGATACACAAAGAAGGAACACCACTCAGACCAATAGTCAGCTCCATAGGCTCACCTCTACAAAATCTCGCTAAATTTCTCGCTAAGCAACTTCAGCCCTATGCAGAATCCATCGCTTCACACGTTACTAACTCCTTCCAGTTCATAGAAACAATAAAGAAACAATACCTACATCCCGATGACCTACTTGTGAGCTTCGATGTTGTATCTCTCTTCACTCAAGTGCCCATTAATGAAGCCTTGACAGCCATTCAAAACAAATACAACCCCCCCAAATACATCCTGGACCTGACCAACCACTGCCTAACCAACACGTACTTCATCCACAATGGACAAAGATACAAACAGATAGAAGGAGCACCTATGGGATCACCCCTCTCACCGGTCATCGCAAATTTGTACATGGAACACTTTGAAACCAATGCTTTAGACAAGTCAGAACACAAACCCAAACTTTGGCTCAGATATGTTGACGACACCTTTGTAATTTGGCCACACGGGAAAGAAAAACTAGATAGCTTCCTCACACATCTCAACAGCCTACACCCCAAAATACAATTCACTATGGAAATAGAAGACAACAACCAACTCCCCTTTCTTGACGTCCTAATCTACAAAAAACCTGATGGCTCCCTAGGACACACTATCTACCGGAAAAAAACACACACCAACCGCTACTTACATGCACAATCACACCACCACCCTGCACAAATAAACTCCGTAGCCAAGACTCTCATCTCCAGAACCAAACGCCTGGCTGACAAAGACCACTTGACAACTGAGTTACAGAATCTCTCAAATGTGTTAATCGCCAATGGATACCAGAAAAACAGGGTTACGAAGCTAATCCAAAAAGAAACACCCCCCAAAAACCAAGACACAGAAGAAAACAATGGCATGGCCCTCCTTCCTTATATCAAGGGCACTACAGACAAAATCAGCAAAATCCTCCATAAACACAATATCAAAACAGCCTTCTGCACCAACCAAAAAATAGCCAATATCCTCAGAAACCCAAAAGACAAAATCCAGCTGGAAAACCAAGGGGTCTATGAAATACCCTGCAAAGTCTGCCCAGCCACGTACATTGGACAAACAAACAGACGAATAAATGCACGTATCGCAGAACACAAGAATGCCGTCAAAAAAGAAGAAAAAACTTCCTCTCTTTTCCAACACATGAAAGAAACAGGACATGAAATTAATTTTGCAGATTCCAAATTGCTCTTTAACAAGGAACATCACCACAAGAGAATAATCATGGAAGCCATCGAGATAGAGAAACACCCTCACAACATGAACAAGCGTGACGACACGTCCCGCCTGCCAGACATCTGGAAATTAGCCCTCCCCACAAAAACCGACACCAGAACCAGAGGCACACAGAACGCCGTCACCAATCAACCACACCAGACCCAAACCCAGACCCTCTCCACAGACATATTACAGACTCCATCCAGTAGCCAAACTATAGTGGCACCTCCGGATGCTGCACCCCCCTGCAATCCCTACACAGATCTGGCTGGCACAAGGCACAAAATCACAGCTCGCCCCTATACACGAAGCCAAGCCAGAGCACAACTAAATGCAGCACAGCCATCTTCTCAGAAAAACTCTTCACAAGCTCAAGAGGTCAAGACACGAAAGCTTTAGCAACTAATCTACACTTAATGACCCACCCAGTGATATTCAGAATATCACTCATGAAATCACCCAAGATATCCCTCAAGTAATTAAGGAACAAAAGAAGAAAAGGCACACTAATCTAGGAACTTCCTCTCTGCCCAGAACGTTGGAGGCTATACACCACACCCCTCAACAGTATTTATAGGAACTCAAACACCAGACTCTGCTCTGTTCTAGTAACAAGAAGCCGAAAGCACCAGCCTGAAGATGACGAGTGAGACCTCGTCGAAACGTCGCACAGACACCCCGACTCTTACACGGGAAGACACCCGAAGACACCAAAACCTGCATTCCTGTACCCGTGAAAATCTACGAAAGCAAATATATATATATATATATATATGAATTCCTATGCCCCACAAATAACCCAGAGATGCATTTTAAATAAAAGGACACATTCTACTCATGTAAAAAACACGCTGATTCCTGGACCGTCCGTGGGTCGGATTTAGAAGGCAATTGGGCCAGATCCGGCCCCCGGGCCTTAGTTTGCCCACCCATGATCTAGTAAGTGGTGAGTAGAATTTGACCATTCTTCTGCTTCCATGGACCTCTGATCAGGTGATCAGTATCTTATGGAAGATACTGTGGCTGTAGAAAGGCTTTTTAGGATAGTATGTAGTTCAGAGCCTCCCAAGGAAATGGAAAACAATTTGTGCCTGGTACCTGTCACTACACTTCTTGAGTCTCTCTCCCAAACTACAAAGGAAAAGATACTTCTGTTAGGCAAAATTTCCTACTTCACATTTGCTGAATTTTAGACTAAAGAACTTCTGGTCTTGCTATGTTTCACATAGGAGCAGGACATACATTGGTGCTAATCAGAAAAGACGGGATTGATTTGGAACATTTGGTTCTAATGTATTTATTTACATAGAAAAATGCACTTTCGAATGGTTCTGTATCATCCATCTTTTATATGAAAAGTTGCTTTTCAATTAATTTCTCTTTCTTTTCAAATTTGGCAGCATTCCAGGGCATCCTATCAAGAAATCATTGCCCCATTATTTTGCTGGGAAAACTTCGTTTTGGATAAGCTTCTCTGGCATAAAACTGAAATTAGTTGGCTTCAGTGTGAAGGTATTTTGGTCTTAAGTTGGTTTAACTCAGAACAGTCTTTGGGCCTTGAATACAGGCACCAGGGGCCGGGGGGGGGGGCAGAGGTGTAAGCAGAACAGGAACGCACTCATGAAACTACTGCCTCCATTCCAGATGTTTATTCTGTACACACGTACTGCACAAGAACTGCACAAGATTTCTTCACAGTCCTCAAGACTTCCCCCTTTCCCTTATCCCATTTAAGCATATGCTACAATGGAGAAGACAGGGTCACTGTCCAGAGAAGCATGTTAGTTTTTGCTTGCTATGTCTTACAATAGGGGGATGCGGGTGGCGCTGTGGGTTAAACCACAGAGCCTAGGGCTTGCCGATCAGAAGGTCAGCGGTTTGTATCCCCGCGACGGGGTGAGCTCCCGTTGCTCAGTCCCTGCTCCTGCCAACCTAGCAGTTCAAAAGCACGTCAAAGTGCAAGTAGATAAATAGGTACCGCTCCAGCGGGAAGGTAAACAGCGTTTCCGTGCGCTGCTCTGGTTTGCCAGAAGTGGCTTAGTCATGGTGGCCACATGACCTGGAAGCTGTACGCCGGCTCCCTCGGCCAATAAAGCGAGATGAACACCACAACTCCAGAGTCATCCGCGACTGGACCTAACGGTCAGGGGTCCCTTTACCTTTACTTTTATGTCTTATAATATAGTGGTACCTCAGGTTACAGATGCTTCAGGCTACAGGCGCTTCAGGTTACAGACTCCGCTGAGCCAGAAATAGTACCTCAGGTTAAGAACTTTGCTTCAGGATGAGAACAGAAATTGCGTGGCGGCGGCACGGCAGCAGCGGGAGGCCCCATTGGCTAAAGCGGTACCTCAGGTTAAGAAAAGTTTCAGGTTAAGGACGGACCTCCAGAACGAATTAGGTTCTTAACCCGAGGTACCACTGTATGTTCCCCACATTGGTTCACATGTTGTTGCAGAACATGACAGATTGAACTGAATGCCCAACCCCTACCTCTGCCCTTCTCGCTGTTGTGCCTTTCGTCTACTTTGCTAAAGAGCAACCAAAGATGTTCTTGAGCTTTCCGCGCTACCCAGCACTAAACGGGCTGGTGAGGTTTCGCAGACCTTTTGGAAGCATCTGTGTGCAAGATACGGGAAAGCGTGGCAACCACCTATGAGCTGAATTTGCCCCCAAGGCAGCCAGTTGCTAACTACTGTTTATCTTAGGTTGTTTTTGATTTAAAAAACTTTTTTTGTGGAGCTTTAAATCTCCCCACTCCAGTTGGTTTATTTCTTTTATTTGAAGGACCCCAAATGCTTGTAATCAACTGGACGTTGCACATTGTTAGCGGTGCCAATCACATTTTTTGAGGATTGATGACGGGTGCCATGTGTTTTTCATTGAATCGCCATTCCTAATTCAAAACTGCAGCTTTCGAATACGCTTTGTCAGTTTCTGTTTTTTGCCCCGAGGGGGTCTCATACCACAACCCCTTCAACACTCTTAGAGAGACCACAGAGACCAAAAATATGGTTTATATGGGCCAGGATCTCTGATGTCGAACCAAAGAACCACAGCAGAGTTACAAAATTTGCAAATTCTGCCAAAGCAGAACGTTAATTGTGTGCGCTTGTTTTGCAGGGAGCAGAACCTAGGTGCCAGGAGACCCCCCCTTTTTTTTAAAGGTTGGAGAGAGAGAGAGAGAGAGAACCAGATTTGGGGCCAATGTGTAATGCTAGAGAATTTCTCAGGTTCACACTGCCAGTTCTGGTAGAACCCCGACTTTTTCGCTCACCAACCTGATAAAAGAGTTAGCCTGCTTCGTGGGGATGTGAAAGGAGGGAGCACAGAGGGAACTAAGGGAATTGTGAGAGACAGCTGGCTCTCCGCCCTAGAAAGAAGCCTTGACACACCCGTTTCACCCTTGATTAGGGTTGTCAGGTCACCCAAGGGCCAAACTACTCATGGCATTAAACCAGGGCCATCTCTGCAGAGGAGGGCAGCTGCCTCAGGAGGTAAATGCTAAAGAACAGAGAATGGACAGAAACATATGTGCCACAGCTCCTAACCTAGCCTGATGCCCCTCAGGTACAGTGGACGGTGCAGTCCCTTTTTATCATATTTTAAAAATTGATTTTCATACAATTTAACAAATTCAATTCTGTTTCCATACAATATTCCCTTAGCATTTTGACTTCCCATCCTTACTTCCATGATGTTTCTGTTCAAATCCTTCTATCTACCGCCTTAAATATAATACTTATTTCTGAAACACATATCCTATATTATGTTCCTTTATTTTTCTTATTCCCAGCACTATTTTTCTAGAAAAAGAGGTGCCAGAACGCACCTTGAATGGCTCCTTATGTTATTTTATAATGGCAATAGCGCTCATCTGAGAGGTGCTGGAACTGAGTTCCAGCAAGTTCCGGCTGAGAAAAAGCCCTGCTCATTCCTTTGCTTATATTTCCAGCCCTGCCTGCAATTTCATTTGACTACAGTGGTACCTCGGGTTACATACGCTTCAGGTTACATACACTTCAGGTTACAGACACCGCTAACCCAGAAATAGTGCTTCAGGTTAAGAACTTTGCTTCAGGATGAGAATAGAAATCGTGCTCTGGCAGCACGGCAGCAGCAGGAGGCCCCATTAGCTAAAGTGGTGCTTCAGGTTAAGAACAGTTTCAGGTTAAGTACAGACCTCCGGAAAGAATTAAGTACTTAACCCGAGGTACCACTGTATAATATTTTCTCAGATGATCTGAAAAGAGTCTCCACTCTTCCACAAACATTTTGCTTTTTTTTGGTCTCTTATTTTTGGCGTCAATTTTGCCATCTCCATATTATAGTCCTACAGTTTTAAATTCCACACCTCTTCTGTAGGAACTTCTTCTTCTTTCCAGTTCTGCCCGTATGCTATTCTGGCTGCAGTGGTAGCATACATAAACAATTTAACCAACTTTTTGGGGGGACCTCTGCCCCTATTATTCCCAAAAGAAACACTTCAGGCTTTTTCAGGAAGACTATTTTAAACACTGAGGATGCTCTCCCATTGCCAAGGTTGAAAAAAGATTCAGCTGCCAGTTTGGGACGCGGGTGGCGCTGTGGGTTAAACCACAGAGCCTAGGACTTGTCGATCAGAAGGTTGGCAGTTCGAATCCCCGTGACGGGGTGACCTCCTGTTGTTTGGTCCCAGCTCCTGCCAACCTAGCAGTTCGAAAGCACCTCAAAGTGCAAGTAGATAAATAGGTACCGCTCCGGAGGGAAGGTGAACGGCATTTCCGTGCGCTGCTCTGGTTTGCCAGAAGCAGCTTAGTCAGGCTGGCCACATGACCTGGAAGCTGTCTGCGGACAAACGCCGGCTCCCTCAGCCAATAAAGCGAGATGAGCACCGTAACCCGAGAGTCGGTCACGACTGGACCTAATGGTCAGGGGTCCCTTTACCTTTACCTATTTTAAACATCGAGGATGTTGCCAAGGTTGAAGAAAGATTTAGCTGCCAGTTGCCTTTAGTAGAAGATATTGGGTGGGGAGTAGAGGAGAGGAGATGGACCACCTTGTCTTTTGCCTCCAATAGCAAAATGGCCCTGTATTAAATAAATATTCACATTTGAGTTTACATTTTTAGGCAGTGGTGGCGGGAGGAGAGAGGGATCCATATCATGATCTCAATGCTAGTGGAGCTGGGTAGTCCTTTTCCATCATGCCATGGTCTAGAGTAGGGGTCTGCAACCCGCGGCTCCGGAGCCGCATGTGGCTCTTTTACACCTTTGCCACGGCTCCGGGGCAGATACTAGCGAGGGGAGGAGGCGCATTGTGCGCCTGACACTCCCCACTGTGGTGGGCGCTGTACTGGCTGTGACGTCGCATAGGGGCGGTACGTGCGTTAGTCACGCACCGTCCCGACGTCACCTTCCCGCCCGCCCGCTACATTGTAAGGGGCATGTACGCTGGTCACTGTTTTGAAGGGGAGTGAAGAACACACACACACACAAAAGGTAACTTGTTAATTTAACGTTTAAAGAACGTTAAAGAAATAATAAAAAGTGACAAAAAGTTATTTTTATAATGACGAGTTTTGCGGCTCCCAGTTTTTTTTCCTTCGGAAACGGGTCCAAGTAGCTCTTTTTGTCTTAAAGGTTGCAGACCCCTGGTCTAGATGAAATAGAGACACACACAGAGTCAGATTTTTATTCTTTATAGCTAATGGCCATATATCTCATTCAAACAAGGCAATAAATCCAGAAGGAAGTTAACAACGAACGAAAGAAAGAAAGAAAGAGAAAGAAAGAAAGAAAGAAAGAAAGAAAGAAAGAAAGAAAGAAAGAAAGAAAGAGGAAGGAAGGAAGGAAGGAAGGAAGGAAGGAAGGAAGGAAGGAAGGAAGGAAGGCAAACTTAAAACTGTGAAGTTCTCCTAATTATTTAAATTTCAAAAAATCCCTTGGCAAACAACACTCTATTGAGTTAAAAAGGTAGCCCATAACTTTCTCACTGCTAGGGTGCATTTGGGTCACAACTTTATCAACAGCAGTCAGCAACTATCTAATTTTAAAATCATCTGATTGTTTTTCTTGACCATTCTGAAGAAAAGGGAATCTATCCTGACGTGAGTTGAATAAAACGACTGCACAATATCTTCGGTCGTCCACATACCCAAAGATGGCGATTTATTGTCTTGTTAAAGAAATTTGCCAGCCATATATTCTGTGGGCACCATTTGAAATTTAAGCTGAGTGAACGCATGTCAAAAGTGAAAAGAAGTTAATCCTTGCAGGCAAGCTGCCCTTTGGGGGTAACATTTAATTTTAACGTGTCAATCTAAGGAATTATGATTCTTCATATATTCAAAGTTCATTTGGGGATCTTTGGCAAAAACTACACAGTGGATCTTTATCACCAGAGATGTCCCGAAACGGACATTATTCAGGAGATGTGGAATAATTCGACATCAGATGGTTACAAAATTGTGTTCCAACCTTCGCTGTTCTGCAGGTCTGCAGGGATTAAGACTAATTAATTGAAGATAAGTCTGTCAGTAACTGACTGGCCGTTACAGCTGTATTGGCAACCTCCAGGTTCAAAATCCGCATACTGGGAAACAATAAAGGGAGAAAGTCATTGCCTTAATGTCCTTGCAGGTTTCCCAAAGACACCCTATCGGCCATTGTGGGAAACAGGATGTGGAACTAGGCTGACCTTTGCTCTGAGTCTGCCAAGCTCTTTTTATTTATTCATTTAAAAATATTTCGCTCCTATCTCATACAGTTCAAGGTGCCTAATAACAAGAATAGTAATATTAATAATAATTTTAAAAACCCAATAAAAGCGTCAGGAGAACCAGCAGAAATAACAAGCCATCCAGTAAAAGCAACGGAGAAAAATAAGACGGTGAGAAAAGAGTCATAGGAATCCATGGGAGCAAATCATCCTCCGAGGGGATTATGAGCTAAATACGGCAAGGCTGTGTCAAGCCTTTAAAGACCAAAAGCCTTCCTGGAAAGGAAGGGCTTAATGCTGTGGCGGCAGGCTAACCATGAGGAGGCAAAGCAATGCTCTCCGGGCAGGGAATCCCAGAATTTGGAACTGAGATCCATAGCCTGGCAAAAGATAAAGGCTTCTCTGCTTCTCAAGAGCAACTTTACTGGTGGGAGCCTCCGGGAAAACGTATTGCTCCTGTTTGCGTGTTTAGACCCTTAAACAAATTCAGACAAGACTCAAATTTTGGTTTGGTTTTTGGCAGAATTCAGGCCACAACTTTATTGATTACAGCAAGTGAGTGGTTGCATAGGCTCTGGCTCGACTAGCTCCCTGCACCATTGCAGGTAGCGCTGACCCAGGGCACCAGCCTAGGTCAGCCTAGGGTGAACACCTGGATAAGCGGAAAGCTGGGAACAGGCTAACTCCACCACCCAAATGTCCCCCTGGACTCAGGTACGGGCAGAAGCCCTTTTCAGGGGTTGACCAAACCATCGAGTCCCTGGATTCCTTTAATGGAATACTGTTCACATAGGGATGCCGAGAGCATTCTCCCATCCCTGCCACCTGAACCAGAGCCTATCCGCAACCTTACAAGTTGTGATGATTTGCTACGTGGCAGGTGAAACCCAAATGGCAACAGCCAATCAGCCAAGTGGGGAAAATTCCTGCCGTGCCCCTGTCCCAACGACAGACGACACAATGGCATAGCAAGGTCAAGCGTGCAAGCCCTAAATATAGGGAGAGAGAGGCAGGTGTTCCAAATGCACAAGCCGAAAGAGGAAGCTCTGGGTCACATGCATAGGTATATATAGGTCCCTTGATCCATTTAGCCTGTGTCCCATTGGCCTGATTGAACCCTGCATCAAGGGACCTACCAATCGGGTGTTGTGGCTCTCCAAACGTACCCACCCACAACACAGGGTTAGGTTGTCTTTAGGGGAGGACCCGATTTACCATGAAGGTGAGGGGCGACGTTGTCAGAGTTGCTGAACTGCAGCTAGGAATCACGTGCAACACCGATGCTTTTCTTGAAATTAAAACAGTGTCCAAACACTTGTTAAAATATTCAGCAGCTCATGGGGAAAATTGTGGAGGGATGACTTAACATTTACAGTGTGCTGAAGGAAAATTATTTGAAAATGATGTATCGCTGGTTTTTTAACTCCTTATTAAATTAGCAAGAATATATAGAACTGCTACAAATATTTGTTGGAAGTGTAAAGAGAAAGAAGGCACCTTCTACCATATGTGGTGGACGTGTAAGATAACTAAAGTATACAGCGGTATCTCGGGTGAAGAACTTAATTCGTTCTGGAGGTCCGTCCTTAACCTGAAACTGTTCTTAACCTGAGGTACCACTTTAGCCAATGGGGCCTCCCGCTGCTGCCGCCGCGCGATTTCTGTTCTCATCCTGAAGCAAAATTCTTAACCCGAGGTACTATTTCTGGGTTAGCAGAGTCTGTAACCTGAGGTGTCTGTAGCCCGAGGTACCACTGTATTGGAAAACGATTTATAATGAGTTGAAAAAAAATGTTTAAAATAATGTTTGTGGAAAAAGCAGAAGCTTTTTTTATTAGAATTTTAGGGGCAGAAATACCAAAGGAGCAGAAAAGATTATGTATGTGACAACAGCAGCGCGAATATTACTGACCCAGAGCTGGAAACAAGTTAAAGCTCCGACCAGAGAAGAATGGCTGATAAAGATGATGGACTATGCTGAAATGGCGAAATTAACTGGGCAGATTAGGAACCGAGAGGACAATAAATTCAACAAAGACTGGGGCAAATTTATAAACTATGTTGGAGAACATCGTAAACAATTAAAAACATTGGCAGGATTTTAACAACACTTGTGATGTAACAAGAACTATGGTATAAACTGAATATTGAAGAGAAATAGAGAACTGGGAAAATATTAATAATGGAACCCATGGAAGGATGGAAGGAAATCTAAGGATTCAGAGAATCCTGTATTTTTATGATTTTGATGGATGTTTGAATGCAAATGTTAAATGCAAAAACGAATAAAATAAAATAAAATAAAAATATTCAAAAGCTTTTACTTGCAGTTCATGTAGCTAAAGGTAAAGGTAAAGGGACCCCTGACCATTAGGTCCAGTCGTGACCGACTCTCGGGTTTGCAGCGCTCATCTCGCTTTACTGGCCGAGGGAGCCGGCATACAGCTTCTGGGTCATGTGGCCAGCATGACTAAGCTGTTTCTGGCGAACCAGAGCAGCGCACGGAAACACCGTTTACCTTCCTGCCGGAGTGGTACCCATTTATCTGCTTGCACTTTGTCATGCTTTCGAACTGCTAGGTTGGCAGGAGCAGGGACCGAGCAACGGGAGCTCACCCAATCGTGGGGATTCGAACCGCTGACCTTCTGATCGGCAAGTCCTAGGCTCTGTGGTTTAACCCACAGCATCACCCGTCCTAAAGAAAGCCACCTGTAGCTAAAGAAGAATATATGCACAGAGTATTCACATTCACAAACTTATCCAAGGTTTAGATTTTCTTAGTTGAAGGTTACAGCTTCTTCCTTCAACATTCAAACAGGGTCTTTCACTCAGCCTTCTGCACATGACTCAGCGGCTTCTTCTGAGAGGTTTCCACTTTCTCCTTCCAGCAGAACTTTTCCTCGCTGCTTCTTTGGGAGAACATCAGTTTCTGTACTTCTTTCTGTCATGTCCATTCACACAGAAACATTAGCTCTCCTCTCCTCTCTTGCATCTAGAGAGAGAGACTTATCAAGTAAGTAATACGTTTAAAGAGGATTGGGAAATGTTTATTGAATATATGGCGGGAAATTGTGTACACTTGAAAATGTTGGCAGCATTAAGATAAATTCAACAGCGCAAATAAGTTTTGATGGATGCCATAATGGAATACTGAGTGGTTTAGTTTATATAAAATATGCAGGGATTTATGTTATGCAAAATGAATCAGGGAAAGAGAAGGGAAGTTTCTGATATTTTAAGGTTGTTTAAATGAATATTCTAAATGGTAAAACAGAAAATTTAATTTAAAAGTATATATCGAGAAAGAGACTTATCTAACACTGCCTCGTCTTCAGTGTTCATGGAGATGCAGCCATTACGGTCAAGTTCCTCACGTGCAAAACAAAATGGAGAATGCAATGAGATGCCTCCCATGTAACCAAAGTTAACCAATCACAGGAGAGCTACTGGGGAACATTCCAGAATCAAACTCACGGTAATAAATTTAAGCATTCCCAATTCCAGTAAATTAAATCACTATAAATGGCAAATGCGAGGTCGTGCACGTACGCCATTGGCGTCACCGGATTGGCTCTGCTGGTTTACTTGGGATCGATTGCTCCTCCAGACGGCAGCCAATTGCTGCTTTCGAACGGATGTGCAGGCTTTCTGCAGGGCTGGCCCTTCCGTGAGGCAAAGTGAGGCAGTCGCCTGAGGCGGTGGAATCCAAGGAGAAGCAGTTGCAGCAACTTCTGGGTTTCAACAAGATCTCCCAAGATCTCGAAGGAGGAGATGTGGTGTTGCAGACGACAAAGGAGAGCCAGAGTCCTGACATGATGGCTACAAAGGAAAATAAGAATTGGATGATGGAAACTTGGTCCAAATTGGAGGCTGAAGAATGGAAAGATCTCTATATGTGGAGATCTGAAGATCCAAGGATTATAAATTTGATCAAGGGGAAAGCTGGAGCTTTGGAGACATTTGGATGTGAAAGGAGTAAGAAACAAGATTTGGGCTCCACTTTTAAGTATGGTGGTCTGGCTGGAGGAAGCATTGTCCTCATTGGATTAGAGCATCTCCGAGATCTGGTGTTTAATATTAAGGACTATCAAAAAATCCAGCAGAGAGGAACTGAGAGACAATTAAGGGCCTCGGATGTGAGATCTCCAGGCTGATAGCAGACTAAGACTGATGGACATTTGTTGGGGATTGAAACCGGGAAAGGGGACGGGGTGGGGTTTGGGGATCCAAAGGGTGTATAAATATAATCTGTCTTTTTCTTTTCTTTTGTTTTGATATCAGTATGAAAAGTGGGGAATTCGTGGAAAGGAATTTGGGTCAACTTTAGAAAAAAGGATTTAAGAATGAGTACTGAGGTATAAATTTTGAGGTTTATAAGGTAAAATTGATATTTTTTTTAAAAAATGAATCACGTATAAAAAGGTTAAAAACTGGGGATAAGAACTTGTTGAATTTACAATCTGAATGGGAATATAAGAAGGGGAGATGTGGGGAAGTCAGGGAAAGATGTTATAGAAAATAAGGATTTCAAATTGTATGTGTTTTTAATTTTTCTTTTTCTTTTTTTCTTTTTTGGCTTTTGAAAATTGAAAATTCCTAATAAATATTTATTAAAAAAAAAGATCTCCCAAGATCTCAGTCTAGAAGCTGGAGTCATGAGACCCCAGAAAGTGAGGCTTTGGTGGGAGTGGCAAGGGACACATGTGGGGCAGCACCTTCAGGTTTCTCCTCAAGCAGTGAATCAGGACCGTCTGCCTCACCACTGTGGGTTATTTTAATTTAGGAGCAGGCTGGTGAACAGGGCTTTAAAGGACATAGACATCATTTTGAACTGGGCCCAGAGAAACCATTAGGCAACCAGCGAAGTTGTTCCAGAGGGGGTGTGCGTAGGGGGGTGAGGATATGTTCCTTATAACTGGTTTCAGTCAGCAACTTGGCCGCCACATTTTAAACAAGTTGACGTTTCTGGGCACTTTTCAAAGGCAGCCGTCTGATACAGAGTTCATCGTAGAGTTGTGGTCCTCTCATGATGTAAGTCAGATGCTTGATGTTCTTATCGGATGGTAAATAGATTCAGCACAGAACTGAGGTCAGGATGGGCCTCAGTAAGCTGGAATATGGCCTCCATGAAGTACACAAATATTTAGCTTTCTTTTTTTATTATACTTATGCTGTTGTTTCATCCTCGAATTTTTATTCTTCTTATCTTTCGGAGTATTCAGTTCAAGCCACATCACAGTGTTTGAGAATTATTTTGAGAGTCTTGAGGGAGCTGGAGTAGCTCAGTTGGTTGAGTGTGAGGATCTTAACCTCAGCGTCGTGGGTTCGAGCCCAATGTTGGGCAAAATATTTCTGCATTGCAGGGGGTTGGACTAGATGACCTTTGTGGTTTCCTCCATTGCTTTTTTTCTGGGGGGGGGACAGTCATAACCCTAAACATTTTGTGAATCCTTGTACTTTTGTCCATTTACTGTATTTATTTACCACTATAAAATGGTGGTTTTCCTTGGGCTCCAAGATCACTGCAGATGGTGGCAGCAGCCACAAAATTAAAAGACACCTGCTTCTTGGGAGAAAAGCAATGACAAACCTAGACAGCATCTTAAAAAGTAGAGACATCACCTTGCCAACAAAGGTCCGTATAGTAAAAGCTATGGTTTTCCCAGTAGTGATGTATGGAAGTGAGAGCTGGACCATAAAGAAGGCTGATCGCCAAAGAATTGATGCTTTTGAATTCTGGTGCTGGAGGAGACTCTGGAGAGTCCCATGGACTACAAGAAGATCAAACCTATCCATTCTGAAGGAAATCAGCCCTGAGTGCTCACTGGAAGGACAGATCCTGAAGCTGAGGCTCCAATACTTTGGCCACCTCATGAGAAGAGAAGACTCCCTGGAAAAGACCCTGATGCTGGGAAAGATGGAGGGCACAAGGAGAAGGGGACGACAGAGGACAAGATGGTTGGACAGTGTTCTCGAAGCTACCAGCATGAGTTTGACCAAACTGTGGGAGGCAGTGGAAGACAGGAGTGCCTGGCGTGCTCTGGTCCATGCGATCACAAAGAGTTGGACACGACTAAACAACAACAACAAACTTTTTTTTAGGAAAACAGCACTGGTCTCTTCCAACTCTACAATTCTACGATTCTATGCCTTGGGAACACCATAGTCTATAAACCATCATTCTCAGAAGAGCTGTGCACAAATGTCCTCTCATCTTTCTCCATCCTATTTGAGGGGAAAGAAAATTGGGGGATGATGTCACTGAATTCTTCTGGGAGGGAGGGGAAATATTATTCAGCAGTTTCCTGGGAGGAGGGCTGACCATTATAGCAGTGTTGTACAGCACAGTTTCTTTTTCTTTTCTTTATTTTGATGTCTCTTACAAGTAGCAACAACAACAACAACCATGTTGGCAACAGTTAGGTCACCATTTTGTATCCTCCACAATGCACTGGACCTCACATTGTTCCAAGACATTGTTGGTGTGATGGTGGAATGGCTTCTGGCGCAAAAAAATATGGTAGTAAACATTCAAAGAAAATTCTGTAAACTGACTTTATTTTGAGGGGATGGGGTGAAGAAAAGAAAACCCTCAGGGATTGTTTTTTCTAAAAAAAGAGCCTTCTGAGAAATTTCCTCAGCTTCCATTCCGACAGATTTAACTATCAAAATAATTCTTGCCTTCTGTCAGGCGAGACTGACCTTTCAAAACGCAATGCATGGTGAGTTTAAATCAATGTACACTATTATATCAACGTTGCTCACCACCATATGTATTAATCCCAAGACGATTTAATGAACATTCTTCATGCAAGAACAGTGAATGTAACAGCTGGTGAGGTCTTTGAGCTGAACTGAGCGAAAAAGCAGCGAAGAAAAATATAAACACTTTAAGATGAAGCTTCCTTTCTGGCAGGCAATCTGGAACTATGATAAAAGTTATATGCGTGTGTGGTGGGGACAGATTAACTTTGAAATATGGGCTGATGAACATTAACAGAATTTGAGTGTATGTGTGGGAGAGTAATCCACATAATGTTGGCAAATGATTGTCAGCTGCCGACTTATGCAACTGTCTTCAGCCTCGAAGAGGGAGTTGTATGAACTAAGCCATCTCCACGAGATCCATTAACGAGCCTTTTCATATTTGAGGTCTGAAATTGCTTGAGGTTAAAGTGTTGGCATGGTGGAAATATTTGATCCTTGCTCAAGAGGAAGAAGCTTCTGGAACAAATGTCCGAGAAGGGCGAAGATGCAGTCCTGGAGATCTGGAATGCTTCCTTTAGCCTGCATTCAGACCCCATATTCCATGGAGAGACAAGAGGGGATGAGAGGAAAGGCAACTTTAGGCTCAACATTTCAAAATCCATCTGAAAAGAATATGCATGTAATATGACTAGACCAGTCTGGCATGGGGTTTCACTAATAGCAGCCTCTGAGGAACCACAGAGGGCACATGCAATAAATTGTGGCGCCGTGACCCACAGCTTCTGAAAAACTGTGATCTGATCCACTTTGGTAACACTGAGTTTCTGCATCTCCATTACTTTGATGAGATCTGGTGTGTCACACAGCTAGAAACACAGAATGAGATAGGTGAATGCTCCTGTCTCCCACATATCTGATTCAAGAAACTGGATAAGAAGGCTACTAAATCAATCCACTACAGCAGTCATGAAATTAAAAGAAGCCTGCTTCTTGGGAGGAAAGCAAACAAAGGTCCATATAGTTAAAGCTATGGTTTTCCCAGTAGTGATGTATGGAAGCGAGAGCTGGACCATAAAGAAAGCTGATCGCCGAAGAATTGATGCTTTTGAATTCTGGTGTTGGAGGAGACTCTTGAGAGTCCCATGGACCGCAAGAAGATCAAACCTATCCATTCTGAAGGAAATCAGCCCTGAGTGCTCACTGGAAGGACAGATCCTGAAGCTGAGGCTCCAATACTTTGGCCACCTCATGAGAAGAGAAGACTCCCTGGAAAAGACCCTGATGTTGGGAAAGATGGAGGGCACAAGGAGAAGGGGACGACAGAGGACAAGATGGTGGGATAGTGTTCTCGAAGCTACCAGCCTGAGTTTGACCAAACTGCGGGAGGCAGTGGAAGACAGGAGGGCCTGGCGTGCTCTGGTCTATGGGGTCATGAAGAGTCGGACACGACTAAATGACTAAACAACAACAACAATTTTGCAACCGGGGCTACTGCCCCTGTGCCCCCCAGCACACTATGCCACTGCTGTCCAGCATCCCACTTCTATGTCAGTCTTTGGAAGAGTTTTGTTCCTGGAACGTAGTTTGTCTCTCCCACTCACTAGCACCGGGGAGCAATTCCCAGCATTCCCAGCAAACCATTAACCATGGCTTGCCATGACACGCAAACACACTCAGACTCCTCCAGCTGTACTTGTTTGCGCCTAGCTGAAAGTGCCACAACAAATCATCAAAATGTACTTTGCTGTCATAACTCTACTGGTATCTGATGGGGTCATTTCATAGAAGACATTAAAGTTAAGCAGCCAGGGCTTAATATTGTGATAGGCACCATGCCAGGAAATGCAGATTGCAACAGATTCTTTTTGGGAGTGCAAGATTATTTTGATTGCCCTTTGCTTCCCTAAAGGATTATGAACTACTGCGTTACATGTGGATATAGAAGACAACTCTTGGAGAAGTCAGCTGTGAGCTCTGTGGCTGTGCCAGGTGAGGAATCCAGAATATCCATTTGCATCTCCAGTGACTTCTGGGACGTTTTGTCTTCTGCTCACCTCACGGTAAAATATGCATGGTATAGGACACTCCATGGAAAAAGGTTGAGCCAAGACAAACAGTTTATCGTTAAAGTGAATTACTGAGGCATGGCAGGATTAAAATCTCTGTTGAAAAATGCTGCCTATTTAACCGCTTTGAGCCGGAAAGACATTCTCAACTTTTCCATGATGCACCATTCAAAGAACATTTCTGTAATGAGCACTCACACTTTACATTGTGGGTGCATCCACAGCTTTCAAAATCCACTCCTGGTGCAAATCTCACACCTCCCAATTTCATGGAAGCGGACATGTTTACTTTTCTTCTTTTTGTATTCTACTTGCAAATAGTAGCACAGGCCACAAATGTTGTATATAAATATCTGCATTCTTGGGGGCGGGGGGCGGATGCAGGTATTGTGATGCCAAGAAAACGATTGTTAACTTGCTTTGTAAAATGTGTTCTTCTAAATATAATTGCCAGTATTTCCCCACTTTGAACTTTCTTTCCAAAAGCTTTGGTCTTGAATGAAAATTAGATGCTTTTACTGTTGGCTAGTTTTCTTTGCTTCTGGCTCACTGGGACAGGGGGAAGAGTCATCTGGATATGCAACTGAAAATGGCAAATATAGGGAATGGAAGAATTTGGATAAGTAAACCTCTACCCATTCCCCGAATCCATTAATATATTACAGGACAACTAACTTTAAATTTTGCCTTGACTTTAATGTTCATCTTGATGTAGTTTATCAATTAAAAATGAAAAGGGAGCTCTTTCCCATTTTGCTGGTAAGGTTTTTTGTTTTTTAAAGAGGGAGAATCATAGAATTGCAGAGTTGGAAGGGATCTTAAGGATCATTTAGTCCAAGTCACTGCTGTGCAGGAATATGCAGTTGTCCCATTCCTGGAATCGAACCTGCACGCTCTAAACAACTGAGCTGAGGCAGCTTTTTTTGTGCTGCTCTGCAATGACCGCTCCCCGCATAAAACGGGGGGCGCCCTTTGCGTGGACGCGCACAGCCCCTGAATCTGGAGCGGCTCCATCAGCACAGGCTTGGCTTCGCCTTCCCCCAGGTGGGATACCTGGAGGTCTCCGCCTACCTCAGTCAGTTGTCCAATCCCACCTGGGGGAAGGGTTGCCAAGGAGACCAGGCCAGGTAGGGGAGGGATTAACTGCCCACACAATAGAGGGAGGATCTTACCTGGGAATCCTCAGTTGGCTCCAGAGCTTCTCCCACCCTACCGACCCTCAGTTAAGTCTTGTTTTGCAGGTTAACTTTTCTTCACTTTGCAGGTTAACTTTTCTTCACAGGTATGTGGGCGCTGCTACGTCAAGGTCGCTGTTGAAGGGCTGGAAAGGAATTTCCCTGCATTGGCAGGTTTTGCCTTTCCCGTAGCAAAACATCACAACTTTGGCGGTATCAGGCCTTGGGCGGAATCCTTTAGTTTATCTTCCTCTTTGCAGCGGCAATACCAGGGTTCCCCGTTAAAGGGGTTTCTGGAGGGAGGCTTTGACCGTATGCCAAAAGGTCGTCATTGCTCTCCCCTGCGGCGGCGGTTTAACGGGGGCGGCTATCTCTGCTGGAACATATGTTCTCCAGAGCTGGCCCATCCCCCCCACTGGATAACCCTGATGTTCCCTAGATCCCCAGCTGGGGACTGGGGAGGGATAACGCCCAATGCCTGAGCCAAGGTCTACCCACATTTGAAATTTAATAAAGTTGTGGCCAATTTAATCCCATAGCACGTTGTCTTGAGTCGTTATTCCACATGACGGGGGGGGGGGGACTCCTCGGGATCTGGGGACTCCACCTGTCCACCCAAAAAGAGAAGACATTTTCTCCCAGTGCAGCACAGAAACCAAACCACCTCCTCACTGTTCCCTGCCTTGTTTTAAAAAAGATTGGTGGTTTAAGCCCACACAGGGATGGCTGTGGGCTGGAGTCTGGCATTGCAGAGGGTTGGACTAGATTGCCCTTGGGATCCACTCAAGTCTACAATTCTGTTATTCTAACCTGCAGGCTCTTTCTTTCCCAGTCTCTGAAGTGAAATGCTGTGATTGGTTTCAAGTATCCTAACTTAATTCTGGTTGATCTGGTAACACCAATCAAACTAAAAGTAATTAATTTTGTTAAAACTTGGACTGAAGTTTTTAAAAAGATATGTCAAGATGGGAGAAGTTAAAATTGTCGTGGTAGGTAGAATTTCACGGATAAAAATGAATGTTTTGCCTAGAATGATGTTTTCATTTCAAACCAGACCAATTGTGACTAATAGCTTACCATTTAAAGAATGGCAAAATGATGCATCTCAGTGTTTATTGCAAGGTAAAAAAACAAACAAAACGCCACGAGTTAAAATGAAACTACTCCAAGATGCAATGGAAAGGGAAGGATTGGATCTGCCTGATCTGAAATTGTACTTTGGATAAGGAATGAAAATAAGAGAATAGAAATAAGAGAATTTTGGAATCAGAAGGTCAAGATTTAAGTTTTGGATGGCATGGATAGCTGTGGTATAACAAGGCCAAAGTTAATGTGGACTTTAAAAATTATTTTGTTAGACATGCTATATTAAGAGTCTGGAATAGGTTATATGTGAAGATATCCTTATGGTATCTGTGCAAGAAGCGTTTTATAGAAAAGAGGCGACAGAGAAAGAGAAATGGTTACCTTACCAAGAATTATTAAAGTGGAGTCAAGGGGACTGTTAAAATTGAAACAAGGGAACAACTAACAAGGGAAAGTTGCAATCTCCAATGGTTTTCTCTTTACAACTAAATGAGAAATCCAAGTTGAATAAAAAGACTTTTAGTATATGTCAGGGGTTCAGGAGCAGAGGCGAGGGCAAGGGAGGAAACAGAGAGCGAGGGGGAGGAGGCAGAAGAAAGGATGAGTGACGACGACGACCCGAGATCTCCGAGTCTGTCCAGTGAATCAGAAGATTCACAAAGAGGAGCACCAGTGGCAAGGGCAAGGGGGGAGACTAGGGGGACACCCCAGGAAGAAAGAGCCAGAGGGGACTCAGAGGGGAGCAGTTGGAGATCGGGACCTACGTCACCGCCAGAGAGTAGGGAAGAGGAAGAGCGCCTGGGAACTAGCGCTGGCAGCTCACAACAGGAGGGAGGGCACGAGTCAGGAGTGGCCACACCTTCATCGGGGAGCGAAGTGACGGTTAGACGGAAAGTGGAAGGTTGGGCGCGCGCGCCAAGTTCAAATGCACAGGAAGGTGGCGCAGTAGGCAGCCCGGAAAGAGAGCCAGGTCCTAAAGCCCGGCGCAAGGAGACAGGGGAGTCAGGGGGGTCAGCGTCAGAAGAATCCCGGAAGGGAGAGACCCAGGGGGGCAGAGGGACCCAGAGGAGAACTGTCAGGCGGAAAAGGTGGAGCAGGGCTAGGATATTAAGTTGGTGCGCAAGGGGCGGAGACTCAGAAGGAGCTTCGCCGACCTAAGCATAAGGCGTAGGGTTGCACGCAGCAGCTCAAGAATGGAGACTGTAACTCAATAAAGACTTTTAATCAACAACCGCTGGCTAGCGTGATCCTCTGTGAGCTAGGATCTGGAAGTAACCCTGACAGTAAGCTCCTTCTCTTCAAATTGTGGACATCCACGACCTCGCGGAGAGGAGGGAAAGCGGGTGCCTACAAGAAAGCTCACGAACGGTAGACAATATGACGGCCGAACAGCAAATAATGGAACTCAGAGACGCGGTTTCACGACTGACTGCCGAGGCGGTGGCGTCCAGGAAGAGAGAGGAGGACGCCGCGGCCGCCTACAGGGATCTCCAGGTCAGGTTGGACGTGCTTACGAAGCAGGGGCAACAGACACCCAAATCAGAGGGGATTGGGTTGGGGAGACGCACAGGCAGTCTGGTCTCGCACTTCGATGGGAATTTGCAACAGTACCCCAATTTTAGAGCAGACGTAATGTGTGCACTACAACTACTGCACAAAGACTTTAGAGATGAACAAGAGAAAGTGGGGTTCATCATGTCCCATTTGCATGGAGACGCTAAAGCATGGCTGCGCAATTTGTGGAGGGATAAGGATCCTGCGCTCCAAAATGCGGACGCCTTTATTAAAGCGATGGATGGCTGTTTTTTATCAAGCATTGACGTGGATCTTGCCCGAAGGGAGGTGCACGGACTAAGACAAGGGAGGGCCAGCGTACGGCAATATCATGCCCGCTTTTTCGCTTTGGTCAGTGCCCTGGAATGGGACAGAGATTCGGCTCCCGTCAGAGACCTTTTTTGGGAGGGCTTGAACAGCTCGGTGAAAGATGAGATTGCGAGGGGGGAGAGACCCCGGACCACGCAGGAGATCGTTCAGAGGGCGCTGGCGGTGGGAGTGCGGCTGGAAGAACGTCCGTGGAGCAGGGACGAAGGGCGCAGCGGGCGCGAACCAGCCAGGGGCTCCTCCTTCCTTCCCAGAGAAGCAGCGCGTGCGCAATCCACGCCCCCAACAGGGGGAGGGGTGGAACCGATGGAGGTTGGGAGTGCAAGGGCTCAGTCAGCAGCCAGAGCCCTAGCACCGGCAGCAGTGAAAGCGAAGCCTCCTAGAGGGAACAGGAAGTGTTACATCTGCGAGGATCCAGGCCATTTGGCGAAAGAGTGTCCCCGGAGGCTCCACAAGCACACTGCAGCCTCAGCAATGGTGACTGCAGCAACGCAGCAAGGAGAACCACAGCAGGGAAACGACGATGTCTGGCTGGAAGAGGAGGCACTGGGGCCCAGCCAGACGTGTCAGTGAAGCAGTCCCCAGAGATTTTACCGCCCATGGACCCCCTCCTGCCCAAGCCAGTAGTGAGGCTCACCGCATCGCTCCAGCTACCCAATGGAATCACCATGGACGTGCCAATCACCGTCGACTCGGGAAGCAATGCAGACTTCATAGGGCAGGACTTTGTCGACCGGCACGCTATACAGTTGCTGCCTGCCGCGCTGCCACTGCAGGTTGTCACGGTGGATGGCAGGGAGCTGTTAGGGGGGCAAGTGGTGAAGCAGACGCCACCTATGGTGCTGCGGCTTGGAAATCACAAGGAGATTATCAGCTTCAACGTCACTCAACTCTCAGACACGCCTATCGTATTGGGCATGAGTTGGCTGGACAAGCACAGCCCGACGCTGGCTTGGTACCAGAGGCAGCTGACCTTCGGCTCTTCCTTTTGTGCTGAACACTGCATCATGCCCCAGCAGGAAGGGGAGCAAGAGGAGTCACAGCTGCTGCTAGGCACGCTGCAAGCGATTCCCCACAAGTACGCAGAATTTTTGGAGGTTTTCTGTGAGAAGGAGGCAGACAAGCTACCCCCCCACAGACCATATGACTGCAAGATTGACCTGCTGCCGGGGGCGGCGCTGCCCAAAGGGAAGCTGTATTCCATGTCTGAAGACGAACTGCAGGAACTCAAAGAGTTCATAGATCATAATTTGAAGCGCGGTTTCATCCGAGAGTCCCAGGCAGCGGGGGGCAGTCCTGTATTCTTTGTGAAGAAGCGAGACACGCCCCAGAAAAGGCTCGTGGTGGACTACCGCATTTTGAACAGTGTCACCAAGCCGTCGGACTTCCCCATGCCCTGAATCGACGACCTCCTCGCAAAAGTACGCAAGGGCAGCGTGTTCACCAAGTTGGACCTGCGAGGGGCGTACAACCTGATTCGCATGCGGGAAGGAGATGAGTGGAAGACAGCCATGTTCACACCCCTGGGCACCTACGAATATAGAGTTATGCCTTTTGGATTGCAAAATGGCTCCCACGTTTTTCAAGCTTTCATGCATCACGTGTTGGCGGGGCTCCTCTACAAGACGTGCGTCTGTTTCTTGGATGACATCCTGATCTTTTCGGAATCGCAGCAGGAGCATGACAGACACGTCAGGGAAGTGCTGAGCAGGCTCCAGCAACATAGGCTTTACGCCAAGCTGGAGAAGTGCCAATTCGACGTGACGGAGGTGGATTTCCTGGGATACAGGTTGTCTGACAAGGGGCTCGCCATGGACAGCGCCAAGGTTCGAGCGGTGTTGGATTGGAAAAGCCCACGCAACCGGAAGGAGGTCCAACGATTTGTCGGCTTCGCGAACTTCTATCGCAAGTTCATCAAAGGCTTCGCTATGCAGACTGCAGCCATTACAGACACGCTCAGTTCCAAGAAAAAGAAGTTCATCTGGACAGCGCAGGCGGAGCAGTCCTTTCAGGCACTCAAGCGTCTTTTCGCCTCGGAGGAACAGCTGCTTCATGTCGATCCTAGCAGGCCGATGAGAGTTGAAACAGACGCCTCGGACAGGGCCGTCGGAGCAGTCCTGCTGCAGAAGGACCCGCAGGGGGTTTGGAGGCCCGGAGCGTTTTACTCCAGGAAGCTCAGCAAGTCCGAACAGAATTACACCATCTGGGACAGGGAGTTGCTGGCTATTCATGCAGCGTTCAAAGCATGGAGGCACTTCCTGATTGGAGCCAAGCACACGGTGCAGGTCTGCACGGACCACAAGAATCTGGAGCACTGGCGCACGGCACAGTTCCTGAACCAGAGGCAGATACGTTGGGCTGAGTTCTTTGCGAATTTCGACTTCCGAATAGAGTATGTCCCGGGGGACACCAACATCATGGCGGACGCGCTATCCCGTAAGCCACAGTATCTGGAGGACGCCACGCCAGCGGCCGCCATGCACATCTTCGCGCCAACAGTGTGGGCGTGCGCTGCGGCGACAGTGGACCTGGAGGCGGTGCGACAAGCGTTGCAGAATGACTCTTTCGCGCAAGCAAAGATGGCTGAGATGCGAAGGGGCACGGCAGCGACCAACGGGTTCCAGCTGAGAGATGGATTGCTCATCCGCAAAGGGGCCATCTACGTGCCGGGAGACGAACTTCGCGCCAAGGTACTGCATCAGCTGCACGACGCGCCCACTGCCGGGCACTTTGGCAAGGAGAAGACGGTGGAATTAGTCGCCAGGGATTTCTGGTGGCCCGGAATGAGAGGGGAGGTCGCGGACTACGTGGCGAGGTGCGACACCTGCCAGAGGGCCAAACCAGTGCACAGACCGCCGGCCGGACTGTTGGAACCGCTGCAAACTCCGGTCGAGCCATGGGAGAGAGTCGCCCTGGACTTCGTCACGGATCTGCCCAGCTCGAGGGGCAAGACGGCCGTGCTGGTGGTGGTGGACTTGTTCTCCAAGATGGCGCATTTCATCCCGTGTGCGAAGGTGGCCACGGCGGAACAAACCGCCAAACTGTTCATAGACCACGTGTTCAAGGTTCACGGTCTGCCACGGTCTATTCTGTCCGACCGCGGGCGGCAGTTCATCTCGAACTTCTGGCAGAAGCTGATGGGCTTCCTAAACCTCAAGATCAACCTGGCGTCGGCGAGACACCCGCAGACCAACGGGCAAGCGGAGCGGGTCAATGCCATCATGCAGCAGTACCTGAGATGCTATGCGAATCAACAGCCTGCGACGTGGGTGGATTACCTGCCGCTCGCCGAGTTCGCCTACAACAACACGAAGCACGTGTCCACGGGGGTCACGCCGTTCTTCGCCAACAACGGGAGGCACCCCAGAACCTTCCCGGGACTGGAAAGACTGGTGGAGGGGGAGCCGCAGACAGCAGATGCGTTCGCGTCGGAGTTGCAAGAGGTTCACGATCAGCTGCGGCGGCACCTGGAGCTGGCCAAACACGCATACAAGGTGCAGGCAGACAAACACAGAAGGGTTGGCGAAGAGATCCAGGTGGGAGACTGGGTCTGGTTAGCAGCCCACGCAGTGCCGGCCAGGTCGTTGGCCAAGAAGAAACTAGGGCATAAGCAACTGGGGCCCTACCAAGTCGAAGAGCAGGTCAACCCGGTGGCTTTCAGGCTGGCGCTTCCGGAGGGTTCCAGAATGCATCCGGTGTTCCACAGATCGGTGCTCACTCCCTACAAGGCACCGCACAGGTTTCAGGAACCCGGCACGGCGCCGAGTCCGCTCCGAGAGGGAACCAGGCAACGGGGAGTGGCACAGGAGGTGCGCCTCAACGAAGTCACGGAGATTTTGGACTCCAGATGGGGGGAAGAGGGGGTAGAATACCTTCTCGCTAAGGAGGGCACCCCGGCCAATGCCAACAGCTGGGTGCCGGGCTACGCTCTAGATGAACCTCTGCTCAAGGAAGAGTTTCATGCCCTCTTTCCCCATAGGCCAATGCCAGCGGACTTTTTCGACGACTGGCTTTTCACGCCCACGCTTTCAGCCAGCACGTTCCGGGGGTTCGACTCGGATGAGGAACCGACACGAGACGCCCGTTCCCCGGAGGGGTCACCCTCGGGATCTGCCTCAGAACCCTCGTATTGGTGGGATGATCGACCAGAGGAGCATTGGCGCAGGAAGTGGCTGGAGGGTCCAGGACGAGCTACGCCTACAGAAGGAAGCGAGGGAGAGACCGACATGGACTTTTTCGGGGACAACCAGGGTCTCGAGCACGGCGGCACGGAGATGGAAGCAGAGGTGATCGTCGTTGACGAGAGCAGGGAGGAAGAACCGGGAGTCTGCGGATGGAGGCCGGCCACGGGAAGCGAACTGTACCCGACATTCGTCCCTTTGACACTGCAGCACCCAGTTCCCGCACCGGAGGGAGGGGAGGGGGGAAGGGGGGGCTTTGAGGGGGGGATGGATGTCAGGGGTTCAGGAGCAGAGGCGAGGGCAAGGGAGGAAACAGAGAGCGAGGGGGAGGAGGCAGAAGAAAGGATGAGTGACGACGACGACCCGAGATCTCCGAGTCTGTCCAGTGAATCAGAAGATTCACAAAGAGGAGCACCAGTGGCAAGGGCAAGGGGGGAGACTAGGGGGACACCCCAGGAAGAAAGAGCCAGAGGGGACTCAGAGGGGAGCAGTTGGAGATCGGGACCTACGTCACCGCCAGAGAGTAGGGAAGAGGAAGAGCGCCTGGGAACTAGCGCTGGCAGCTCACAACAGGAGGGAGGGCACGAGTCAGGAGTGGCCACACCTTCATCGGGGAGCGAAGTGACGGTTAGACGGAAAGTGGAAGGTTGGGCGCGCGCGCCAAGTTCAAATGCACAGGAAGGTGGCGCAGTAGGCAGCCCGGAAAGAGAGCCAGGTCCTAAAGCCCGGCGCAAGGAGACAGGGGAGTCAGGGGGGTCAGCGTCAGAAGAATCCCGGAAGGGAGAGACCCAGGGGGGCAGAGGGACCCAGAGGAGAACTGTCAGGCGGAAAAGGTGGAGCAGGGCTAGGATATTAAGTTGGTGCGCAAGGGGCGGAGACTCAGAAGGAGCTTCGCCGACCTAAGCATAAGGCGTAGGGTTGCACGCAGCAGCTCAAGAATGGAGACTGTAACTCAATAAAGACTTTTAATCAACAACCGCTGGCTAGCGTGATCCTCTGTGAGCTAGGATCTGGAAGTAACCCTGACAGTATAAAACAAAAAGAGACAGTTTTTGAAATACAGTTGTGTACAGATGCTGAACATGTTATTGTGAAAATGTGCAAATTACTGTTGGAATTTGAAATGCAAGAAGAACAAGTCTGATTTAGATGGGCGAGAAATTTTGGGTATAATATAAAGATGGAACAGTGGGAACATGTGTGGCTTTTCATTTTGCCCTCTGTAAAGCATTATGTATTGATGGTGTTATATAAAATGAACAAGTAAATAATTGTCATATGATTGTGCTTCCTTAACTGTAAAATGGGACTAACAGTATAAATGCCATTAAGTATAAATGCCATATAAGTGCTTATATGTGTACAGGTGAAATTAGAATATCATGGGAAAGTTCATTTATTTCAGCAATTCAACTTAAAAGGTGAAACTAATATATGAGATAGACTCATGACATGCAAAGTGAGATATGCCAAGCCTTTATTTGTTATAATTGTGATGATCATGGTGTACAGCTGATGAAAACCCCAAATTAACAATCTCAGAAAATTAGAATATTAAATGAAATCAGCAAAACAAGGACTGCAAATAGAGCAATATTGGACCTCTGAGAAGTAGAAGCATGCATATGTACTCAGTACTTTATTCTAATTTTCCGAGTTTCACCTGTATTTTATTTGTGCCAGATTGGCTCTGCAGTTCCACCTGAGGCACCATTTTCTTTGCTGTCATCCTGCCCCATCTGGTAAGTAGCAGCAATGCCCCTTCTGGGATGCTAACTCCATGGCAACACCCAGGGCTGGACCAATACATTTTGTCACCTGAGGCGAACCACAACATGGCTCCCTGCCAGGGAAGAAGGACTGAGTGAAGTGCTACATCAGGAACAATGGGAAAAATAAAATACAAATCTAAACTGCTGCCCCTGTGGACCCCACCGCCTGAGGCGGTCTCCTCACCTTGTCTCATGGGTGGGCCGACCCTGGAAACACCCTTTCCCACAGGGGTTCAAGGGCACAGTCTAGCCAGGCAAATGCTTTCAATAAGGGTGCAAAGCAGGGAACATTTGCTTTTACTCTCAGCCGAGAGTCTAGGCCAAGTTCAGCTCAAGGAGCACATGGCAGCCAATGAAAGGCCACAACTGGAGATGTTAAGGGGGAAAAACCCCTCAGAGACCTATTTTAAATCTTGGCGGATCCGATGTGTGCCAGAAATCCCCTTTGAACCTCATTTTTAGTGAGACGATTTTGCTGGGGTAGTCAGCTGGGTGGTTTCTTTCAAAGAATTCCCATTTGTCTTTTCCCCTCACATATCAGCTGCCTCCGACAATTGACTCTACAGCCAAAACAGCTTTATCAGTTAACGCTAAGTAAGATTAATTTAAGTTTCTATTTCCCCACGGCGAGGGCTTTGCTCCCACTCCCTACACAGCAACACATGCATGTTTTAGCACAATCCCACCACCACCTCGAATTGGGGACAAAAAGCAGTCCGTAGCTGGTTTGCGCAAATAGCAAGAGGCACTAATTGCTTCTGACAATTAAATTGCTTCTCCTTTTGCAGCCCAGAGAAAGTTGTTAGCGGAATGATAAAGCGGCCATCCTAGTGTGGAGGATGGTTGTACTAAAAATGATTTGGGCTTCTGCTGAGATCCTAACCATTCACTTTCTCCTTTTCCTTTTTGGCCAGCATTTACAATCTGGCGTATTCAAAGATCCTCTTCTTCAATCTATCTTGTTTTGAGATCAAAAATATAACTCGGTGGCAGTTGCGGTGGAAAATGGCATTAAGGGCACGCACTAAAATTAGGCTGAAGAGGTTTTCAGATAGCCGGACTGGTGGACTTCTGCTTACAACATATGCTGTGAGTTTTAACTTGACTGACCATGTTTCTAAACATCTATGGCTGCATTCATACAGTACTTTATTCCGACTTCCCGGTGTTCCTTGCCTGTTAGCTTTTGCATTTTATGCGCTGTTTCAGACAACAACAAAACCACTTCTGTAACTCTAGGGCCCATGCCCTAGATTTGGGTCTGGACACGAAGCCTTATGAAGAACAGTTGAATTAAATTACTGTACCTAACATAGGTTGTATCCTCTGAAGCTGTAAAGAAAAAATGTTTTCTTGCATTTAAACCCCACCTTTCTTTCCTCATGGATCTCAAGCCAGCTTACGCATAGTTCCCAGAAATCTCCCATCCACCCAGACCTACTTGACTTCACTGAGGTGATTGCCTTGTATCTCTCCAGTCCATTCCCTGGGAATGAGGCAAAGCAAGAACTACAACACTTGGGAGGTGGTCGGATCATGGGAACCAAAAATACATGAATATTACCAAACTGAGATTTTATATTGTACTTGTGGTAATGGGCATTGAAATGGGCTTGCGACCCGTTACACAAATGAGATTTCCAGATTGATATGGGAACTAGGCTATAGTCCAAGCGTATCTGCAGTTGAGTTAAATTTATTTTTTCCTCTAGCTTTGGCAAACACATTAGTAAGTAAACTCTTAGTTATTCTAGGTTTGTTGATGTGCTTTCTAACTGCTTCTGTTGCAAAACAGAATGGTCTGTGGATTTCTATTTTAAGGCCTTGATGGACTCACAGTTCAGTCACCTTCTGATGGAAAATTCCAGCGGGATCTATCTCCTCCCATAGGAAATGTCAACTTGATGAGGCTGCAGATGCTGTTGGAAATTTCTCAGCAAGCTTTGCATGCAGGAACTGAAGCTGAGCGTGCAAGTTTCTTTGGAGTCCAAAGCAATGCCCATTGACATATTTATTAAGAACCAGTGTGGCCCACTACATAAAAAAGCTGGGAGATCTGAATCAAAATGTGACTAGGTCGATATAATGCATCACCTGCTGGAGAAATCAGGCTTAGCAGAAGACTCTCTTAGGAGAGACTATCACTACAGAAAGTGGCTGGCCAACTTTAGGTGTTTGCAACAGGTCTGGAGAACCTGTGGCTCTCTAGATGTTGTTGGCCTCCAACTCATAGATGCCATCCAGCATGGCCAGTGCTCAGGGTTGACATCAGCAGAGTCACATGTTCACAATCCTTGGTTTATATTGTCTTACCATGCTGCTCACCGAAGAATTGATGCTTTTGAATTATGGTGCCGCAGGAGACTCTTGAGAGTCCCATGGACTGCAAGAAGATCAAACCTATCCATTCTTAAGGAAATCAGCCCTGAGTGCTCACTGGAAGGACAGATCCTGAAGCTGAGGCTCCAAGACTTTGGCCACCTCATGAGAAGAGAAGACTCCCTGGAAAAGACCCTGATGTAGGGAAAGATGGAGGGCACAAGGAGAAGGGGACGACAGAGGACGAGATGGTTGGATAGTGTCTTTGAAGCTACCAGTATGAGTTTGACCAAACTGCGGGAGGCAGTGGAAGACAGAAGTGCCTGGCGTGCTCTGGTCCAGGGGGTCATGAAGAGTCGGACACGACTAAATGACTAAACGACTAAACAACAACAATTTTCATCAGAGAAATGTTGGAGGGTATGACTTAGTTGCACTAATGGGGTCACAAAGAGTCGGACACGACTAAGCAACAACAAACCATGCTGCTTTATCACCAATGGCTACTTGTTGGGAGTAGGTCAAATTCGCTGTTTGCACCTTGTAGCCCTTTGTGTGCTGTGTATTAATGTGATGCCCCTACTCTTGCATATCGAGGGTATTAATATTGCACAAAGGGAAGCAAATTGGATAAATAAAGACTGACTCTTTACCAGTCTCCTTGAGGCAATATTTGATATTAAAAATAAAATAAAATGTTCCATTCAAAGTTATTTCCATGCATTCAGGGAAGTTCTCATGCACTCTGCTCTAGCCGCTCCTGACCCTCGCCAGTGAAGAGAGATTAGCTGAGTGGATTTCAATGATTAGTCACAAACCTGTACTGGCAGCTTCTCCATATACCCTGCACCATGAATGAATGAATGAATGAATGAATGAAGGCATAATCTTATTCTGATGGCTAGCTGGTGAGAGGCTAAAGGATTTGTTGAAGCTCCCCAATGCCAGCAGAATACTAGCATTATTCACCAAAGGTGGTTGACCCACTCAGCACACTGTTTCCTTGACGGGTTTGCATTAATTTCACACTGTACTTGTAGATTAGTCTTATTGTCTTGTGTCCTGGTTTTCTATTTTCAGTTCCTTCAAATATATCATTCTAATAAAAGGTAAAGGTAAAGGGACCCCTGACCAGTAGGTCCCGTCGTGGCCGACTTCTGGGGTTGCGGCACTCATCTCGCTTTATTGGCCGAGGGAGCCGGCGTACAGCTTCCGGGTTATACCTGCTGACAAAGCTTTGTGGTTTTTTTCCTGGGGGGAATCATATGCAAGAATTGAAATCCGAACCAAAACATTGCATTGCTGATATGTGGGAGAGTTCCGCATTTCATGATGCGGTTATAAACAGAATGACTGTGCTTACAAATAAACTAGATGATGGGACTACCCAGGTATAGAAGACACAGGACAGTATTGTCCTGGAAAGTCTGCTGAGTCATTCCAGTACAGTGGTACCTCGGGTTAAGTACTTAATTTGTTCTGGAGGTCCGTTCTTAACCTGAAACTGTTCTTAACCTGAAGCACCACTTTAGCTAATGGGGCCTCCTGCTGCCGCCGCGCCGCTGGAGCACGATTTCTGTTCTCATCCTGAAGCAAAGTTCTTAACCCGAGGTACTATTTCTGGGTTAGCGGAGTCTGTAACCTGAAGGGTATGTAACCTGAAGTGTATATAACCTGAATCATATGTAACCTGAAGCGTATGTAACCCGAGATACCACTGTAGTTATATTGAAATGTGCAGTCACCCAGTCACGTTTGTGAATGTTATGTACTGAGCTGAATCGTAGAACAATAGGATCCAGAATGCAGCAGTCTGATTGGTCCACAGGAGCCACCCAATCCAGCTCCAGGTGGAAGTGATTCAGTAACCTGATTGGCCTACAGGAACAGCCCGGAATTAGCCAATCACGTGGGGTCCGTTGTGTAAATAATGTATATATAGCTAGACGTTTTGGAGAAAGTTTCATTCATTGCTACTATGAGCTGAATATAGAGCATGAAATTCACACTCGACTCCCAAGTATATTTCAGTGATCAAGATGTTTCTGCCTCTTTCTTGTCTTCTGCTATGATGTTTGACAAGTTGTCTGAAAGCTTTACACTAAATTTTACTCACTGTGTTTCAAAAACACAGTTTTCTATTTTGTGCTACCGCGACTTCTTTCCGTCTTTAACATTAAACATTTCACATGTCAATATTGCTGTTCACACAGCTGGAGGAAGATGGCTGGTAACAGTAGAGGAACTGAGCTGCACAGATTTCTTTCTTCTTAGAAAAGGCAACCAGCAAAAGGCCTTCTGAGCTTAGGTGGTAAGCTACTTTTGTATAATAGTTTCGTAATTAAAGTTATCAGTCGAAAGAAATGTATGCAAACTTAGCAGACCTCTCAACTGTCCCTATTTTCCAGAGACAGTCCTGGTTTTACAGAAGTCGTCCTGGTTTCTTATTTTGATCTCAGAATGCCTGGCTGTTCCTTAGGACGTCCCTATTTTCATCAGCTGCTACTTGGGAGAAAAGCAATGAAAAATCTAGACAGCATCTTAAAAAGTAAAGACATCACCTTGCCAACAAAAGTCCGTATAGTAAAAGCTATGGTTTTCCCAGTAGTGATGTATGGAAGTGAGAGCTGGACCATAAAGAAGGCTGATTGCCGAAGAACTGATGCTTTTGAATTATGGTGCTGGAGGAGACTCTTGAGAGTCCCATGGACTGCAAGAAGATCAAAACTATCCATTCTGAAGGAAATCAGCCCTGAGTGCTCACTGGAAGGACAGATCCTGAAGCTGAGATTCCAATACTTTGGCCACCTCACGAGAAGAGAAGACTCCCTGGAAAAGACCCTGATGTTGGAAAAGATGGAGGGCACAAGGAGAAGGGGACGACAGAGGACGAGATGGTTGGACAGTGTTCTCGAAGCTACCAGCATGAGTTTGACCAAACTGCGGGAGGCAGTGGAAGACAGGAGTGCCTGGCGTGCTCTGGTCCAGGGGGTCATGAAGAGTCGGACACGACTAAACGACTAAACAACAACAACAATTTTCATCAGAGAAATGTTGGAGGGTATGACTTAGTTGCACTAATGGTTCATTCTCCTGCATGATTAATTCTATTTTGCCGTTCACCAAAGAATTCTAAGAGTAAGTCAAAACAGAACAACCACCGTGCATCACGGTTAATGGCTGGGCTATAGCAACAGTATAGTTGGTGTTCCTGATTTACTTGGTATAGCTGCT
Source organism: Podarcis vaucheri (assembly GCF_965113315.1). Taxonomy (NCBI): domain Eukaryota; kingdom Metazoa; phylum Chordata; class Lepidosauria; order Squamata; family Lacertidae; genus Podarcis; species Podarcis vaucheri. The sequence continues at coordinate 95,075,362 of NC_138763.1, read as the reverse complement.
TGGTGTATTTCACGTGTTTTCTTGTGCATCTCATGCCTTTCAGGACTGAGAGGTAATAATCTAGAGTTTTATCCCTTTCCTCTCTTTTCTCATGCAAAACAAATGTTGCAAATGAGTTTTCAAAATGATTTGGCAACATTGGTTTGGTGGTTCTGAGTTCATAGCCCTCTGAGATTATCGCAATTCTGTCCCCACAAGATGGGAACAGCTGGTTTGTATCTTTGCAGAATCTGCTGCAATGTCAAACGCTGTACAGTGGTACCTCGGGTTACAGACGCTTCAGGTTACAGACTCCACTAACCCAGAAATAGTACCTCGGGTTAAGAACTTTGCTTCAGGATGAGAACAGAAATCGTGCTCCAGTGGTGCAGCAGCAGCAGGAGGCCCCATTAGCTAAAGTGGTGCTTCAGGTTAAGAACAGTTTCAGGTTAAGAACGGACCTCCGGAACGAATTAAGCACTTAACCCGAGGTACCACTGTATTCAGAGATTAACACAGCCACTGAAGTCAGCTCCAAGCTCCAGATCACATGGTGAGAAGCTAAATCAAGGCAGAGTGGCTGTTTTGTATGTAAACTATTCTGTGGCACAGATTTCTGTAAACAAATCACCCATTAAATGGCAAAGGTGTTTAGGTTTCTTTGGGACAAAAGTTATCCATCAATCCAGTGGGTCACACCACTCTTTGGTTACGATTACGATTACGATATCTTTATTGTCATTGACCCTTGCGGAACAATGAAATTGAAAAACTACATAAAACTACATAAAAACCACATAAAACTACCACAAAACTACATAAAACTACATAAAAGATCACGATTTCCATTTTTATAAATGAGAGGTATTTAAATATGATGAAAACAAGTGAACGTGTTTTCTGATGTATGGAATTCTTCAACAATAATTTTCAACGGCCAGTCATGATTGTTATCTTAATACAGGTTGTCGAACATAATCCATTCCGGAAGCCCATTTGGCTTCTGAAACGTTTGACAACTGAGGCATGGCTTCTGATTAGTTGCAGGAGCTTCTTGCACTCAATCAGAAGCCACGTCGGACATTTGGCTTCCAAAAAATGGAGCATCTACTTCCGGGTTTATCTGTTAAAGGTAAAGGTAAAGGGACCCCTGACCATTAGGTCCAGTCGCGGACGACTCTGGGGTTGCAGTGCTCATCTCGTTTTATTGGCCAAGGAAGCCGGCGTACAGCTTCTGAGTCATGTTGGCCAGCATGACTAAGCCGCTTCTGGTGAACCAGAGCAGCGCACGTAAATGCCGTTTACCTTCCCGCCGGAGTGGTACCTATTTATCTACTTGCACTTTGACGTGCTTTCGAACTGCTAGGTTGGCAGGAGCAGGGACCGAACAACGGGAGCTCACCCCATTGCGGGGATTCGAACCGCTGACCTTCCGATCAGCAAGCCCTAGGTTGGTTTAGACAACAGTGCCACCCGCATCCCTATTTATCTGTTAGCACTGTAATTAATAACAACAAATCAATAAAAGCCATTATGCTGAACAGCTTTATCCTTTTGGCTACCTTCCTGTAGGCATAAACTCTCTCACCCCAGAACGAGGGAGAAGTACAAAACTGTTCAACCCTTCCTGTAATATTATTGTGGGTAGTAGCAGATCAAAGCTTAATTGAAAACCACAGTGGTGGGATTACTGGCAAGGGGGGGAAAGGGGAACTGTTTATCAAATCTATACTTTGTGTGAATTAGGATGGAGCACATCTAAATCCATTGGACCACAGGAGGGGCTCCCAACCTCACTGAGACTATTTGTACAAAAGAAAAAGAAGCCAAGAAGGGCACAGAATGTTTCCCGACGCAGACACCATCTGGTTCCTGGCTTTAACCTTGGGTCAGCCCTGGTGCTCTCAAGAGGGCATAGGTTGTTTGGATGAGGATTTGGGGGGAATGAGAGAGGCACACCAATCTAATGTAGGCTGGAGATTTTGTTTCCTCAGATATTGGAAAGGCAACGTGCCAATTCAAAACAGCCGAGACATTCTTTGAAGTGCTGCTGGGTGGATTTGGACACAGTCAGTCTGTGCCATCAAAGCACCCTCTCCGGGTGGGGGTGGGGAGCCAACCAAGGAGCAGAGCTGCTCTCTGCAATCTGCAGTCACATATACCATTTGCCTTTGAAATTGTGTAGAGAAGAGGAACCAATGGGGGAAGTATTTCATTTGCGCACAAGTAGAATATCAAGTTTGTTGTTTAGTCATTTAGTCGTGTCCGACTCTTCGTGACCCCATTGACCAGAGCACGCCAGGCACTCCTGTCTTCCACTGCCTCCCGCAGTTTGGTCAGACTCATGCTGGTAGCTTCAAGAACACTGTCCAACCATCTCATCCTCTGTCGTCCCCTTCTCCTTGTGCCCTCCATCTTTTCCAACATCAGCGTCTTTTCCAGGGAGTCTTCTCTTCTCATGAGGTGGCCAAAGTATTGGAATCTCAGCTTCAGGATCTGTCCTTCCAGTGAGCACTCAGGGCTGATTTCCTTCAGAATGGATAGGTTTGATCTTCTTGCAGTCCATGGGACTCTCAAGGTCTCCTCCAGCACCATAATTCAAAAGCATCAATTCTTCAGCGATCAGTCTTCTTTATGGTCCAGCTCTCACTTCCAAGTTCAGCTGTGTGCAATTCAGAATGCGCAATGAAGAAATTACAGGCTTTAATAGCTATGTAGCATCTCCGAATAACTGGTCTCCCTTGAATTGCCCGACAAATATACCGGTACATTTTCTTTCATTAATGCTTTAGCAAACCAGTAACGCATAATGGCTAAGCATTCCCAGTAGCGACCGATTATAATAGCAAGAGTGGTGAGGTTTCATATTGTGGGGGTATGGTTTTGTTTCATGGGACACTGCTTGTGTAATCAAAGGAGCAAGTCCCAACCTAATGTAAGAATTATACTTGATTAAAATGGTTTCATACAGAGCAGTTACAGGACACACTTTTCTCCCCTTGCGTCTCTGCCCCTCTCTGCTTGTCTCTACTTCCTTACTTCCCATTCCTCCTCCAAACTCCTGACCCTGGTTTTATTTCTAAGCTCTCCATGTATTGTTCTTGAGTGAATTTTTCTGGTTACAGAATACAATTAAGAACTCGGTGGTGTAGCTGCAGATCCTACAGTTGTCCAGGTAAGGCAATGTCCTACCCTCAGGAAGAAACCCATCAATTGTTATGCGGTCTTGGTTGCACACATAAGTGGACTATTGCACAAACACATCATTGTTAAGTATAATTGTTTAATTCACATTGAAATGGAGATGTATGTATTGCTGAAAGGGATTAATTGGAAGATTCCATTGAAGCTAAAGAAAAGAGCAAGAAATATCTATCATCTATCTATCTATATCTATCTATCATCTATCTATCTATATCTATCTATCTATCATCTATCTATCTATCTATCTATCTATCTATCTATCTATTTATCTATCTATCTATCATCTATCTATCTATCTATCTATATCTATCTATCTATATCTATCATCTATCTATCCATCATCTACCTATCTACCATCTATCTATCTATCTATCTATCATCTATCTATCTATCTATCTATCATCTACCTATCTATCATCTATCTATATCTATCTATCACCTATCTATCTATCATCTATCTATCTATCTATCTATCTATCTATCTATCTATCTATCTATCTATCATCTATCTATCTATCATCTATCATCTATCTATCTATCATCTATCTATCATCTCCATCCCATATACACATTATAGGTAAATAGCTATTGTAAACTGGATCCTTGAGGCAGTGTACCTATAAGATTTCTGGGAATACATAAGTATTTGTATATAGTTAGATGCATTTCTGTATGTATCTGTTCTGTACTGCTTTTGGAAATCTGGAGTTTATATGGGACCCAGGAGCAGTCAGTGGGGAGGAGCAGGTAAGTTTGACACAGAGCCGGCCCATCCATAGTCAAGGTGAGATGACTACCTCAGGCAGCAGAATCCACCTGGGCAGCAGATCCCAATGTTGATCTTTCTTCCCGGGCCCCTGCTCCTGATGTAGATCTTCCCTTACTCCTTCTTCCCTGGCAGGGATGGGGGACACCATTTTGGTGTCTGCCTCAGGTGCCAAAATGCCTTGGGCTAGCCTGGGTTTGACACTGAGATCTTCAGAAAGTTCCATCCCTAGTCTAGGAGGTACAACTCAGGCCAGTTTGCTCCAGACTCAGGAGTGAATGAGTTTGTCAATCATTGCTAGCTATGACTGGGGCACAGAGTTACAACAAATCAGGCATCCCCAACCTTTGGCCCTCCAGATTCCCATCAACCCTGACCACTGGTCCAGTTAGCTAGGGATCATGGGAGTTGTAGGCCAAAACATCTGGAGGGCCAAGGTTGGGGATACCTTCAACAAATACTGCTGTGCTGGTCCTGGGAGGTTACCGTGCGGCATGGTCTGAGTCCAGTCCAAGGTCGATGGTGTGGTATGGAGGCTGTCCGTCAAAGCTGAAGCGGGGTCCAAGGCAAGGAGTCAGGTGAGGTCAGGAACTCTGGCAGAAGAGCAGGACAGGGTGCAGGCAGGAACAGGCTACCAACAATGTTGCTCCCGCAACCTGGGACTGGACTGGCTGGCCGGCTTTTATCTGCCCCGAGACATAGGGCGGCCCCGGTCCACAGGTGACTCGCCTCTCCTGGCCTGGAGGCGAGCACTCCTCCTGCGGGAACTTAGTTCCCTCCGCCTCTCTGCCCTGAGCCTCTGCAACTCAGGAGAGTCTGCTTTGGCTCCTGAGGTGATGGAGGACCCATTGCAATGTGGGTGGGGTTAGGCGGAGGTGGGGACTGCAGGTTTTTTTTGTTTTCCCCAACATTGAATCCTATGAGTGTTATGTTCCTCTATCTGCTCCATAAGTGGCAGAAGGCTGTACTACTGCTGGGGAGCAAATGAGGTCTGGAGTATTTGACATGTCTGCTCCTCTGTTGTCCTTTGTGTCTGTCCTCGTGTCTCTGCTAGTGCATCCTTCCAGGGATGTCCTGACATATGCTCACATTTGCATCAGTTCAACTCAACTTGTTCCAGAGTAACTCATTTCCACTGGTCTGCTGCAGTATGGATTCCACCATATCTGATAGCCTATCTGATAGCACTCCATGTTTAGATGGTGTCCGATACCCCTGAAGCCAACGTAAGTGGCTGGAGGAATTTTTGTGTGTACTGTGCATAGAATGTACTCTGGCACCATACAGATGAATTTCTTTTTGCTTTCCAAGAACCCTATTATGCACAAATTAAATAAATCCAGGAAGAACAAATAACTATGGGAAAACAGCTTCAAAAATATATACCCCCCCTCTCCTTGTCACAATCACTTTGCCAACAGCTTAAGCAAACACAAAACAAAACAAAAACAGGAATAATCATGTCAATAATATATACACTATTTCCATCAAAACATGATCCCCGCCCCTTAAAAATATATGGAGTGAGTGATGATGATGACACATGTAAGCAATTTCCATTGTGCATGCCCTGGGGAGTTCTAAGACTGGTCTATGAAAGAAGGTGAGCTTTCCATTTACGTTTCAGTTTACAAAAGGTATGCAAGACGAATATGGAGAAGCATATGGAGAAAGAAACAGAATCTCCCAATATGGAGAGCGTAGGGCTGAAAATCTAAGCACACTTACCTGGTAGTAGGGCTGGGCGATATATCAATATATTGTCCCAAACCGGTTTGAAGTTCATATTGTGATATTGGATTCATGATTTTTGACCAGGTAATACCGTATTTTTACTCTATAAGACTCAATTTTCCCCTCCTAAAAAGTAAGGGGAAATGTGTGTGCATCTTATGGAGCGAATGCAGGCTGCGCAGCTATCCCAGAAGCCAGAACAGCAAGAGGGATTGCTGCTTTCACTGCGCAGCCATCCCGCTTGCTGTTCTGGCTTCTGAGATTCAGAATATTTCTTTTCTTGTTTTCCTCCTCCGAAAACTAGGTGCGTCTTGTGGTCTGGTGTGTCTTATAGAGCGAAAAATACGTTATATTGTGAACCATGATGTGTGTTAGGGCTGAGAGATGTCTGGATTTCAACATTATGATATATCACCAGTTAAACATTGTGATATACCAATATGTCATGATGTCTGAAATAAGGATGTAAATATGGAGAGGAAACTGCTACTACTTAGGGGTCTAATTATTATTTTTTACTTCCCCTTAACATATTGTTACAACTCTTATTTCATAGTATAGAGCAACAGGGACAGAAGGAATCATGAGAGAAGTGATGTCTGGCTTCACGGTTTCCCCTACATCACAATTTTTTACACAGCACATGCACACATCATGATTCGCAATATATCACCATGCTGAATATTATGAAACTCCTCTTACCATGGCGTTATCTTAAAACTGATTTTTGGCAACATTTGGCATTGCTCTAGTGTGCTTCTCTGTGTGCTATTCAAAAATCATGATTCAGGAAAAACCAGAAGCCAGCCAGTGTCTCTACAGAGTTTCATCCTTATTTCAGACATTGTGATCTATCAGTATACAGTGGTACCTCGGGTTAAGTACTTAATTCGTTCCGGAGGTCTGTTCTTAACCTGAAACTGTTCTTAACCTGAAGCACCACTTTACCTAATGGGGCCTCCTCCTGCTGCCGCGCCACCGGAGCCCGATTTCTGTTCGCATCCTGAAGCAAAGTTCTTAACCTGAAGCACTATTTCTGGGTTAGCGGAGTCTGTAACCTGAAGCGTCTGTAACCCGAGGTACCACTGTATCATGATGTTTAGCTGGTGATATATCGCGATGTTGAAAGCTGGAAATTGCCCCACCCTACCTGGGAGTAACTAGGTATGCAGACGTGCGTGGCGCTGTGGGCTTGCTGACCAGAAGGTCGGCGGTTCAAATCCCTGCGAGGGGGTGAGCTCCCATTGCTCGGTCTCTGCTCCTGCCAACCTAGCAGTTCGAAAACATGAAGTGCAAGTAGATAAATAGGTACCGCTCCAGCAGGAAGGTAAATGGCGTTTCCGTGCGCTGCTCTGGTTCACCAGAAGTGGCTTAGTCATGCTGGCCACATGACCCGGAAGCTGTATGCCGGCTCCCTCGGCCAATAAAGCGAGATGAGCACCACAATCCCAGAGTCATCCGTGACTGGACCTAATGGTCAGGAGTCCCTTTACCTTTACCTGGGAGTAAATCCCACTGAAGTGAATTCAATGGAGCTTATTTTTGAGTAGACACATACAGTGCTTTCTTTCCTTAAAAAATGTTTAGGGGTACTCTCATTTTGACTCAAGAAAATCACCTTTTTATAGTTCAAACCAGGAAAAATAAATACAGTAAATGGACAAAAGTACAAAGATTCACAAAATGTTGGGGGGGTGCGTCCCCCTGCGTCCCCCCAGAAAAAAGCACTGGACACGTATAGACTGCAGTGTTCATCGCTTTAACAGCCGAGGGTTGCTGTTGTTTCTGCAGCTTCAATGAACCTCATTAAAAAGGGAAACGGCAAACAAACTGGACCTCATAAGGAAAAAAAGGTTCATTCCACAAAGATAACATCTCTAACCCAAGAGAATGACTACAACATCAAGGCAGTGACTCGTAGTCACCAGGGGTAAGGTATAAATTCAATAATTTCTCACCGCCAACACCTTGGACAGTATGTGTCATAGCATCACTTACGTGTGATCAGATTGACCTATGAGCATCCTTAAGGTAGCAAACTCACTGGGTTCATCAAAAGCATCCATGAATCTCTCAGTTTGGGTATCTCTTAGTTTCTCATTTTCCCAGTTTTAGCTTGCTTTCCTTTTTAAATATATAACCCTCATGAAAACCCACCAGCATTTGGGTTTAGATTTCTCCTGATACAGTATACACATTTGGCAGGCAATTTGCCCGAATACAATGCATTTTTTTTTGTTATCCTCTTTATTACGATTTTTTGTGTGCACATTTTCTCCAACAGTCACGTTTTTGTAGGCAAAATTTGGAGACGTGTGAATTTCGCAAGGTAGCTGTGGTTTCGGATCACATTTCGTTTCGGGAAATGTGACTCGAATAGGAAACCAAACTGATCTTCTCCCCCATCATCCCTCATGTGCAGGATAGATAGTAGCTATTCACATTTGCTTTTGAATTATGGTGCTGGAGGAGACTCTTGAGAGTCCCATGGATCAAGAAGATCAAACCTCTCCATTCTTAAGGAAATCAGCCCTGAGTGCTCACTGGAAGGACAGATCCTGAAGCTGAGGCTCCAATACTTTGGCCACCTCATGAGAAGAGAAGACTCGCTGGAAAAGACCCTGATGTTGGGAAAGATGGAGGTCACAAGGAGAAGGTGACAGAGGACGAGATGGTTGGACAGTGTTTTCGAAGCTACCAGCATGAGTTTGACCAAACTGCGGGAGGCAGTGGAAGACAGGAGTGCCTGGCATGCTCTGGTCCATGGGGTCATGAAGAGTCAGACACGACTAAACAACAACAACATTCACATTTTCCATGTTCTGTAGAAAGCCACTTCCAGCATCAGGAAGTGGTGGGGTTGCGGGCTCACGCCCCCAGCACACATGCGGGCTGGTTTCTAGCCCCGCGTGATCAGGGAATCCTCTGGCTGCGTCATCCCCTGAGCCAGCCAAATGGCTGGCTCAAGGGGTGCGGCTTGCCGCACTTAAGGCAGGCACGGCCCCAGGATCTCCCTCTTTGGTCCGCGCAGCTGCTGGGGTTTCCCAGCCACCCACCCTTTAAGGTTCCCCTTCTGACCTTGCTATGGACCTCGGTTGGTTGCCGTTAAGGGGCCTGGTAGGATTTTTTTCCACTTGGCAAATTGGCACTGGCCATTTGGTTTTTCGCCTACCTCGTAGCAAATTGTCACAACTCCTTGGTTTTGGTGGTTAAGGAATCGGTAGGGGTATTGTTATGTAGATGGGTTGGGGGGGAGCGCCATCACCTCCCCCAAATATTGAAGGGTAGTCCAGTAAAGGATTCTGGGGGGCATTGTCTCGTCCAAAGCCTATGGAGGTCAGGGCCTAAAGCACGCCCCCCATTGGTGACCCCGGGGGAGTCCCTAGTTGATGTGCATCAGCAGGGCTCCCCCTGCTGGTGTTAACCCTTCCCAGTTTCGAAGCTAACAGGCTGAAGCCGGATAGCCTGATAGGACCAATGCCTAAGCCAATACCACTCTTACCTGTAACCAATGACGTTGTGGCCAATTTTAGCTCATTAACCTTAAATCATTGTCTCCTGTGTCTTTATTCATACTGGTGGGAGCCGGGAACTCACCATGCAAATCCTGCACATAGACTCATAGACTTATGGAGTTGGGAGGGACCATGAGAGTCATCTAGTCCAACCCCTCAATGCAGGAATCTTTTGCCCAGCATGGGGCTCGAACCCACAACCTTGAGATGAAGAGTCTAATGCTCTACCAACTGGGCTATATGCACTAGCTGTTTGAAGGGTTTGGCCAGTTTGGCACTGCAGTTCCACATGCTGTTCTTCCAGGCCTCCTGTGAACTGCAGAGAGCTGTACATTCTGAAACTTTTAATGCTAATTATGGGATTTTATGGTATTGTATAATATTGTGTTTTTTAACCCATACGTACCCAGGAATGCTCTCTATAATAAGAATCCCCAAGAGGGCACAGACGTAAGAGACCGAAACCTGATACTGATACAAACAGTCTGAAAATTAAAAGGCATGAGTTACGAAGCCACATTCTGGAGCCTTGAGGTCATCCCCACCTCATTGTCTCAGCTCTTTTTCTGCAAGGCATCTTGGCTGCCAGGCTTTTGTTTCCTTACAGGAAGATGACTACATCCCTGTCCTTGCCTCTTGGCCTTCACAGTTTATAAAAAGCTCTCCTACTGAAGCCTTGCAATATGAGAGAGTTATAACGGCTTCTTAACAATAACTACCATGCTCATTTTGTCCTTTTCCCTCCAACCCTGGATTTTGCCTTTTAAGGTGCAGCAGGTTTATTATTATTATTATTTAAATTTTTATCAGTAGCCATCAGGAAGACATGTTTGTATAGATGCAATTCACACACACACACACAAATAAATAGCTCCTGCTCAGCTGTGTGTCAGCCACTTTTTATGTCAAATTACACTGCAAATTTGCAGTTTTACACTGCAAATTTAAATTCAGACATTAAGCATCAATATCATCATTTAGGGTTCCCCGAATCCTTTGACTCCCCTCCACCCTTCCATCATTATCATTATTAATCTTTTTCCAACTGCTTCTCTTATTTTCTCTATTTTTCTTAAATAATCCAATTTTTACCATAATTCTTAGTACATTACAAGCGTTACTCAAATCCTGGTGTGTCAGCCACTTTTAAAGCTGTTGTTATCCCAATCCCAAAGAAGGCCAGTGCCAAAGAATGCTCCAACTACTGCACAATTGCACCCATTTTGCACGAAGATCATGGCCACTGGTCCCATCACCTCCTGGCAAATAGAAGGGGAAGAAATGGAGGCAGTGAGAGATTTTACTTTCTTGGGCTCCATGATCACTGCAGATGGTGACAGCAGTCACAGAAATTAAAAGACGCCTGCTTCTTGGGAGAAAAGCAATGACAAACCTAGACAGCATCTTAAAAAGCAGAGACATCACCTTGCCAGCAAAGGACTGTATAGTTAAAGCTATAGTTTCCCCTGTAGTGATGTATGGAAGTGAGAGCTGGACCATAAAGAAGGCTGATCGCCGAAGAATTTATGCTTTTTAATTATGGTGCTAGAGGAGACTCTTGAGAATCCTGTGGACTGCAAGTAGATCAAACCTATCCATTCTGAAGGAAATCAGCCCTGAGTGCTCACTGGAAGGACAGATTCTGAAGCTGAGGCTCCAATACTTTGGCCACCTCATGTGAAGAGAAGACTCCCTGAAAAAGACCCTGATGTTGGGAAAGATGGAGGGCACAAGGAGAAGGGGGCGACAGAGAACGAGATGGTTGGACAGTGTTCTCGAAGCTACCAGCATGAGTTTGCCCAAACTGCAGGAGGCAGTGGAAGATAGGAGTGCCTGGCATGCTCTGGTCCATGGGGTCATGTAGAGTTAGACATGACTAAATGACTAAACAACAACAACATCTTATCCTAATTTACAAAGCCCCTACAAAGGTAGCCTCCATATTGCAAGTGGGTTATGCAGTCAGAGCATCACCCAGTTCTGAATTCTCTGGTGGGATAACTTTGGTGACATTCACAGGAAGAACAATTTCAGGCAGATTCCCATGTGAAAGAGGTGAAGCAATGTTGCCATATAACCAATGTGAGCCTAAGTCTCACAGGTGGTAAACCTGAAGAGACTTCGCACTTCAGATTTCTGGAGTGGGAGGCAAGCAGGGCACAATGGATGGATCACTCAGGAAAAATATGTTATTACACTTGAGAAAAAAAGCATATAAAGAGAAGACTAGGCTAAACCCATTCTTGGTGTCAGGTCTTCCCTATATTCTTAACCAAATCCCTTCCATGGGTCCTATTGTCAACATTTCCAGCCGCATATTGTTTCGTAGTCTATGTGTTTTATCTATCCATGTTATCCATGGTATTTGTTACATTACAGTGGTGCCCTGCAAGACGAATGCCTCGCAAGACGGAAAACCTGCTAGACGAAAGGGTTTTCCGTTTTTGAGCTGCTTCGCAAGACGATTTTCCCTATGGGCTTGCTTTGCAAGATGAAAACGTCTTGCAAGTGTTCCAATTTTTTTCTGCTCCCCCCTTTTTCTAAGCCGCTTAGCCGCTAATAGCCTTTTAGCCGCTAATCTGCTAAGCCTTTAATAGCCGCTAAGCCTTTAATAGCCGTTAAACCGCTAATAGTGCTAAGCCATTAAGCCGCTAATAGGGTTGCTTCGCAAGACGAAAAAATCGCTAGACGAAGAGACTCAAGGAACAGATTAATTTCGTCTTGCGAGGCACCACTGTACAAGTGAGATTAAAATCCTACTAATGTTTTCATCTGCTTACAGTGGTCTCCTAATTAAATTATGACCCCCCCCACCATTCTTTCTTGAATTTCTTGGTCTCTGAGTTTCCCAGTCAGTTTTGGCATTTCAGCTTAGTCTAACAGCTTAACTTGACATTCCTCTCTGGTAGCGACTCTTTCTTCTTTCCATCTCTGGGCTGATCGCATCCGTGCTGCTGTTGTGGCATACATTAAAAGTCTTTTCACTTCCTTTGGAATGAAGGGGGCTCTTGGCTGCTGCAGTACAACATCTGTCTGGTCACAGTGTACATAGGATGTCACTAGCTTGGTAAGGTAGGATGCACCTACCAATCTAATCCTTGTGTCAGATTTTTCTATTAAGAAGAGAAGAGTTTGGATTTGGTATCCCACTTTATCACTACCCAAAGGAGTCTCAAAGCGGCTAACATTCTCCTTTCCCTTCCTCCCCCACAACAAACACTCTGTGAGGTGAGTGGGGCTGAGAGACTTCACAGAAGTGTGACTAGCCCAAGGTCACCCAGCAGCTGCACGTGGAGGAGCGGAGACGCGAACTCAGTTCCCCAGATTATGAGTCTACTGCTCTTAACTACTACACCACACTGGCTTAAAGGCCCATGAGTCCCACACAGCCCCAGACAACATCTTAGATTCAGAGAAGGTATTGTGGGATCCTTGCCAGTAGGGCTTGGAGTTCCTTCTGAACACTTGAGCTTTCTCCAACTACAGTACTGTCTTTCCTCTTCCATGGGGCTTCTCTACTTAAACCCTTTGGCATTCCTCATAGCATAGTGGTTCCCTTCCACTCTTTTCTTCCTGGCTCATTGCTGGACTTACCAACCCAGGACTCCTTTCTTATTCTCTCTTGCTCTCGGGCTTCCCTTGCAGCCCCCTCCTCTTTCTCTGCTACCCTTCTCCCCCTCTCTCATCCATCTGTAAATCCTTCCTCGGTCCTTTGGTCTGTGCACCATCTCCCTAGGACCTCTCCTTTACTCTCCCACATCCTGCCTTTTCTGCAGCTGCTATGAGCATCTCTGTAATGCTCCACAGCTGCTGCTGCTGTCCTGTTGCTTCACTTCCAGCCCACCTGTGTCTTCCATACAGCGAGCTGGGAGAGGAGCCATTTGGGCAGCAGCCGCAGCCTCCTTGTTCTCCGGACACCTGGTTTAATAGCATGGATTCTAAAATCAGCTGGCTTATCAGGTTTTAGTGTCACTGAACGCCTCCCTTCCAGTAAAATTTATGGGAAGCTGTTCTCCCTGTCATTATTTCATTCAAGTAAATTGACCAAATCATGCATTTATGTATATTTATATGTTTTATAAAACGCTGCTACAAATTTACTGGGTTTTGTTGTTTTTCTGTTTCTGGATAATGACCTAACCTTCATCATATTATGGGTGCATTTAATATTTTGCTGTGCTTATTGTTTTTGGGTTTATGCCTACTTTTTCATATAATTATCAACATCCTTGCTGTCTGGTTTGGGGATTTAGATACATTTCCAAAATACTGAGTGAAGAAGTCTGCCATTTGCTTCAAATTATGAAATCTCCCCATATCATGGCTGATTACTGATATTCTGTTTCTGGTAATGCACTTTTTTGGACAACAAGCTGATAGTTTTGATTGCCGAACGCATAATACCATTGTTTGATGTATAGTAATTAAACCGTAATTTTATCTAGCTGCAGTGACTTCAATTCTTTTCTTTTAGCAACTGAGTCATTCTATACCATTTTCGTTCTTCCAGTTCTGTGTTTGTTCTAAATCTTTTATTTGTTCCACAAGTCAGTTTCACTAACTGTAAGTGGAACCCAGCAAAGGATAATTGGCAGGTCCAATGACCTAGGTAGAATCAGTTCTTGTTGTGTCACTGTGAGGTTTGGCCTCTGGTTCATGGCTTAGGAGAGCTACGTAGGAGAGCTCCAGGTTTGTAGAACTAGCCAGGAATAACATTTACCCAACTTTTGACAAGAAGCAGCTGCCGTTGAAATGAATACCAACTGATCAGGGTCCAGAATGGCCATTCAGAAACTTTGCAACACTGAGGACAACCGTAAACAATGTGCTGCTGCCTGAGAAACGTGTTTGGGGAAAACCGAGTACAAGATGTGATAAGTCTGACTGGGGAGTGGAGAGAGGCTGTATTTCATCCCTAACACCTTGAAGGGCAGGAACAAAGTTCGAAACTGCATAGACAGAATGGAAAACTAGGCCGAAACTAACAACATGCAGAGACAACTGCGTACTCTCCAGGTGTCCCGATTTTCCAGGGACAGAACCAGAATTACAGAAGCCGTCCCAGTTTCTGATTTGATCCTGAAATTTCCTGCTTTTCCCTTTTCCTCCCCTCCACAACTCGGAGAAAGCGTGTTCTCCTTCATGGAGAGCATGTGTTGCGGTGGGGGCCAACAGGACACTCCAAAGTTGTGGGGCGGGCTAATTGATCGTTGGCCACTGATGCGATAAGGGTTCCCTTGTCGTTGGGAATAAGTTAAGGTTCCCATTTGTTGATTGACAGCCAAAAATGCTAAAACTCAGTGCACGAGGCTAGAGCTTCCTCTTTTCGCCCGTGCATCGGATTGCCCCCCCCCCATATTTAGGGTTCTTCACTTTGACCTTGCTATGCCTGTCATGGGGTCGTCTGCTTTTGGGGCAGGGGCCTGGTAGGAATTTTGTCCATCTGGCTGATTGGCTGGGGCCATTTGGTTTTTGCCTACTGCGTAGCAAATCGTCATAGAATCATAGAATCATAGAGTTGGAATAGACCACAAGGGCCATCGAGTCCAACCCCCTACCAGGCAGGAAACACCATCAGAGCACTCCTGACATATGGTTGTCAAGCCTCTGCTTAAAGACCTCCAAAGTAGGAGACTCCACCACACTCCTTGGCAGCAAATTCCACTGTCGAACAGCTCTTACTGTCAGGAAGTTCTTCCTAATGTTTAGGTGGAATCTTCTTTCTTGTAGTTTGGATCCATTGCTCCGTGTCCGCTTCTCCGGAGCAGCAGAAAACAACCTTTCTCCCTCCTCTATGTGACATCCTTTTATATATTTGAACATGGCTATCATATCACCCCTTAACCTCCTCTTCTCCAGGCTAAACATGCCCAGCTCCCTTAGCCGTTCCTCATAAGGCATCATTTCCAGGCCTTTGACCATTTTGGTTGCCCTCCTCTGGACACGTTCCAGTTTGTCAGTGTCCTTCTTAAATTGTGGTGCCCAGAACTGGACACAGTACTCCAGGTGAGGTCTGACCAGAGCAGAATACAGTGGCACTATTACTTCCCTTGATCTAGATGCTATACTCCTATTGATGCAGCCCAGAATTGCATTGGCTTTTTTAGCTGCCGCGTCACACTGTTGGCTCATGTCAAGTTTGTGGTCAACCAAGACTCCTAGATCCTTTTCACATGTACTGCTCTCAAGCCAGGTGTCACCCATCTTGTATTTGTGCCTCTCATTTTTTTTGCCCAAGTGCAATACTTTACATTTCTCCCTGTTAAAATTCATCTTGTTTGTTTTTGCCCAGTTCTCTAATCTGTCAAGGTCGTTTTGAAGTGTGATCCTGTCCTCTGGGGTGTTAGCCACCCCTCCCAGTTTGGTGTCATCTGCAAATTTGATCAGGATGCCCTTGAGTCCATCATCCAAGTCGTTGATAAAGATGTTGAATAAGACCGGGCCCAAGACAGAACCCTGTGGCACCCCACTAGTCACTCTTCTCCGGGATGAAGAGGAACCATTGATGAGCACCCTTTGGGTTCGGTCAGTCAGCCAGTTACAAATCCACTGAGTGGTAGCATAGTCAAGACCGCATTTTACCAGCTTCTTTACAAGAATATCATGGGGCACCTTGTCAAATGCCTTCCTGAAATCAAGGTAGGCTACATCCACTGCGTTCCCTTCACCTACCAGGCTTGTAATTCTGTCAAAAAACGAGATCAGGTTAGTCTGACATGACCTATTTTTCAGAAATCCATGCTGACTATTGGTGATCACAGCATTCCTTTCTAGGTGCTCACAGACTGTTTGCTTAATGATCTGCTCGTCACAACTTGTAAGGTTGCGGTTAGGCATTGGTTTTTGGTTTGGTTGGTTGAGGGGCATGGATTGGCTGTGCCTGCCCCTCCAATGCTGCTGCTGCAAGGGATTCTGTTAAAGGAATCAGGGGCTCACTATTGCTTTTGTCCACCCTGTCAAGGGGCTCGGGCCATGCAAAAGCCCTGGTTGCATTGGGGAGGGCTGAGGGCAGGTTCCCTGCTCCGTCGCTAACCCCAAGTATATTCCCCTTTGCCGACTTTCGCAGGCGTGCGGAATGTCAGTCTGTCCCCCATTGGGGGGGGGGGGGAGATAGTTGCAACCAATGCCTAAGCAACCACTCACATTTTTGTATTTTAATGAAGTTGTGGCCAAAATTATGCCAAAAACCTTAAACAAAAATTCCTGTATGATGTGTGAGTTATTGGGGTGGCCCTGGGGACCTCGACACGCAACAATTAAAAGTGGTGTTTGTGCGCGCACGTGTGAGCGTGCAAAAATGGAGTCCTGTTTATGCTGAAAATAAAATTCACGCACCACATGAGGAAAATGGTGAAGCTGTCAAGCAAAGCCCTTCCTATAATTCTGAAGGAAAATGTCACCATCCACTTTGAATCTGTTGTTGTTGTTGTTTAGCCGACTCTTTGTGACCCCATGGACCAGAGCATTAAATTATTTAATTGCAATGCCTCAGTGGACAGCCATTTTTTTGGGGGGGGGATGTGTGGAGTGTCTTTAATGACCAGGAAAATATGTACAATTTGTCGGCTGCATTTTTTGCAAACTAAAAATGTATTCATTTGACCTAGCTCTTGGAATATAACTGAACTGGAGAGTAACAGTCAAGGTTTCATTGCCTGTTGTGTTGTTTTAATTCTCGGCGGGAATTTTGTTGCTATTTTAATTATTGTTTTACTGTACTTGTATTTCATGCCTGTTAAGCACCCTGGGCTATGGGATGAGGAAGGGTGGGTTAGAAGAACGACAAAGAAACAGCAAGCTAACAAACCACGTTTCGTCTCATTGTTTTAGCTGTGACATTTTATTGTTCGGGTTTATAGACTTGGTAGCTCGTATTTTTTTTTCTTGCCTTGAACTTGAATTGTTGGGTGCATTAAAAAAGAAACAATAGGCACACATTTAGGTATGAACAATTTACTACCGTTGTTATGGCGAGCGAAGGGTTCGTAATATTTTGGAATCATTAATTTGTAGTGACATTCTTTTGCAAAATAAAACAGAGAGAAAGAGTGTGGGGGGGAAATACCGTATTTTTCGCTCTATAAGACGCACCAGACCACAAGACGCACCTAGTTTTGGGAGGAGGAAAACAAGAAAAAAATATATTCTGAATCTCACAAGACAGAACAGCAAGAGGGATCGCTGCACAGTGAAAGCAGCAATCCCTCTTGCTGTTCTGGCTTCTGGGATAGCTGCGCAGCCTGCATTCGCTCCATAAGACGCGCACACATTTCCCCTTACTTTTTAGGAGGGAAAAAGTGAGTCTAATAGAGCAAAAAATACGGTAAGTGTCAGGATCTGAAGAACTGCAGGCATAAGCAAGACACTGAACATGCCCTGCTGACTTGTTGTTGTTGCTTTGAATGGCAAGACACCCAACCCTACCCAGGCAGATCAGAAACTAATTCCCTCTCTTCTCCCACCCACCCACCCACCCACGCACCCACCCAGTGTGAGTTTGCTATGGTGTGCTGTTCAAGAAACATAAGTTCAAAGGTTGCTTGGGTGTTGTAGCATGAATCAAGGCCAAGACGTTTTCTACTCTGTGCCCTCTTAGTATAACTACTTCCGACACTACTGCATTTGGGGAGGGTCGCAGGGACAAGGAAATGAATTGTGAAACAATGTGCACAACAGTGTAAAACACAACTTGAATTACAGTGTGGAGGGAGGAGAATGACCTTGCTGCATTTTAAGGTGCTGCTTAAAATGCAGAACAAAGACGAATAAATTGACCAAAACGTTTAATGGATACAATTTCTTTGTCTTTGGAATATTGAATGACTTGTGGTTCTTAATATTGTAATATTAAGGGGAGTTTTGGAAGGGATTATTTTAAAGGTCTGAGCCTATACAGTGGTACGTCGGGTTAATTCGTTCCGGAGGTCCGTTCTTAACCTGAAACTGTTCTTAACCTGAAGCACCACTTTAGCTAATGGGGCCTCCTGTTGCCGCCGTGCCGTCGGAGCATGATTTCTGTTCTTATCCTGAAGCAAAGTTCTTAACCCGAGGTACCACTGAACTTTGCTTCATCAAATCTGGCTTGTAAAGTCAAAATCAAGTCTTGCACAAGAAAGGCAAGATGCAGGAAGGAAGGGGCTGTAAGCAACAGAATTGCTGGTCAAAATGTATTCCCTTGGTAGATGAGCATTTACAACCATACAGGCAAGTGGCGAGTGAACAGCCCCTTTTTAACGAGTGAGTTTTGAGAACCAAACCTTTGGTAGTTCCAGCATCCCTGCAAGTGAGATGGAATTGATTGACAGGATTGATGGAAGTCAAAAATTTGAATAAGATGTAAAAGTATGTTTGATTACTGTTGAAAATGATATGTTAAAAAAAAACTAATAAAAAATTATATATATATTTTAAAAAGGTCCTTAGACTAATGTAGACTGGTGGGAATCAGGGAGGGAGGCATGAAAAAACAGAAAGGCTTTTTAGGTTTGCAAGAGAGCCTCGGTGCCAAAAAATATATTTTAAAAATCCAGCTAATCTGAATATATGAATTTACATGGCTGGTACTGTGAGCTGTTTTCATACTAGCAGGGCCCCTTGCTAGAACTCCTGGTGCACGAAGAAGGCCTTGCAACTGCAAAATTGCTGGATACGACAGACTTTTCTGTTCTTTCCTGATGCCAGTTCCAGTTTATTCCCGCTTTTGTAAGTAACCTTTTCCTCTTGCGAGTACTTTTGACAGGCACATTTCCATCCTTTGATGGCAAAACCTTTCAACAATTTTTTTAAAACAAATATCCTCGTACATTATTTTAATTATCCTGCTAACATCCATCTCTGCAAGAGTTTAGACTTGCCAGAATACTTGGAGGAAAACATGACCTGAGGCCAGCCAACATAATACCTGCAAAATGTGCAGCAAGCATTTGATTCCCCCCAGAGGGTTCCTGTGCGCTGGCCCCTTAGAGTTTTTTCTCCCAGCGATGTTAATTCACTAGAACATGGTTCTTCTGTGCTTTTCATTCATACTCTGGGAAAATGTGGCGCCTCCTTTCTCTGATGGTTTCACACTCAGCACTCTGCCTGTGTTTCAGTTTGGGTGAACTGACATGGTTTATTCCTCATGGAGTCCATTATTCCTGCTTGGGAACTGCGCTTCCTGTGCAGGCCTGGGAATGGCCAACACCATACCCTCCCCAGCACTTTTCCGATGGAAATAGGGACGTACTAAGGCGGGTGGCACTGTGAGTTAAACCACAGAGCCTACGACTTGCCAATCAGAAGGTTGGCGGTTCGAATCCCCGCAATGTGGTGAGCGCCCGTTGCTCGGTCCCTGCTCCTGCCAACCTAGCAGTTCGAAAGTACGTTAAAGTGCAAGTAGATAAATAGGTACCACTCCAGCGGGAAGGTAAATGGCGTTTCCGTGTGCTGCTCTGGTTCATCAGAAGTGGCTTAGTCATGCTGGCCACATAACCCGGAAGCTGTACGCCGGCTCCCTCAGCCAGTAAAGCGAGATGAGCGCAGCAACCCCAGAGTCGGTCACGACTGGACCTAATGGTCAGGGGCCCCTTTACATTTACCTTTAAGGAAAATTGTGGCATTCCGGGATCAAATCAGAAACCGGGACGGCTTCTGTGAATTTGGGACTGTCCCCGGAAAATGGGGACACTTGGAGGGTCTACAACGTTCTCACAATAAGTTTCTGCTCTCAGCCACTTCAATGAAATCACACTGGAAGAAGTGCTCAACAAAGATGCTCATTTGCTGTTTTCTGCACATTTGGAGTACAGACAGGCAAAGACCACTGCAGGAATAATCAGTCCTCTCCTGTCCCGGCCCTGAAATGTGTCCAATGTGTCCACTTTCTGGCACTAGCAACAGAACTCCAAAGTTGGTTGGACCAGTACAATAGAGATTTCCAGGGCTGCAAGGAGGAGGAGCTGCAACATTGGAACTCACTCAATGGCACTGAAAATCTCTCTCTGTGTGTGTGTGTGTCACACACACAATATTGCAATGATTCTTCAACATCAACTTCATTGGACTGGTCATGTTGTGTGGATGCCTGATTATCGTCTTCCAAAGCAACTACTCTACTCTGAACTTAAAAATGGAAAGCGTAATGCCGGTGGTCAACAAAAGAGGTTTAAAGACTCTCTCAAGGCAAATCTTAAAAAAAAGTAGCATAAACACCAACAACTTGGAAACACTGGCCTGCGAGCACTGCAGTATTACCAAAGGTGTCATGGACCTTGAAGACGCTGGAACTCAGGACGAAAGGGAGAAACGTGCTAAGAAGAAGGCACGCTTGGCAAATCCACACCGTGATCAACTTCCATCTGGAAACCTATGTGCCCACTGTGGAAGGATGTGTGGATCCAGAATTGGCCTCCACTTACAGACTCACTGTTAAATTCATGGAAGACAATCTTACTCGGCTACAAGTGATTGTGGAAGAAGAAGAAGATCCCCTGGAACATGCAGCGGCCATAGAACTGCAGCCTTCTTGATAAATAGCTTCTCATAAAAAGGCTTTTTTCTCCTTCATCTGTAAGCTGCTTTGGGTTGCCCTGGGTAAGATAAAGTGACCGGCAAATTTAATAAATAAAACCTATGTAGAACCTGTTGTGTTCAGCTTCTGCTCTGGGGCTTCTCGTGGACAACTGGTTGGTCACTGTGAGACAGGATGCTGGACTAACTGGGCCTTTCCGTCTGATCCTGCAGAGGTCTTCTTTTCTGGAAGAGACACTGGCATTGAAGAGCCACCATTGTCTCTGGTGTGGTTTTTTCCACCCTGTTAGGTTTGCCACTTAGGTTTGAGGGACGCGGGTGGCGCTGTGGGTTAAACCAGAGCCTACGACTTGCTGATCAGAAGGTCAGCGGTTCGAATCCCCGCGACGGGGTGAGCTCCCATTGCTCGGCCCTCTCCAGCCAACCTAGCAGTTTGAAAGCACGTCAAAGTGCAAGTAGATAAATAGGTACTGCTCCGGCGGGAAGGTAAACGGCGTTTCCGTGCGCTGCTCTGGTTTGCCAGAAGCAGCTTAGTCATGCTGGCCACATGACCCGGAAGCTGTACGCCGGCTCCCTCGGCCAATAAAGCGAGATGAGCGCCGCAACCCCAGAGTCGGCCACGACTGGACCTAATGGTCAGGGGTCCCTTTACCTTTACCTAGGTTTGCCACCTTTTTTCTGGCTGGGCTCCTATGCCACAAGCAGCTGTGTGACAAAGAGAAATTAATAGGTGAAGCTTTCCCTCGAGGTTAATTGCCTGTTGAGTGAAAATGTGTTTCCCAGTCTTTTCAAAAGTACAATGCTCTCCTAACTCCCAGTGCAATTTAAAGGGGAGGGGGAAGGGAGAGGAGAGAAACAGATTGGGAATGATTTATGGACCTCTGAGCCCCGGGTGAGTGGCATCGGGGTTACAGAGCTGCTAGTGATGCAGTCCAGGCACAAGGAATTGCATAACTCTCCTGCAGTATATAGAGATGGTCGCAGCGTATTCTGTAGCTGCGAATTAGTATTACAATAAAAACAAGCCACATAATAAGGCTGGAAGATCTGGTTTTATTGACGCTTTCTGCTGCCAGGATGCAATTTGCTCTTTTCATGCAAGCATTAAGAGAGTTCCAGCAGCTGATCCCAATTAGTTTTCTTGCCCTGACTCATGGAATGGAAACCTGCCCCGTGTTCGTTTGCCAGGGATGCTGAACCGCTGGTTCCTTTTGGCACCCATTGAAAAGGAAGGCATCGAAACGACCATTCGGCTTGGCCCCTTGCGGGCATGAGCCGTCAACAGCCCTGTGAAAGGCAGGAATCCAACAGGGGGAATCTTTTCCTGGCATGGAGATGCAGTCGTAGGGAATGCTTCGCCTGTGGAAATGTTACCTGTGTGCATGTATTACTCCTAAATTTATATATACCGTATTTTTCGCTCTATAGGATGCACCCGACCATAGGACGCACCTTGTTTAAAAAATAAAAATAGCACCCCTTCAGCGAAGCGGCAGGAGAAACGGAGCCCCTTCCAAGACACAAGATCTACCCACCCTGGAAAAATGGCAGATGAAGGTGATGGACTACATGGTACTGGCGGAAATGACTGGCAGAATCCGAGACCAGGGAGAAGAGTCGGTGGAAGAAGATTGGAAGAAATTTAAAGACTATCTACAGAAATATTGTAAAATTAATGAATGTTAGAATGATGTTGGGTAGAAATTAAGGGGTTTCAGCTGTAATACTATAAAGGAATATGAAAAATGGATTATTAATAGGTAAAAACTTAATGTTACAATAGCTTAAGATTAAAGACTAGGATAAACAAAGAGGGTAAGGATTTGCTGAACCAACAAACTGAACTGGAATACGAAAAAGGGAGGCGTGAGGAGGTCTGGGAAATAAGCTAATGAAAAATAAGTAATGGAAAGAATGAGTTGTTTTTAACTATTATTATTTTGTATTTTCTTACTTTTTTATTTTGTAATATTTTGAAAATCTTAATAAATATCTTATAAAAAAAGGGGAAAAAAGAAATGGAGCCCCTTCCATTTCTCCTCCCGCTTGGCTAAAGGGGCGCTGCGCAGCTCTCCCTCTCTGCTGAAGCCGGGAGAGTCTTGCTCTCCCGGCTTCAGCAAAAGGAACCCGAAGCCTCCGGAGCGCAGTGGGACCTCCTGCTGCGTTCTGGAGGCTTCAGGAGGCTATCCCTGAAGCCTGGAGAGCGAGAGGGGTCGGTGCGCACCGACCCCTCTCACTCTCCAGGCTTCAGCGAAAGCAATGTGAAGCCTCTGGAGCGCGGAGGGAGCGCTCCCTCTGCTCTTCGGAGGCTTCGTGTTGCTATCGCTGAAGCCAAGGAGCCTGCATTCGCTCCATAGGATGCACATTTTCCCTTAATTTTTGGAGAGGGAAAAGTGTGTCCTATAGAGCGAAAAATACGGTATTTGTTGTCACCCCTGGGCTGTTTTTCAGCCAGTGTCAAATGCTCATTCACCTGACTCCCACTGCGCCAGCCAATGGTCTCCGCCAGAGCTAGATTGCAGTCACAAGCTCCCTAGAAAGGTATTTTGCGAGAGCAGACCCTGAACAGAAGGTATCTACTTGTGTGTTGTTGAGTAGAGAAGCCACACAATGTACCAGAAGATGTGCAGTAGCAAATCACTGTCTAAATTCTCATGGAAACGGCTCATTCCTGAAACCCTCAAGGGGGCCAAGGTCTGTGCCACTGCTTTCGGAGCTACAGTAGCAATGAATTATAGCTAATTATTTGCAAATGTTCCATCCCAGACGTTCTGCCATTCAGCAAAGGAACTCCTGGGAAAGGGACCACAGTCCATTTCCACCTTCTGTTGGCAATCTCTAGCTGTGTCTACTCTCTAATGCATTTAGCATGTGCCAGCGAATCTGTGACAACCTCAGAAGCACTGTTGGGGCTACGCATAATTTGTTTGCACGACACTTTATCTCCTACCTCTCTAGGGCAAACTCTTGAAATTTACAATTAACTCAGGGGAATAATTCCTCGCCATCCTTTGGTAAACACTGCAGCTCTCTAGCAACAACAGTCTGCCTGGTCCGTGAGATACAATCCATCATATTTATTGCTGGCAAGACACAACCAAAGCAGCAGGGGGGGATTTTATTCATTGGTACCAGCTTGTAAAACAGGCTGGGAGAGCATTTATATGAGCCACTCGCACTGGCGTAATGGAATTTAAGGTGCGCTCCTATAACCTGACCACATTAAATTGAATAGGAAATTATTCTGACTAGGACAGACCCTCCAACTGTCCCATTTTTACTGGGACATCCCGGAATTACAGAAACTGCCCTGGCTTCTGATTCCAACCAGGAGTGTCCCGGGATTTCAGACAAGGGGGACCAAAACAGGGAGGAACCAAAGCAAGCGCTCTTTGGGTTCTGTGCTCTTTTGGTTCCACTGCTTGCTGGTCTGACACCACTGCCCACCTCACATGCACAAGGAGGGCAGTGGCTTCCTGCAGAACAGCGCTGCTTCCGGAAGTTCGTTCTGCAGCCCTCTTTATGAGTGTGTGGTGGCAGGCAGTCACCACCAGCGCATGGGTGACACGATGGGGTGTGTGGGTCCCGATTTCTTTTTTGGAAATATTGGAGCATATGGCAGGGTTGCACTGTTGTTCAGCGTTTGTTGCACTTCCAGCATGCAATTGGAGGTAGTAGAATCCCCTTCACAAAACAGAGAAGTGGCCATACAAGACTGCCAACTCCCACTGCTATTGGACTACCAACCTTGCTGTATGCTTGTGAAACGTGGACCACTTATAAACGCCATCTCCAAATCCTCAAAAGATTCCATCAATGGTGCCTCCCAAAAAAAATTCACATCACTTGAGAAGACAGGCAAACTAATGTCAGTGTACTGGAAGAAGTAAAGATCACCAGTGTGGAAGCAGTGATTCTTCAACATCAACTTCATTGGACTGGTCACGTTGTGCGGATGCCTGATTATCGTCGTCCGAAGCAACTACTCTATTCCGAACTTAAAAATGGAAAGTGTAATGCTGGTGGTCAACAAAAGAGATTTCAAGACTCTCAAGGCAAATCTTTAAAAATGTCGGCGGTTCGAATCCCTGCAATGGGGTGAGCTCCCGTTGCTCGGTCCCTGCTTCTGCCAACCTAGCAGTTGGAAAGCATGTCAAAGTGCAAGTAGATAAATAGGTACCGCTCCAGCGGGAAGGTAAACAGCATTTCCGTGCGCTGCTGTGGTTCGCCAGAAGCGGTTTAGTCATGCTGGCCACATGACCCGGAAGCTGTACACCGGCTCCCTCAGCCAATAAAGCGAGATGAGCGCCGCAACCCCAGAGTTGGTCACGACTAGACCTAATAGTCAGGGGTCCCTTTACCTTTAGGCAACCTAAGGCCCGGGGGCTGGATGCGGTCCAATCGCCTTCTCAATCCGGCCCGCGGATGGTCCGGGAATCAGCACATTTTTACATGAGTAGAATGTGTCCTTTTATTTAAAATGCATCCCTGTGGGGCATAGGAATTCGTTCATCCCCCCCCCCACCAAAAAAATAGGTCAGCCCACCACATGTGTGAGGGATGGTGGACCGGCCCACGGCTGAAAAAGGTTGCTGACCCCTGTATTAACAGAATCTGAGGCAGAAAGTGCCAGAACATAGCTTGGTCCTCTTGCTATGAATTCTGTTCAACTTGTGCAGCCTGAGGACACTGGCAAGCTGTTTAGGGTATTGAGAACAACCACTTAATTCTTGGATCTTTGCCCTCCTTGGCTAGCAAAAATGGCAGAAGCTGGGCTTTATGGGCTTCAGAAGCGGCCAATGCTCCCTTAAGCAACTGCAAAGCTTCGGGAAGTTATTGCCTGGTGCCAAATGTACTATTGAGAAAGGTCTTGGAGCTTTGGGGTCTCTCCAGCTCCAGAAAGCCTTGAAGGAGCCTGATGATTTAGACCATTTCTAATCTGGTTACTGGTGGGGCTGGGTGCCTCAGATGGGTGCTGATAAATTGTGAAGCATCTGCAATGGAGAATCAAGGAATCACTCAGTGCAGGAGAGGCCAAACCAGGACAAACAGGAACAGAGCAGGAAGAGCAAAGAGTCTCTCATATACAGTCATACCTTGGCTGTCGAACGCCCTGGAACTCAGACGTTTTGGCTCCTGAACGCCAGAAACCCAGAAGTTATTGTTTCAGTTTGCAAATGTTCTTTTGGAACCCGAACGTCTGACGGGGCTTCCGGGGTTTCTGATTGGCTGCAGGAGCTTCCTGCAGCCAATCAGAAGCCACGATTTGCTTTTCAAACGACTTCCAAGGTTCGACTGTATTGCATACCCTCCAACATTTCTCAGATGAAAATAGGGATTGTGGATGTTTGAAGGGAGACTTTGTATGGAGACTTTTCATCTGCATTATAGGTAGACACCCAGGGATGAGCAATTTCCGCTTCCCTCAGCTTCTCATTTTTCCAACCTTTAATTCAGTTCTCCACATCAGTTTGACTTTTTTCTTTTTTTGTTCAAAGTTCTCATGAAAATTCACCAGCATTTCAGCATAAATTTCTCCTCATACACATCTTTTTGCACATCAAATGATGCATTTTTGTACATTATATTTAGCAATATACGTATTTTCGATATGTATTATTGGGCTGGCCCCCTGCATTGCAAAACTTGGAGAAATGTAAATTTCAAAGTCTGGCATACTGTTTCAGCAAATGCAAACTAGTTCGTCTGGCCTTTAAATGCAAACCAAATTGAATTATTGCCACCATCCCTATTTCCACCACAGTGGATGCTCAGGTTGTGAACGGGATCCGTGTGGGATGCACGTTCGCAACTTGCAGCGTTCGCATCCCGCAGCGGCGCATCTGCGCATGCACAGATTGTGATTTGGCGCTTATGCGCATTTGCAAAGCGTAATTTAGCACTTCTGTGCATGCATGACCACCGTAACCCGGAAGTAACCTGTTCCAGTACTTCCGGGTTTCGGCGGTCCGTAACCCATAAAAACACAACCTGAAGCATCTGTAACCCGAGGTATGACTGTATATCCTAAAATTCCCCAGCTGGGATATTTGAAGCCTAGGATCATGCCTCAAATAACTCATATTTGATTTAATGATCGTCAGCCAATTCTGCCATGGCTTTGTGTTCTAGAGATTAAAATTGTTGACAACTCAAACCAAAGTGGAACATCGAGTTGACAGATTGGGCTATTTGTAAAAACAATGGATTAATTATGTTGCGTGTGGATATTTTAAAAGGAAGTTTAATGTGAACCTTAATTGTTTGAGAAAGGCAGCACCTGAGAATCCTGTCCTCTATTAATCCCCCGGAGAGTACAACACGTACAAAAAGCGAAACTGCTTCCCCTACAGAACTTCCAAACCCCCAATCTGTGCCTCAGCAAGGAGAAATAGGTGTTTCAACTCCTCCTTCAGAATAGAGCTGAACGTGCTCACTTTGTCTACAGTTTGACTGAGAAAATCAATGCCATGCATTCATGGGTAAATAAATAGTAGTTTTGTCAGGCTAGGCTTTCCAGGAGGAGTAGCAGTTTAGGAATGGCAGCAAAACCATGATGAGCCTAAACTTTTGACTAGCGTGTGAACGTGCTATGCCTGAGATGGAGCTAAACTGTCACAGGGAAAGCATAGCATAAGTTATGGGTGGTTTCCTCCCCCCCCCCAATGTTGGGCAAAGTAATGACCACTCCCTGCATAAAACGGGGGCGCCCTTTGCGTGGACGCGCGCAGCCCCTGGATCTGGAGCGGCTCCATCAGCACAGGCATGGCTTTGCCTTCCTCCAGGTGGGATACCTGGAGGTCTCCGCCTACCTCAGTCAGTTGTCCAATCCCGCCTGGGGGAAGCGTTGCCAAGGAGACCAGGCCAGGTAGGGGAGGGACTACCTGCCCACACAATAGAGGGAGGATCTTACCTGGGAATCCTCACTTGGCTCCAGAGCTTCTCCCACCCTACCCACCCTCAGTTAATGTCTTATTTTGCAGGTTAACTTTTCTTCACAGGTATGTGGGCGCTGCTATGTCAATGTCGCTGTTAAAGGGCCGGAAAGGAATTTCCCTGCATTGGCAGGTTTCGCCTTTCCCGTAGCAAAACGTCACAACTTTGGCGGTATCAGGCCTTGGGCGGAATCCTTTAGTCTATCTTCCTCTTTGCACCGGCAATACCAGGGTTCCCCGTTAAAGGGGTTTCTGAGGGGAGGCTTTGACCGTACACCAAGAGGTCGTCATTGCTCTCCCCTGTGGCGGGGGCGGCTAACTCTGCTTGAACATATGTTCTCAAGAGCTCCCCCACTGGATAACCCTGATGTTCCCTAGGTCCCTGGCTGGGGACTGGGGAGGGATAATGCCCAATGCCTGAGCCAAGGTCTACCCACATCTGAAATATAATAAGGTGACCCCGGGGGAGAGTAGCTAGTTGATGTGCATCAGCAGGGCTCCCCCTGCTGGTGTTAACCCTTCCCAGTTTTCAAGCTAACAGGCTGAAGCCGGATAGCCTGATAGGACCAATGCCTAAGCCAGTGTTTCCCAACCTTTTTTGGGCAAAGGCACACTTGTTTCATGAAAAAAATCTCGAGGCACACCACCATTACAGCCCCATGACGTCAGCGCGCAGCGTCACGCCGGGAGGGACGCACGAAAGTGTAAGTTTCAATTTTCCCCCCTCCCCCTTGCCTTCCTTCTGTGCCAACCGCCAAAAAGCCAAGAATCGCAGGACCGCCGGCGGAGGGGGGGAGGGCGAGCGGAGGCAGTGGCGAGCCCCATTCCTCCCCATCCGCCCCATTCCGTGCAAGGAGCGCGAACAGGTGTGAGAAGGGGGTCAAACCTGCGGGCCGGCGCCGGGGAACCTCCAAGCTTTGGGGATGGGGGGGGGGAGGAGGCAGCAAAGCGAGGCAGGAAGGAGAGCGCGGCTTGGCTGGGTGAGCTTTGGCAGGGGCAGGGAATGAGAGCCGCGAGGCGGGCGCTGCGGACGGAGGCGCTGCCCGCTGAGCTCGCAGGCAGCCAGGCAGGCAGACGGCGAGAGCCCCGCGCTGGGCGGCCTCTCCTCGCCGCCACTGCCCCGCCTCTCGCAGCCCGTCTCGCCCGCCTCCCTCCGGGGACGGCGCCCCAATCGAAAATTTGACTTTAAAAAAAAATCTTTCGAATTTTTTAATTTTTCCCACGGCACACCAGGCAACATCTCGCGGCACACTAGTGTGCCGCGGAACAGTGGTTGAAAAACACTGGCCTAAGCCAATACCGCTCTTACCAGTAACCAATAAAGTTGTGGCCAATGTTAGCCCATTAACTTTAAATAATTGTGTCCTGTGTCTTTATTCCTACTGGGGGGAGGCGGGAATTTGCCATGCAACAACAACCCTGTGGCACACCACTTCACTTTTTTCCCAGGATGACGAGGAACCATTAATGATCATTCTTTGGGTTTGCTCAGTCAATAGTTATCACATCCAGTCCACATTTTACCAGCTTCCTGAGCCCATTTAGCTTAGTATTGTTGACACTGATTGGCAGCCTCTTTGTAGTGGGTTTCAGGCAGGCTCTGTCTCACAGAGGCCAGGGATTAGGATTGCCATATTTCAGAGAGTGAAAATCCGGACACCAAAGTTGTTGAGGTGTAAAATTTCTGACCTGTTTTGTTTTAATAGGAAATTTGCCAATATATATATATAAATCCATTCCCGACATGGTTTGCCATACGTCTGGGTTTTCCCGGACATTTTAACGATTTCCGGAAACTTTCCTCAACACAGAGGCCAAATCCCAGATATGTCTGGAAAACCCCAGACGTATGGCAGCCCTACCAGGGATTGAACCTGTAGCTTTTGCTACGCAATCAAGTATACGCATTACCACTGAGCTATGCATTTCTGTGGGGATTACTCCCATGAAAGCGTGTTTGGGACTGCAGCCTAAATTGCTCCCTTTGAAACCACGATGTTTCAGGACAAACAATTGGATGTCAAAGAATTCCAGCATCTTGGATGAACCATGATGGCACAAGCTTAGTTTACATGACTAAGGTGCACTCAACTCTGAAGATACAATTGAGTAACAAGGTTGAGAACCCGCAACTCCTGCAGCCCAGAGGGGGCTTCAACTGTGGGTCGTAATTGCTAAGAGTCAGTCATGTGCCCAATTTCAGAACCTCAAATCAATTACACATCTGCTTTTATTTGCAAGCATTTCCCCAAATCTTCCACGGCATGCTGACATTTCACTGAACAGTGAAGCCTGTGAAGCCAAAATTCAGTGGTTTACAACTCATCCTCGACCTCCAAGGCTGGGTTCCAATCTTGGGTCAATCAAAATCCTCTAGGAGAGGGAAGAAGAGTCCATCTGCATCAGTTTTGGCTTCCCGCAAATGAAATCATCGAGTCGATCAGTATCGGAGAAATATAAGCTTCCTCTTGGAATCGTATCTGACATTTACAAGGACATCATACCCAGCCGCAGAAGCTAAATCTGCTCGCTTCTTAAGCGGGAATCGGCATTTTCTGATCTGCACTGACCTAGAAATAGCAGACTCGAAATATTTCTTCAGCATGAAAACACTGCCTCTGCTTTGGCAGGAAATGTTAAAACGCCCCATGTCAACGATGATGGCAAGCCAACGTAATTGGAAACTGCCGCACTAAGCTTGGTTTGAGCTGGAGGCGTCAGGAAGCTCAGGAACCAAAATTAATTGACCTTTAGCATAAGGTAGAATTTATGCAGACCCTCATTTCCAACCAAGCAGAGCTTAGCAAACCCAAAATGACCGGAGAAGCAGCTCTCTCTGGAGACATTTGTGACAATAATGGCTAGACTTAGTGTAATGTTTTGCGTGTCGAGGTCCCCAAGCCACCCCAAATAACTCACACCACACACAGAATTTTTGTTTAAGGTTTTTGGCCACAACTTTATTAAAATACAAAAATGTGAGTGGTTGCTTAGGCATTGGTTGCGATTATCTGACCCCGGTGGAGACAGACTGACATTTTGCACGCCTGCGAAAGTCAGAAAATGGAAATACATTTTGGGAATAGTGACGGAGCAGGGAACCTGCCCTCAGCCCTCCCCAAAGCAACCAGGGCTTTTGCATGGCCCTAGCCCCTTGACAGGGTTTGGACAAAAGCAATGGTGAGCCCCTGTATTCCTTTAACTGAATACCCTTGCAGCAGCAGCATTGGAGGGGCAGGCACAGCCAATCCATGCCCCTCAACCAACCAAACCAAAAACCAATGCCTAACCACAACCTTACAAGTTGTGACGATTTCCTACGCAGTAGGCAAAAACCAAATGGCACCAGCCAATCAGCCAAATGGACAAAATTCCTATCGGGCCCCTGCCCTAAAAGCAGACGACCCCATGACAGGCATAGCAAGGTCAATGCGAACAACCCTAAATATAGGGAGGGGGGGATGGGCAATCCGATGCACGCAGCGAAAAGAGGAAGCTCTACGCTGCGTGCAGGGAGATTTAACGTTTCTGGCTGTCAATCACAAAATGGCAACATTAACTTCTCCCCGACAACAAGGGAAGCCCAATCACAACAGTGGCCAACGATTAATTAGCCTGTCCCATAATTTTGGTGTGTCTTGTCGGCCCCCACCGCAACACGTGCTCTCCATGAAGGAGAACACGCTATGTAATATGCTACATGGTGTGATGTTATCTGCCAGATAACAAAACGGTCACTGGCAAAAATGTTGTGTTTTTAAAGACGTAGTTGATTATAGGGAAGAGGTCAAAATTAACAGCTTTCTCTGCTTGTTCCCTGTTCAGCCTTGTTCAAAATGGTTCAGCCTCCTCCATCTTGCTTTATCCTTAAAATCCAAATGATCTTGCTTAAAATTGCAAAATCCCATCATTTAATCTGTTGGGAATGTACCTTTTGAGTATGGCAATAGAAATGTTTTAGCTTCAAGACATACTCTTAAACTCCAAAATCATTTGACTGTCCCCTAAGATCTGTTGCCGATATCCCGACCAATAGTGAAAGTAGCCAACCATAATTCCAACAATTAGAGTTGTTCCTATTATAAATTATGGAGAGCTTTGCAGGGGATAAATATCAGGTTGCTCACATTTTTAATGTATTATCTATTAGGATGAGTGATGCCATATATTTATTAATATGTAACTAAATATATTTCAGTTTCCCCTCAGGACTTATTTCTCTAAACCATCTTTGGGTATAACTGGCTGGGTTGGCTCCCTCTTCCATATATTGTACAATTAAATAAACTTTGGAACTGGGGTTTTTTTTGGAGGGGGGTATTTCTCCAAAATTATTTTTCCCAAATCATTTAATGGTCTCTATGCATTGCCAGTAACTCAACCAATCAGTCAAAAAATAATGTATCGAAAGTACTCAGATAATATTATTCTCAAGTCTCCCAAACTTTCCCTTATTTTTGATAAGGATACAACATAATTGTTCTTAGTATGTCAATTTACTCAGCCCTGCCTATTGCTAATTAGAAATACTAATACATCCATTTTTATTGAATTGTCGATGAAATAAAACACGTTTTTAAATTAGAAAACATTTTCTGCATTATTTTTGCTTTTATTCTGGGTTTCTTTTCATTAGATACAAAATCATTTAAAATGTGTTGCGAAAATTGATATTTTTGTCTCTGTTAATGCTATTGGAATATATTGTAGTAAAAATATATATTTTTGGAGGACATTCATTGTACTATGGATCTTCATGCTGGGGGGGGGGGGCGGAATCAAAGAAACTCCCATCTTTCTGGTTCACTTTTCATTTGTTTTCCTCCAGCAAATTATAATTATAATGGAATGTTTTGTCATCATTAAAAAAGGGGTGGTGGTTCCTGATTATTTTACTGTTTTCCTATTAAAAACCTAGAATTTAGGTTTTTAACTTCAGGTATAAGGAATGCCATTAACTATGTTTTAACTTGTTGTTGTTTAGTCATTTAATCGTATCCGACTCTTCGTGACCCGCTGGACCAGAGCACGACAGGCACTCCTGTCCTCCACTGCCTCCCGCAGTTTGGTCAAACTCATGCTGGTAGCTTTGAGAACACTGTCCAGCCATCTCGTCCTCTGCCGTCCCCTTCTCCTTGTGCCCTCCATCTTTCCCAACACCAGGGTCTTTTCCAGGGAGTCTTCTCTTCTCATGAGGTGGCCAAAGTATTGGAGCCTCAGCTTCAGGATCTGTCCTTCCAGTGAGCACTCAGGGCTGATTTCCTTCAGAATGGAGAGGTTTGATCTTCTTGCAGTCCATGGGACTCTCAAGAGTCTCCTCCAGCACCAGAATTCAAAAGCATCAATTCTTCGGCGATCAGCCTTTTTTATGGTCCAGCTCTCACTTCCATATATCACTACAGGGAAAACCATAGCTTTAACTGTATGGACCTTTGTTGGCAAGGTGATGTCTCTGCTTTTTAAGATGCTGTCTAGGTTTGTCATTGCTTTCCTCCCAAGAAGCAGGCATCTTTTAATTTCGCGGCTGCTGTCACCATCTGCAGTGATCATGGAGCCCAAGAAAGTAAAATCTCTCACTGCCTCCATTTCTTCCCCTTCTATTTGCCTGGAGGTGATGAGATGTTTTAACTACATTTACTTTATTTACTGAATCTTTAGAAAATGAATGAACCCAAATAAGAAATTATCTTACTGTGAAGTTACCTGTATGCAACTTGAATTATTACTTTCCTTATTTCTACCCTTTTGTTATTAAGATCCTGCATTTTATCCAGAAGATGACACAATGCAAGTGCGCTGCACAGAATGCTTTAATCCATTTGTGGTCAAGCAGTTCTATTGGCTTGGATCCGCTCTCCCCAGATGTTTGTTCCATTTGATGACAAACAGAACGGCAGAAGAGCATCCCTCCATCCGATTTAGGTTCCAGGCTGCTTGGGTTCATTGGCGGTAAAGTTCCCTGAACTGTTTTATCGTTCTAGGGAATCATTTCCTAGAGATAATGATTACCATCGATTTCTGCCTTGGCAGCATCCTTCCTCAGTGCCTCACATCTGAATGGGTGCCTTCAGCACCCACCTTAGTAGTGTTATCCTTTTACGATATGATAATCTTTATTGCTTGCCAACAAAGGTCCATATAGTTAAAGCTAAAGCAAAAGCTATGGTTTTCCCAGTAGTGATGTATGGAAGTGAGAGCTGGGCCATAAAGAAGGCTGATCACCAAAGAATTGATGCTTTTGTATTATGGTGCTGGAGGAGACTCTTGAGAGTCCCATGGACTGCAAGAAGATCAAACCTCTCCATTCTGAAGGAAATCAGCCCTGAGTACTCACTGGAAGGACAGGTCCTGAAGCTGAGGCTCCAATACTTTGGCCACCTCATGAGAAGAGAAGAGTCCCTGGAAAAGACCCTGATGTTGGGAAAGATTGAGGGCATAAGGAGAAGGGGACGACAGAGGACGAGATGGTTGGACAGTGTTGTTGAAGCTACCAGCATGGGTTTGACCAAACTGCGGGAGGCAGTGGAAGACAGGAGTGCCTGGTGTACTCTGGTCCATGGGGCCACGAAGAGTTGGACACAACTAAATGACTAAACAACAACAATCTTTATTGTCGTTGTCCCATACAGAACAGCGAAACTGAAAATCTACCTCAGACATTCAGAAACCAACAAGCCTGCTATCCCAGCTATCCCAGCCTCGTTAGCCCCCTAAAAACTCTGATACCCCATAATTAAATACAATATTATCCCACAGAGACTAACTTACAATGTGTTTAAAGCCAAAATCACATTTGAATATAAAGTGTTTCTCAGGCAGCTAGTCCTAGTCTTTATAACCCTGTACCTTCTTCCAGAAGGCAGAAGCTGAAAGAGATCATTTCCGGGGTGCGCACTATCCTGCACTATCTTTGCAGCTTTCTTACGGCACCTTGAAGCATAGATTTGATCCAAGGTGGGAAGAGTGCACCCAATTATTCTCTTTGCAGTCTTTACAACCCTGGACAATTTTTCCAGAGGATTTTAAAAGTAGAAGTTAACTCGTGCTTCAGATTATTTGCAAAGAAACGTCGGCATAGGGGTGTATAGGGTGCTTCAGAGCAGGGGCACACCTTAGTAATATGGCACCCAAAATTTGATGCCCCCCACAACACTCCCTGCCTTCCCCAAGGCAGGTAATCAAGGAGCCAGGCTTTGGGAAGGAGGTAGGGAGGGGCTCTGGTAGGGTCCTAGAGCTCTCCATCCTTCTCCCCAAAGTTGGACAAGCACTAACTAGACTTTGGGAAGGAGACAGGAAGGCGCCCCTTTGGCTAGGTGGCCAGTGCAATGGAACCGGTCGCGCTGCCCTAAATTCACCTCTGTTCCGAGGGTTTCTGGGATTGTCCAAGATTATGAGGGATCTGGATGATAATTATAATATTATAATAATTTATTATTTATACTCTACCCATCTGGCTGGGTTTCCCCAGCGGCTCCCAACAGAATTAAAAGCACAATAAAACATCAAACATTAAAAACTTTCCCAAACAGGGCGGCCTTCAGGTGTCATCTAAAAGTCAGATAGTTGCTTATTTCTTTGACATCTGGTGGGAGGGCATTCCATGGGGCGGGTCCCACTACCGAGAAGGCCCTCTGCCTGTTTCCCTGGAACTTGGCTTCTCACAGTGAGGGAACTGCCAGAAGGCCCTCGGTGCTGGACCTCAGTGTCCAGGCTGAACGATGGGGGTGGAGACGCTCCTTCAGGTATGAGGTGTCCTGAGTTGCAGCCGCCCCCTTGAAGTGTTTTGGACACACAGAAAATGCCCCAGATAAATGTCTGCTAAAAGCGAAACCTCATGAATCTAGACTAATTAATTTTTTAAAATGCCATTTGGGAAGGGGATTGAGTAGAGAGGCGAGAGGCATTTGTTTTTGTTTGCATTTTAATGAGAAACCTACCTAAAGGTGGGACGTGGGTGGCGCCTAGGACTTACCGATCAGAAGGTCGGCGGTTCGAATCCCCGCAACTGGGTGAGCTCCCATTGCTTGGTCCCTGCTCCTGCCAACCTAGCAGTTCGAAAGCACGTCAAAGTGCAAGTAGATAAATAGGTACCGCTCCAGTGGGAAGGTAAACGGCATTTCCGTGTGCTGCTCTGGTTTGCCAGAAGAGGCTTAGTCCTGCTGGTCATATGACCTGGAAGCTGTACGCCGGCTCCCTCGGCCAATAAAGCGAGATGAGCGCCACAACCCCAGAGTCGCTCACGACTGGACCTAATAATCAGGGGTCCCTTTACCTTTTACCTTTACCTACCTAAAGGGCACAGGTGGCCCTTTGAAATTTACACTTATGAAAATTTTGTGGTTCACTTCTCCAACCAAGCTATGTTTAGAAAAATCCATATATTAGGGGAGAGTGAGTATAAAAATGAATATATATGTGGAAATAACAAAGCTTTGTGGATTAATATTGGGGAAATTGCTTGCACATAGGTGCACATTAGTCAAAACTGCACACATGCATGCTTATTAGGAGAAATTGGGACTAACACACTGATAATTTTTTTAAATTTAACAATTTAATTTAACAATTAAAAAAAATTGTTGCAGAAATATGGAGAACTGAATTTAAGATTGGAAGGGCGAGAAATGTAGAGAACTGTCCAACATGCTCATCCCTAGGGATGGGGTGCCCCCTAGGAGGAGAGGGAGCTCTGCTGCGACTCATAGCTCTGAAGGAAAAGGATTTACCCAGACACTCCAATCTCAGTGTTTCCTGGATCGCGAGTCATCTAGAATAGATGACGTCATTGTCTGTCTGGAGTGTGGTTCTTTGTTACAGGAGGGTCCAATTAAAAATGGCCACTAACACAGAATCAGTATGTTGATCTTTACATTCAATATTAGGAAGTCAGGATATTTATTTATTCATACCATCCTAGACATTCTTACAATAAGAGCTGGTGCCGGGGTCAAAGATAGTTCATAATGGGAGACGCCACCAAATTTCACCAGCTGCAGCGAAGCCACGATCTAGTCAAAAAAGCAATGTAAAAAGTCCAGATTGGTACTCATCATCACACCACAGTGTGCTTTATTAACTATTGTAACATGATTATTTGCGTTTGCGGGCAAATGCACACATCTTTTGCACACAAGCACACACACAGAGTACTGTCTTTGACTTTGACTTTTTGCCTTACTGTCTTTGACTGGACAACGGTGCTGCTGTGTAAGCAATACACAATACACATTTTGTCACTTATCATCAGCATCACACAGTCATGCTGCCAGCAACCATGCTGTGTACCAGGTAGGGACACGGGTGGCGCTGTGGTCTCAACCGCTGAGCCTTTTGGACTTGCTGATCAGAAGGTTGGCGGTTCAAATCCCAGCGATGGGGGTGAGCTCCCATTGCTCAGTCCCTGCTCCTGCCAACCTAGCAGTAGATAAATAGGTACCACTGTGGCGGGAAGACAAACAGTGTTTCTGTGTGCTCTTCCATCATGGTGTCCCGTTGCACCAGAAGTGGTTTAGTCATGCTGGCCACATGACCCAGAAGGCTGTCTGTGGACAAACGCCGGCTCCCTCGGCCTGAGAGTGAGATAAGCGCTGCAACCCTATAGTCGCCTTTGACTGGACTTAATCGTCCAGGGGTCCTTCACCTTTTTTTTTTACCTGTGCGCCAGGTGCAGAAGGGGCAGTGGTGGCAAGACACGTTGGCCAGTTGCGTTCTCCCCCCACCGAGCTCAAACACAGCTTCACTGTTGCAGGCAGGAGGAGTGATGCTGCCGCAGATTTTGCTCACTCTGAGGCAAGCATCAAGTGGTGGAGCATGGGCTGGGAGGACAACTCTGAAGTGGTGTTGGGTCCCAGCCATCCCGCCTGCTTGCACTGCTTGCTGCACAGGGGGAACGTTCCAGGGCACCCCAGCAGCAGCAA
The DNA here is from genome assembly GCF_965113315.1 of Podarcis vaucheri. Lineage (NCBI taxonomy): Eukaryota > Metazoa > Chordata > Lepidosauria > Squamata > Lacertidae > Podarcis > Podarcis vaucheri. The sequence goes on along the minus strand of NC_138763.1, from coordinate 95,037,804 downwards.
CCTCATCATGAACCTGTGTGGATGACACCATTCTGTTTTGTTTGGGGGAGAGACAGAGGATTCAGGCAGGAAGGGTAAGATGCGCACAGGGCAGAGCAAAAGCGAGAACTCCTCCTCTCAGGGTTCCTCCTCCAAAATGCAGAAGCAGTTTAGACAGGAAACTATTTTTATAGATTTGTGGGGGAGCACTCCCGCTAAACCCTGGAAATCAATAAAGTGTAGGATTTTGATTAACCAGGATGAAAGTGCAAACTGCAAAGCTGTGTCAGGCAAGGAATAGCTGGGCTGGCTTATGCAAACCAGCCTGACTGGCTTAAGAAAGAGCAACTGTTGATGTGACAAAAGAGGTTGATGGGCCATCTGAGAGGAATCCTGTGGCCTGCAGAGACAGATGTTGCCACTGTGTTTGTTTAGCAAGGTATTCAGGGAAGAAGAAGAAGAAGAAGAAGAAGAAGAAGAAGAAGAAGAAGAAAGACTGGGATCCATCTTGGGCAGGCTGGCTGAAGTCTGGCTGGGAGAGATGCCTTGGACTCCATGGCTGCACTGCTATGGGGGACAAGCCCCTCTTGAAATAACCATGCCATAAGATCTGGACTCCCTCTATGCAGACTGAAGGTCTAAATAGGTGAAGAAACCATATTTCTTAAAGCTACAGCAGTCTCTGCAGTGTCTCAATTCTCCAAAGGAACACAGACTGTGAGTGCCTTGACCCTCATGGACTCTTGCAGAGAGGGGGGGAAGGCACCCCACTTTTTTAAGATGAAGAAGTTAGAATAAGGGAAGTATGGGTCCATGAGATGGAACTCCCACGCCAGGTTAGTCCTCAAAAAGAAACTCCATTTTGCTTTATAACTTAATTCTAGGTCAGCGAAACAAAAAAGAAAGCCGTTTTTTTAAGCGTGCATCGCCATTTAAGAAGTGAAATTTGGGAACGTGCATGCACAAACATGAGAGCGAAGGACAAGCGCCTCATGCTACCAGTGCAAAAAATGCACCAAGCAGTGCTCCCGAGTTAGTACGAGACTTGTATAAAACAGCTAATTCAAAGCAAAACAAAACTGTACCTTGCCCATGAATTGTAAACTCGTGTAGTCAAAATAACTGCGTTGCCGGCTTCCAAAATGTGTTTCATATTAGAGGTCTCTCCTGACCCCCAGAGGGACGGCGGTGTATTTTTCTTATACATATGCAGCAAACACAGACTGTGCTCATTTGGCGCATTAGAAAAAAATAAAAACTGGCAGTGTCAGCAGTAACAGCAGTTATGAACATTCCCCTTATTTATTACTCCCCACGTGTTGCCAGATTCATTGGGGCTGAGGAATAAGATACTTTATTGTTGCTGAAAGACAAAAATAGACAGATCTGGCGAAGGCTCTGTAATAACATCAATTTCAGACCCTCATCAGAGCAAGGCCAATAAGAGTCCTTTCCCACAACTATGGGGCTGGAAACCAAAAGTAAGATGGCCTGAACTTTTGCTCCACTCAGAGCGTCAGGCTATTATTCCCATTGCGCAACATTGTGGGTTGCTGGCTTCTCACTCCTATTGCCGAAATTTGTCAATTACTTTGTCTTTTATTTGCTAAAAGGAAAACATGTCCTCTTGCAACAGATAAGTTATGCCTCCTTCTGCCCCACGCTGAAATGTTTTGAGAGTCAACATAGCATTTTGGTTCTTGCTAAATGGCTTTCCGTATTAGTTAGCATCGGTCAAGGACTCAGGGTCATTTTGTCCCAGCTGACAAGTGCTGATAAAAACAAAGAGTTATGCTCAGAAATCTGCGTGGTCCTCATGGCTTCCTCAAATAAGGAAGTGACCGGTTCTTCCTCTCTTTTTATGAGAAGCTGCTCTGCCTGGAGCAGTGTTAAGGTTTTTTTTTAATGTATTAGCAAAACATACAAATAAATCATTAAATGTTTTTCCTATGTAATACTCATTTTACAAACAAAATACCCAGGTAGACATATCCTATATCAACACAAGCCACCCTAATAACTTGCATTAACTTTAAGCAACACCCTATAACATTCAAGGGACGCGGGTGGTGCTGTGGGTTAAACCACAGAGCCTAGGACTTGCCGATCAGAAGGTCAGCGGTTCGAATCCCTGCGACAGGATGAGCTCCCGTTGCTCAGTCCCTGCTCCTGCCCACCTAGCAGTTCGAAAGCATGTCAAAGTAATAATAATAATAATAATAATAAATTTTATTTATATCCCGCCCTCCCCAGCCGAAGCCGGGCTCAGGGCGGCTAACAACAATCAAATAATCAAACAGTCAAGTACAAGTAGATAAATAGGTACTGCTCCAGCAGGAAGCTAAACGGCGTTTCCGTGCGCTGCTCTGGTTCGCCAGAAGCGGCTTAGTCATGCTGGCCACATGACCCGGAAGCTGTACGCCGGCTCCCTCAGCCAATAAAGCGAGATGAGCGCCGCAACCCCAGAGTCGGCCACGACAGGACCTAACGGTCAGGGGTCCCTTTACCTTTACCTTTATAACACTCAAACCAGCCCTGGCATGGTTCAGCAACCTTCAAGGGACCCAATCCCAGCAGTGTTTCAGTTCTTGACTCATTCTGAGGGGCAGCAGGAGGAAGACAGGAAGACAGCATTCAGATGTTCTCACAATGCCTATCTCAGGATGGTATGGGTGTTGGAAAGTCTTTGGAATCCAAGATCCAAGTTTGGGGCAAGCAGTCTTTGGTCAGAGAACTCCAGCAGAGATTTGACATGGCAAAACATGCAGCAAAGAAAAGTGTGGAAATATAGACACGTTGCCACGTTAAGGGAATTTCTACCTGGATGCAGAACACATGTTTGGTGAGTTATAAAATGGTTTACTTACAAACACTCCAAAGGCCAGAGTCATGTGTTTTTCCACACAGCAGTCCAAAAAATTGCACAGGCATAGTAACAAAATGGTAAATGTTCCTACACTATATATATATAGGGAAACATTAGATTCAGACTCCATTGTCATGTGAAACAAAAGAGCCTGGTCAAAAGCCATGTGGCTGGAGGGAGTAGCTCAGAGATCCTCACACCAAAGTTCATATATAGACGGATGGGACAAAGGCTTGGTTACCTATTTCCTCCCAAGGTGAGGGGAAGTGACAAAAGCTGAGCCTGGCTGGACAGCTTACTCTATAACATTAACCCCTTCATGCATTAATTAGGCTCAAGCATGCTGGTTATATGATGATGGTTTAGTCTACAGTGAGAAAATAAAAAGGATGGATGGTTCAGTGTTTCTGCTGCCTGCCACAACGCTGCTGCCATTGAATGGGGTGGGGAAGCTCTGGATTGGGGCATCAGACTGCTGACACATTTCAATAAATCTATTGTCCCACAGTCTTCCCTTTTTTACTCCGGAAATATGAATTCATTTTATCATGTATACTGCATCCTTCTTTTTATTAAGAAAAAGGGAGTTGAATAAATGTCAAACCAGATAAAGTTGCCAGGTGACTAGGGACTTTTAAGTCGAAAGGCTGCTTGAAGCATGTGGGAAATGTGCGCGGATCCTGTATTTGTGATGTAGACTTTCAGCCAGTGGCCAACGATTGTGTGCATACCTGGACTGCGAAGCCATAGGAGCTCTAAAGACAGAGCTGTGTGTGGAATTTTAAACCAATTATACTAATTTGGGACTCTCCTTTCTATGAGGACTTGTGGGAGGGAGAGACCAAAATTAGTTTTGAAATCCAGCAAAGCCACTCACACAAAAAAGTCCTTAGAAAAACAGCTTTATATATCCCATCTTTCTTCTGTCTGTAGCTACGATATGTCACTTGATCTTTCTGTGTGATAGGAAACTGCTGTGCAAAGAATGCAAAGAAAGTGTCCCTGAATATATTTCAGACTTCCAAGAATTAAGATCTTCCAGACTGCCTTACAAGAAAACTTGTTTCAGACTCTATGGCCTTGAGCGAAAGCAATATTCCTCCTTTTGACATTAATCAGGTCCTCCCTTAAAGAGGGCACATATTGCGGTGAGACCTGGACAACCGACACCTGTGTTGTGGGTGCGTACGACTGGTCAGCCACAACACCCGATTGGCAGGTCCCTCATAGCTGGGTGCAATCTGGCCAATGGGACGCAGTCCAAATAGTTCGAGGGACCTATTTATGCCCATGCATGTGACCCAGAGCTTCCTCTTTTGTCGTGTGCATTTGGAGCACCCACCCACCTCTCCCTAATTTTAGGGATTTGTGCTTGACCTTGCTATGCCGTCGTGTGTCATCTGTCGTTGGGACAGGGGCACAGTAGCAATTTCCCCACTTGGCTGATTGGCTGTTGCCATTTGGGTTTCGCCTGCCGCGTGGCAAATCGTCACAACTTGTAAGGTTGCAGATAGGCTCTGGTTCAGCTGATAGGGATGTGAAGGATATTCCGTTAAAGGAATCCAGGGACTCGATGGTTTGGTCAACCCCTGAGAAGGGGTTCTGCCCGTGCCTGAGTCCAGGGGGACATTTGGGTGGTGGAGTTAGCCTGTTCCCAGCTTTCCGCTTATCCAGGTGTTCACCCTAGGCTGACCTAGGCTGGCGCCCTGGGTCAGCACTACCTGCAACGGTGCAGGGAGCTAGTTGAACCAGAGCCTATGCAACCAGTCACTTTCTGTAATCAATAAAGTTGTGGCCTAAATTCTGCCAAAACCCAAACCAAAATTTGAGTCAAGAGTGAATTTATTTAGGGGGGAGGTCTCTGGGTCTGAACACGCAAAGGAGAAAACTTAGCACAAAATTGGAAATTAGAAGTAATACCTAGCATAAGTGAGTGGCAGGTTAAAATGATAAATTATGCTGAGCTTGATAGAATATCAGGAAGATTAAGGGACCAAGACGAGCAGAAATTTCATGATAATTGGAAGAAATATTTAATGTATATGGAATCTAAATCTCGGGTGACACTGGCGAGGTTGAAATAACTCTAACAGCGGGAAAGGCCTATGTAAAAGAGTTAAAAAGTATGTGACTATATAATTTATTCGATACTTACCAAAGGAGTGGAGGGAAGTCCAAGGCTCAGTTGAGACTAACTCAGTTATATATTTTATTTATGATTTGTGAAGTGGATATAATTTGTATAAGGTATGTGGTGGATTTTTTGTTTATGTTTTTCCTGTATATATGTGCAAATATGAATAAAAAATTATGAAAAAGAATGAACGCGCAAAGGAGAAAACTAGGAAGCCCCCGAAACACAACCCCCAAAGTATGAAAGTGTGCCCTTGTACTGTGAATGGCAGGAAAAGAAGAAGGGCATCAGATGATATGAAGCCTTTTGAGGAGTGGTTGAAGGAGCTAGGTATGTTTAGCCTGGGAAAGAGGAGCCTGAGAGGAGAGATGATAGCCATCTTCAAATATCTCAAGGGCTGTCACATGGAGGAGGGAGCAAGCTTGTTCCCTCCTGCTCTGGAGGGTAGGAATCAAGTCACAGGCTTGATTACAAGAAAGGAGATTGATTGATTACAAGAAAGGAGATTCCGACGAAACATCAGGAAGAACTTTCTGGCAGTAAGAGGTGTTCGATGGTCGAATGGTTTTCCTTGGGAGGCTGTAGACTCTCCTTCCAAGTCTACAGTTCTATGATTCCATGAGCTGTGCTCTAATCCACAAAATGGGCTTAGGCAACAGAGACTTGTAGCACAATTAAACTGCCAGGACTCATCCACACTTCTCTTTGCCCTGCCACTTTCTCCTGGGAAAACCGGCTCTTTAGCGTTGAATCGAAACAGACAGGAATTCCATTTTCTGCGGATTGCTGTTTGTTCTGAGTCAGAGGTAAAGAGCAGGTTTTCCTGGGGAAAGCGAATGAGAAACCGCTTGGACCTGTGCCTAGAAAACATGGGACAAGCAGAAATCTTGTGTTTTCTAGGTACAGACCAAGCAGTAGCTGAGCTCTTAATCTAATGCAGCCTTCCAGAGCCTGTCGTGTTCTCCAGACAGGGCGTGATTTAGATTTGATGAGGCCCTAAGCTACTGAAGGTAATGGGGCCCTTTATATGCCCAGCTGTCCCTTGTCAACAACAAATTGCCACTGTTTTTTGTGTTGAACATATGCTATATGGTCATTTCTGGGCCTAATAGGTATCTAAAGCCATTTGCACATGTTGCCCTGCAACCAGTCCATGCAGAATGTAGGCACCCTATATATAGAAATGAGCAAACCAGTGATATATTAGGGAGCAGGCTAGCAGGCCGGGCCCATGACTTACATCACAGGAGCCTACACAACACAAAACACTGTTGCTGTATGTAGGTTTTAATTTATTTGTTTTTTATCTTATATTTTGGAAATGTACATCCAGGTTTCTTTTCCTTTAATTTTTTGGGCGCCCCAAAGAGAGTGAGGCCCTAAGCTATAGCGTGTTTAAAGGTAAAGGGACCCCTGACCATTAGGTCCAGTCGTGACCGACTCTGGGGTTGCGGCGCTCATCTTGCTTTATTAGCCGAGGGAGCCAGCGTTCAGCTTCCGGGTCATGTGGCCAGCATAACTAAGCCGCTTCTGGCGAACCAGAGCAGTGCACGGAAACGGCGTTTACTTTCCCGCCGAAGCGGTACCTGTTTATCTACTTGCACTTTGACGTGCTTTCGAACTGCTAGGTTGGCAGGAGCAGGGACCGAGCAACGGGAGCTCACCCCGTCGCGGGGATTCGAACCGCCGACCTTCTGATCGGCAAGTCCTAGGCTCTGTGGTTTAACCCACAGCACCACCCGCATCCCTTATAGCTTGTTTAGCTTATACGTAAATCCAGCACTGTCTCCAGAGGTTGCTGAGCTGCAGCTGCCCATCATCCTTGTCAACATCCATGCTCACTGAGGCAGATGGAGTCCAACAATATTCAAAGCCCAGCAGGTTGGGAAAGGCGCATCTAAGATGCCACTCTTTCTTGTGTGTGTGGTAACAGCCTAATACTTGCATCATGCACAGGCTCCTCTTGTCTAATATTTAGGTCCTACCATTCAATCATAACAAAGAAGAAACAAGAAGAAACAAAATCAATACCATCACAAAACTTAATCTAAAAACTACAGTGGTGCCTCGCAAGACGAAATTAATCCGTTCCGCGAGTCTCTTCGTCTTGCGGTTTTTTCGTCTTGCGAAGCACGGCTATTAGCGGCTTAGCGGCTATTAGCGGCTTAGCGGCTTAGCAGCTATTAACGGCTTAGCGGCTTTAAGAAAAAGGAAACAAACTCGCAAGAACTCGCAAGACATTTTGTCTTGCAAAGCAAGCCCATAGGGAAATTCGTCTTGCGGAACGACTCAAAAAACGCAAAACCCTTTCATCTAGCAAGTTTTTCGTCTTGCGAGGTATTCGTCTTGCCTCTGTAAATGTTCGCCACTGTAAATGTTTAAAAAGGGGGGAAGATTATTTTTTAAGAAAAACAAAATATGTTGGGATAAATACAGACCAAGCTAGTTGTACGTACAGCACAATTCTGTACATCAGGGGTGGGAAATCTTGTTGGTTTAAGTTACTATACATTATTTTATTTTTGCTTTAGGAATTCACATGCTGCCATTCAGGTTATGCCATCTTCCCACAGTGGCTTACGACATACAAACACAATGTAACGTTATGTAAAATATCAAGCGATGCGCCAGTAATAACAGCAGTAGCAAAAGGTTTCACTTAGAATCATAGAATCATAGAGTTGGAAGAGACCACAAGGGCCATCGAGTCCAACCCCCTGCCAAGCTTCTTCTAACCCAATTCCATCAGCCAACCGGCTCAATTAAAACAGTTGGAACCCTACGACTTACATATCCTCACTAAAAGCAGCTGCAAAAAAACAACAACAAACAAACAATGTTGCTAAGAACCTGGCAAAATGATAGGAAGGAGATTCCGGAAATTCTGCAACTGCGGAGCCACCACGCAGAAGGCCCAGCTGGGATGAGGGCCACAGTATCCTGACCGAAAGCTGTTGTGTGGCCGTGTTTCAGCTGTGAGTGGAGCCAAACCCCTCAAGAGATGTACAGAATCCCACATTCCCTGAGCGCAGCCCAACATACAATCGAGTTCAACACAAAGGCCCCTGGTGTCATGCCAGGCAAAATGAGAGCTGCTTGCTACATGGAAGGAAGCGAAAACTTTGGGCAGAGTTGCTCTTAGGTTATGTAAGAGCTGCGGTAAGAAAGGAGGGAAGCAGCTGTTCTTTCGTAAGCTGAATTGCTTCTCAGCCACAGGTTGTGACACAAAACGACCATCAGCAGCCCAGTGGGCTGCCCTTTCCTCCCGCCTACAATGTCACGCGGGGAATCATGCTACATCCCCCCAAAACCCGAGTTCAGTTCCTAGAACTCCAGCAGAGGAAGGAGGAGGACACACAAGTTTGTCAAGGGCCACGGAGAAGTTCCTGTGTCTTGGGCTGGTTGTTCTGCAGAGTCAGAACCACTGGGGCAAAATAAATATTTGGACCCTGTGCTTGCTGACCACTTTGTTACATGAATGTCCAGCAAGGGGGATACACAGTGAGCAAACTTCTTAAAATTCCCTTTTAAGGGAGTTCTAGGAGGGCAGATAACTCGGAGAAAGGCAAGGCAACTGTGAATATCATTTTGTCACAGTTATGGAGACAGTCCGGTGCAGAGATTTGTCTGGACGAGGGGAGCTTGACTGGTTATTAATGGAATAATAATAATAATAATAATAATAATAATTTTAGTATTTATACCCGGTCCATCTGGCTAGGTTTTCCCAGCCACTCTGGGCAGCTTACAGCACATTAAAAATGGTAAAACATTAGACATTAAAAATTTCCTGATAAAAGGTTGCCTTCAGATGTCTACTAAAAGTCAGATAGTTGCTTATTTTCTTGACATCTGATAGGAGGGTGTTCCACAGGGGAGGCGCCCCCACCGAGAAGGCCTGGTTCCCTATAACCTCACTTCTCGCAGTGAGGGAACCGTCAGAAGGCCCTCAGAGCTGGACCTCAGTGTCCAGGCTGAGCGATGGGGGTGGAGACGTTGCTTCAGGCATACTGGGCCGAGGCCATTGAGAGCTTTAAAGGTCAGCACCAACACTTTGAATTGTGCTCAGAAACATACTGGGAGCCAATGCAGGTCTTTCAGGACTGGTGGTATGTGGTCCCGGCGGCCACTCCCAGTCACCAGTCTGGCTGCCGCATTCTGGATTAATTGCAGTTTCCGGGTCACCTTCAAAGGTAGCCCCACGTAGAGTGCATTGCAGTAGTCCAAGCGGGAGATAACCAGAGCATGTACCACTCTGGTGAGACAGTCTGTGGGCAGGTAGGGTCTCAGCCTGCAGACCAGATGGTAGATAGCTGCCCTGGACACAGAATTGACCTGTGCCTCCATGGAAAGCTGTGAGTCCAAAACCCACTGGGCATTGCTGCCCTCGTGTGTCATCCACACGCTATCTAAATTGATACTGGGTGCGCCCAGTATAGGGGAGGTGGTATCATGAGTGTAGTGAACTGGGAAATGTTGTTGTGGCAGCATTTTGCTGTTTGTTTGTCTATTTGCTTCATGGCAAGCACACACACATATCGTTGATGCTTTTGAGAACTTAGTTCTACCATTTCCATGTAACTAAGGAGAAGTAGGAGGGTATGTCTTATGGAAACTGGGACAGTCAGTCAGGCCTAGAGGATTTCATTAAGGCCCCCTACATTTCTCTTCCATGATTTACTCGCCTTCCAGCTCGGTTAAAATGGTAGTGAAGCAACCTTAGTAAAGTAAAAAAAGAGTCACATCAGAATATTGTATTTTCTAGCAGAGTTCAAAACATACAGAACTCACCATAAGTCATTTCTGGATTAGAGATCAGCACAAGGAAGGAACCATTTTGAAGATTTTGATTTTCAGGGTTCCTGTGGAAGGCAAATACTTTCATCGCTTTCAAACGAGTCACTGATTCACAACAACTCTTCCCTCACAACCAATTCCTCGCCGTGGGCTGGCTTTGGAAATGGGATGTGAATGTTTTAGCTTGCTGAGAATACAGTGGTACCTCAGGTTACATACTATTCAGGTTACATACTCTTCAGGTTACAGACTCCACAAACCCAGAAATAGTGCTTCAGGTTAAGTACTTTGCTTCAGGATGAGAACAGAAATTGTGCTCTGGCGGCGCGGCAGCAGCAGGAGGCCCCATTAGCTAAAGTGGTGCTTCAGGTTAAGAACAGTTTCAGGTTAAGTACGGACCTCCAGAACGAATTAAGTACTTAACCTGAGGTACCACTGTAATGGTCTGTTTGGTTTGAGTGAAAGGAGCAGGTACTGTCAGCCTACTGCCGCTACAAAGATTACAACGAAGAGTCTTGTGACTGCTTAAAAAACTAACATATTTATCTATTGTTGGCATGTATGCGGCACTTTTGAGCGTTGAGTGCACTCCACCTATCACAGTAACCCTTACAACACCCCTGTAAGGTAAGCCAGTGTTATATCAACATTGTATATGAAGGACTGAGAGAGGAGCTTGCCTACGTAAGGTCTCCCAGTGCCAACAAATTCATGAGCGATGTGAGGTAGAAGCCTGACATTTCATAGCTCAGCCACCACACTGCAGCCATGAACACACAGTTGTTCACATGGCGATGGAATCTGGCACTTCCGGAGTAATAAAAACCATTGTTACTTTCGGGTTGCTTGACCTCCCTTTGCTGCCTTGGAATTTCCCTTGCAATTTAATACTTTCATTTCACAGAGGGGAATCTAAATATCGCACAGCACCTCCTGGTGGAAAGCCTCAAGATCTCTCTCCTCACAGCTGAAGGCTCCTTCAGTTACCTTGGGCAGCCCTAATGCAGAGATTGGAGCCAAAGATTTTACTATACTAACGCTAAATTCCCAGTGGTTTTGTGCACACACACACACACTCCATCTACTGCGACGTTTCTTGTTTTGCCGCGTAAAATATCTCAGCCTGCATTTAATTTCTGAAATGTTAAGGAACCAGCCATCTAAATAAAAATTCTGAGCATCCTGTCAGTTATGAGGCCCTTCCAAGCCAGCCCTTTGCTCCCTTTTCCCACCAGTCAAATTAATTTGAGGTACTTGGCTGTGCAGGGTGGTTCCCATGGTAACACTTGAGGATTTGAAACCAGAGGCCCACGGGGGTCTTGTAGTGTTGAGCTCATATTTGTATTTTAAATGGGCCTTGAACTGTCTGCACTTCCTCGGGCCGCCAACGTTCAGTTTCGTTTCCTTACCTGCATCCAGCTGAGGCTCCTTCGAAGCAGCTGGCTGCTTTTCCAACATGCATCCGACAACACTTGCCGCTTCGGCCAGGCTCAGTCACTTTTCCACACTGTGCTGAGGTAAGGACGGAGCCCCAGGAAAACGCTTACGTCCACACATTGTGCTGGAAAATGTGGGGTGAGAATATTAGAGCAGAGCCTCCAAGTGTCCCTATTTTCTGGGGACGGTCCTGGATTCACAGAAGCCGTCCCGGTTTCTGATTTGATCCCAGAATGTCCTGCTTTTCCTTCTTGTTGTTTAGTCGTTTAGTCATGTCCGACTCATCGTGACCCCCTGGACCAGAGCACGCCAGGCCCTCCTGTCTTCCACTGCCTCCCGCAGTTTGGTCAAACTCATGCTGGTAGCCTCGAGAACACTGTCCAACCATCTCGTCCTCTGTCGTCCCCTTCTCCTTGTGCCCTCCATCTTTCCCAACATCAGGGTCTTTTCCAGGGAGTCTTCTCTTCTCATGAGGTGGCCAAAGTATTGGAGCCTCAGCTTCAGGATCTGTCCTTCCAGTGAGCACTCAGGGCTGATTTCCTTCAGAATGGATAGGTTTGATCTTCTTGCAGTCCATGGGACTCTCAATTGTCTCCTCCAGCACCATAATTCAAAAGCATCAATTCTTCGGAGCTCAGCCTTCTTTATGGTCCAGCTCTCACTTCCATACATCACTACTGGGAAAACCATAGCTTTTACTATACGGACCTTTGTTGGTGATGTCTGCTTTTCCTTAGGACGCCCCTATTTTTACCAGAGAAACGTTGGAGGGTATGGCAGGATGTTTTCATTGGAGAAATGTAGGAGGGTATGGAGTTACCTGACCCGCAAGTCATCTGAAGGCGGACCTGTATAAGGAAGTTTATTAATTGTTTTATTATGTTTTTATAGAAGTTGGAAACTGCCCAGAGTGAATAGGGCAACCAAGACAGATGGGCAGGGTAAAAATAATAGAATTGTTATTATGAAATAAAGGTAAAGGGACCCCTGACCGTTAGGTCCAGTCGTGACCGGCTCTGGAGTTGCGGTGCTCATCTTGCTTTACTGGCCGAGGGAGCCGGCATACAGCTTCTGGGTCATGTGGCCAGCATGACTAAGCCGCTTCTGGCGAACCAGAGCAGCGCATGGAAACACCATTTACCTTCCCACCAGAGTGGTACCTATTTATCTACTTGCACTGGTGTACTTTCAAACTGCTAGGTTGGCAGGAGCAGGGACCTAGCAACGGGAGCTCACCCCATTGTGGGGATTCGAACCACTGACCTTCTGATCAGCAAGTTCTAGGCTCTGTGGTTTAACCCACTGTGCCACCCGGGTCCCTTTATTATGGAATAGGGCGCCCCTATTCTTATTGGAGAAATGTTGGAGGGTATGTTAAAGCAAGGGCATAGGTCTGCAGGCTTCTTCCCTATCAGAGATGCTGTTCAGAGGTTGCTGATCTCCAGAATTCCTTGAGTGTTTTTCATTTCGTTTGGGACACGCCATACCCTCCAACATTTCTCCAATGAAAATTGGGGCGTCCTGAGGAAAAGCGGGAACTTCCCGGTTCAAACCAGAAACCGGGACAGCTTCTGTAAATCCAGGACTGTCCCTGGGATATAGGGACACTTGGAAGGTCTGCTTTATCAAAACACGGAACAAAACATGGAGTCAGCCAGGACAGCAAATGAGGGGACAGGGAAACACCCCCCAAAAACAACAGAATCAGTATCCTTTTGTTGGTACCAACTAAAAGTCACAAAGCAGTGAGCTAGCTTTCTCGTTACACAGAACCCTTCCTCGGGCTGGACGTTAAACAAAAAGGCAGGGGGCCAGCTTGGGGAGAAGGAATAAGACCCCTTACTAATAAAAAATGTAGTAAAACTTATCTATTTGCCTAGGAGTTTTAAGCTTTTTACGTTTGCAGCTCTTTAGCTTGCTCTGTTTTTTAAAGCTGCCTCCAGTTGTTTTAGGTGGAGTGCTTTATTGTTTCCTTTATATGATTTCAGTGGGTTAGTTTTTTCTTTTATGATCCATATCCCGTGCTGGTGTTTGCATAAAATAGTGAAGGGCAGGTCAGACATATTTTAAATGAATAAATATCTGAAGTCTGATACAGACATAGACACAGTATATAACTTTCTTGAAAACTCTCTACATGCTAAAGGTGAAACTAGATGCGATGGAGACACATTTGTTGTTTAGGTCTGCCAAATTCACATTTAAACCCAAGAGGAGAAGTTATTTGTGTTCCAGCACTTGACAACTTTTCTTTTTAAATAAGCTTTCGATTCTGTTGCTTCTTTAGTGTAATTTTTTTTTTTGAGGGGCTGCTCTTTGCGTTTTTAGTTCATGCCGCTCTTTCTAGCTTTGCTAAAACTAAAACCAAGTCAGCAACTTGTGTTATAAAGATTTATAATTTTTGTGCGTTATCACTGTTATTGTTGCTTTAGGCTTGCTTTTTCTATGTAAACCACTTCGCGGAGGGGAAAATCAGGGTTTGCATTTTAAAGAAACAAATAAAGCAAAATCCGCAAATCTTCCCATAGGTTAGGAGTGAGAAAAAACATCAGACCATGTTTTCTTTGATAATTTGTGGGGTGAGTCTGGATGTAATCTGAGGGACTCCCCTAGAACCCTGAGGTTTGGTGAAGACAGCATTAATGGAACAAGCTGGACTGCTGATGGTTATCTTGATGTATCTAGAGCAGGGTTTCCAGCCATTTCTGGACTACAACTCCCATCATCCCTAGCTAGCGGGACCAGTGGTAATGGATGATGGGAACTGTAGTCCAAAAAAGATCAAGTTTGGGAAACCCTGTGTGTGACCAAGGACCTTGCTTTTACTAAGGAGAAAGCCACACCTCCGGTGTTGTCAACAAGGTAAAGGTAAAGGGACCCTTGACCATGAGGTCCAGTCATGACCGACTCTGGGGTTGCGGCACTCATCTCGCTTTATTGGCCGAGGGAGCTGGCGCACAGCTTCCAGGTCATGTGGCCAGCATGACTAAGCCACTTCTGGCGAACCAGAGCAGCGCACGGAAACGCTGTTTACCTTCTCGCCTATTTATCTACTTGCACTTTGACATGCTTTCAAACTGCTAGGTTGGCAGGAGCAGGGACCGAGCAACGGGAGCTCACCCCGTCACGGGGATTCGAACCACCGACCTTCTGATTGGCAAGTCCTAGACTCAGTGGTTTAACCCACAGCGCCACCCACATCCCTCAATAAGGTAAATGAGTGAAAAGGGAACAAGGTAAATGAGTGCAAAAGGAAACTGTTCATTCATTTATTCAAAATGTTAAGTGGCTTATAAATTCAAAAGCATTTATAAGCCACTGAATATTTTGAAAATCTCCAAGCGGTTGCCTGGCAATTTTGTTTTTTTTAACTGAGCTGGAAAGAGGTAGGGATGTGTGATTCTCTCTCTATGACAATATGAAAACCTAGTGCTATGGCTTTGGTAGGCAAGATCTGGTGGGGTGTTAATGCTGTGAATCTCACATCTTGTGCTCAGTCCGTTCATAATCGTAAATAAGCCTTATATCACACAAAATATTATCCACCGCCAATGATCTTCGTTCTGAAACCAAACCCTTTCGGTGCAAAAACCAGACCCTACTTTCAGCTTTATAAGAAAATAAATGCCAAAGGATGCAAACATTTGTTTGAAATTTGGCCATGCCATACTTTTATCCAGGCGAATTTTCCGTGGCAAATTTCATAGTGATCAGACAAACAAGTCTTGCCTTTGTAACAAATCCAGGCTTTTTCAGGCTTCAGAGATTGCTGGGGACCCCAGCCACATTGACTAGATAGCTGCTCTCCAAAGGCCTGTGAACTGGGTCCTGATGAAATTGAATGGCTTTTGTTTCATTCGCTGCGGTTGCTTCTGTTGCATTCCACACTCTCTACCGGGCAGAGAGCAGAGAAATGACCAAAACGCCTAGTTAAAAGAGCAGCTCAAGGAGAAATGGACATGGTGGCCTAAACTAGGCATTGTGTGATAAATCAGCCACATGTATTACCGTATTTTTTGCTCTATAAGACTCACTTTTTCCCTCCTAAAAAGTAAGGGGAAATGTGTGTGCATCTTATGGAGCGAATGCGGGCTGCGCAGCTATCCCAGAAGCCAGAACAGCAAGAGGGATTGCTGCTTTCCCTGCGCAGCGATCCCTCTTGCTGTTCTGGCTTCTGAGATTCAGAATATTTTTTTTCTTGTTTTCCTCCTCCAAAAACTAGGTGCATCTTGTGGTCTGGTGCGTCTTATAGAGCGAAAGATATGGTATATTCACATGGCTGCCTTGCTCACATGCAAAGTTGTAGGCATGGTCTGTTCTGTACTTAAAACGGATGAACTCACTCTTCTTGCCTCCCTTTGTTTCACTGATGTCTGTTTCGTGTTTTTTTAACATGATTTTTATTGAGTTTTTACATATTTCATTTTAATTCAATACACATATTCACAACACCTTATTTGCTCAAAGTGAGCTTTGACTTCCTTCTGCCTCTCTTTCTGACATCCCTATAGCCTATAACATACAGTGGTACCTCGCAAGACGAATGCCTCGCAAGACGAAAAACGCGCAAGACGAAAGAGTTTTCTGTTTTTTGAGTCGTTCCGCAAGACGAATTTCCCTATGGGCTTGCTTCACAAGACGAAACGTCTTGCGAGTTCTTGCGAGTTTGTTTCCTTTTTCTTAAAGCCGCTAAGCCGCTAATAGCTGTGCTTCGCAAGACGAAAAAACCGCAAGACGAAGAGACTCGCAGAACGGATTAATTTCGTCTTGCGAGGCACCACTGTATCTTTCGCATTCCTATAATCACTTCTTTATCTTATAATCACCTTAAAAAATCACATTCTTATTTATAAATCAGCATCATAATTTCACATTACAAAACGTTTCACGTTAATGCTACAAACGTTTTTAAAGGAATACAATTTTCTTTCAAGTAATAAATAAATTTCTCCAGTCCTTTTGATATTTTTCTTCGGGCCAATTCCTGATTCTTCCCGTCAGCTTCGCCAACTCCACAAATTCTACCATTTTTATTCTCCAATCTTCCAGTGTAGGGATTTCTTGCTGCTTCCACCTTTGAGCCAAGAGGATTCTCCCTGCCGTTGTGGCATACATAAATAAATTTACATCTTTTGTATTAATTTCTTCATCAGGTAGCCCTAATAGAAATGCCTCTGGTTTTTTGCTAAAGTTATATTTTAGTATTTTTTTTAATTCATTGTAGATAATGTCCCAGAAGGCCTTAACCTTAGCACTCATCTTACATTTTCAACATAATTTGTCCTGACATCTATACATTTTGGCCAGCTTATTCAGGGTGATGTCTCACTGATGTCTGTTTCTTACCACTCATCTCACTTATAATTCTGGCCAGATATGCAGAAAATTGCATGAGCGGCAGAACAGAACAAGAGGCTGATTTGCACCCTTCTCTTTAATACCCCCTCCATGACGTGACTAGCTGCTCCATTCACAGAGTTTGGCCTTCCTTTTTGAATCTTTTGTTGTCGTTTAGTCGTTTAGTCGTGTCCGACTCATCATGACCCCATGGACCAGAGCACGCCAGGCACTCCTGTCTTCCACTGCCTCCTGCAGTTTGGTCAAACTCATGCTGGTAACTTCGAGAACACTATCCAACCACCTCATCCTTTGTCATCCCCTTCTCCTTGTGCCCTCCATCTTTCCCAACATCAGGGTCTTTTCCAGGGAGTCTTCTCTTCTCATGAGGTGGCCAAAGTATTGGAGCCTCAGCTTCAGGATCTGTCCTTCCATTGAGCACTCAGGGCTGATTTCCTTCAGAATGGATAGGTTTGATCTTCTTGCAGTCCATGGGACTCTCAAGAGTCTCCTCCAGCACCATAATTCAAAAGCATCAATTCTTCAGCGATCAGCCTTCTTTATGGTCCAGCTCTCACTTTAATGAGCTTGCTTTGCTAAGCAATCGCTTTATTAAGCTGCGTTAATTTTCCATATTTGTTTCATTGGACCAAGGCGCATGCCTTTACACTTGAATTTAAAACAAGTGTGTTGATAGCTGAACCTTGGTTATTGAATATAGGTTTTACACGGCAGGAAGCAATGCAGGCTGTAATTTTAACCCCACTTACATAGGAGTGGTCCCCACTGAATTCAGTAGGGTTTAAAAGAGAGTGGTTAGGATTCTGGTATTAATTAGCTTATCAGCAGGGTTTTGTACTATCAATAGAGGAACTTTTAAAAAGAGAAATGGCATGTTGTTAAGGATTAAGACTCCAGATTTTTCAGATCACGTAACAGCTTGCTTGGCTTGTAACTATATATAACTTTATGTACTATACACTAAACTTCAAAAACAATGTAGGGTTTTGTACCATTCCCTGGCAGGACTCTAAAGCACAGAACAGCTGGAGAAGTTCTCCTCTGCCAAGGGAAGAGAATGGGGCAGGGAAGCCTGCAATCTGAGTTGTCCTTACACTAGGGGTGGAGAATATTTTTTCAACCAAAGAGATGGGTGGAAGTGAAATTCAATTCAGTTTGCATTCATAGGAAAACTTACCCCAGTAAGACGTTCTGTAACAATATGTGAACCGAAAAAAGCAACCAGTCTTAAGAATTCTCACGTCTCCAAACTTCGCAGTGCGGTTCTGCAACAGAGTAATGTGTAGAGAAATGCATAAACAGAGGTCATGTATGCATATAAATTCATATATCGGTGAAAACAATATTCAAAAATGCATTCTATTTGGAGAAATATATTAGGATAATTTCACAATAAAATTCTGCAGCATTTCATGAGAACTGACCTCTGGAAGTATATTGATCTGAAGTTTTTTTAAAAGATGTTTTATTAAGTTTCCAGAAGAAAGTTTCTACATATACACTCCAATTCATAATTTTGTTTTTTGTTTTGTCGACTTCCCATCCTGTTTTCCATAGTGATTTTGTTTTCTTCTCCTTTCTCTGCACCGTCTTCTATCTCTTGTGTCATAACAATATTACTGTAAGTTCTAATTCTTTCTGTTGCTCATACTTCAAATCCTGCTCGCAAATTCAACTATAATATTTCTTTAAATAGTCCGAGAAAGGCTTCTATTCTTCCACAAAATTGTCATCATTGGGTTCTCTTATTTTAGCTGTTAACGTTGACATTTCTGCATAGTCCATCACCTTACTTCAGGCATAGGGAAACTCGGCACTCCAGATGTTTCGGGCCTACAATTCCATCATCCCATCATCATCCTGTTAGCTAGGGATGATGGGAGTTGTAGTCCCAAAACACCTGGAGGGCCAGTTTTGGCCACGCCTGCCTTGCTTATCCATTCTTCTTTTGTGGGAATTTCTTCCTCCTTTCATTTTTGAGCATATAAAATCCTTGCTGATCTTGTAATGTACCTGTGAATGGGATGATTAGCTGCTTGTGCGTAAAATCGTGCTCCCTCAGAGTTTGTGCGGCTCCACAAACCTCTGTGTGTGACAGAGCTCCTCAAACATGTCTGCTCTAGTCACTCGTAGAGTCTGACAGTGGCTGTCTGCGGAAGCGCTTCCAGCATAGAAGCTCCTTAACGGAAACGCGTCTCCTGGACTCACGACGTGGCAGCTTCCGGCGAAGCATGGGTCTCCCTATGGGAGCTTCTGACACCTCCCCGCTGTTCTCGCTGGACGTGTCCCTCATCCCTCCCTCTTCCCTGCTAGTTCCTGCTTTGGCTGCTGCGTCTCTCTCAGCATTCATGAGATCCTCCTCCAGAGTACCCTCTCTCCCCCTGCTGGTCCCTGCTTTCGCTGCTGACTCCCTCCCAGCCTCTGTGAGCCCTTCCACCTCCCTTTCCTCCGATGTCAGTTCCCTGACAGTACCTAAACAATTTAATTGTCTTTTTGAGGTCTTCTGTCCCTATAATCCCTAAAAGGAAGGCTTCAGGGTGGTTTTTGTCATTTGTGTTTTTGTTTTTTCCCATGACTGA
The DNA here is from genome assembly GCF_965113315.1 of Podarcis vaucheri. NCBI lineage: Eukaryota > Metazoa > Chordata > Lepidosauria > Squamata > Lacertidae > Podarcis > Podarcis vaucheri. The sequence continues at coordinate 95,018,654 of NC_138763.1, read as the reverse complement.
TTATAGCAAACTGATGTGCAGTTGTGGAGAAGATTTTGCAGTCATGTCGAAAGGTCACCCAGGGGGCTGATGTTCTTCTGGTTGCCTAGGCCTATTTGCCACCTCCTGGCAAATAGAAGGGGAAGAAATGGAGGCAGTGAGAGATTTTACTTTCTTGGGCTCCATGATCACTGCAGATGGTGACAGCAGCCACGAAATTAAAAGACGCCTGCTTCTTGGGAAGAAAGCAATGACAAACCTAGACAGCATCTTAAAAAGCAGAGACATCACCTTGCCAAAAAAGGTCCATATAGTTAAAGCTATGGTTTTCCCAGTAGTGATGTATGGAAGTGAGAGCTGGACCATAAAGAAGGCTGATTGCTAAAGAATTGATGCTTTTGAATTATGGTGCTGGAGGAGACTCTTGAGAGTCCCATGGACTGCATGAAGATCAAACCTATCCATTCTGAAGGAAATCAGCCCTGAGTGCTCAATGGAAGGACAGATCCTGAAGCTGAGGCTCCAATACTTTGGCCACCTCATGAGAAGAGAAGACTCCCTGGAAAAGACCCTGATGTTGGGAAAGATGGAGGGCACAAGGAGAAGGGGACGACAGAGGAAGAGATGGTTGGACAGTGTTCTTGAAGCTACCAGCATGAGTTTGACCAAACTGCGGGAGGCAGTGGAAGACAGAAGTGCCTGGCGTGCTCTGGTCCATGGGGTCACGAAGAGTTGGACACGCCTAAACGACTAAACAACAACAGACATGTTGTAAACGGGTTGCCTAATATGTTCTCTCCTGATATGTCCCCACCCGTTCAGAATATAATGGTTAATCTGGGGGACACGTTGTATTGTCCTTGTAAATGTCTCTAGGACTTTCTTTTAAGAATTCGCTGACTTTGGCCGTGAACTTCACCCTGTGCTAGTGGAAAGATCCGTTGCTTCCTGCATGTTGAAAGTTCTTGCTGTGGTTGACTGAAGCTGCTGGCCACTAGCTATAGTGTGGTTTCTGTTTCAACATAAGTGGTGGTCAATGCATTTTTAACATTTCTTCAAAACCTCACAGCAGGGAATTCTAATGTTGCGAAAAAGAACTTCCCATGAAATGGAATGGAATGGTAAAAAGGCAAAAAGGAGCAACTTTTTAGTCTGGATCCAGTTCTGCCTCTTCTCAGAAGTTGTGTTCCCAGAAGCAAAAAGAAGAGAACTCATCTTCACGTGCTCCGGCCTCTACCCACCCAACCATTGAACAGCCATGTACAGATTTTTGCAGGCAATTTCCCCATATACGTATTTTTTGCTCTATAAGATGCACCAGACCACAAGACGCACCTAGTTTTTGGAAGAGGAAAACAAGAAAAAAAATATTCTGAATCTCAGAAGCCAGAATAACAAGAGGGATCGCTGCGCAGTGAAAGCAGCAATCCCTCTTGCTGTTCTGGCTTCTGGGATAGCTGCGCAGCCTGCATTCGCTCCATAAGACGCACACACATTTCCCCTTACTTTTTAGGAGGGGGAAAGTGAGTCTTATAGAGCAAAAAATACGGTAATACATGTGGCTGATTTATCACACAATCATGCCCATTTCTCCTTGAGCTGCTCTTTTAACTCGGCGTTTTGGTCATTTCTCTGCTCTCTGCCCAGTAGAGAGTGTGGAATGCAACAGAAGCAACCGCAGTGAATGAAAGAAACGCCATTCAATTTCATCAGGACCCAGTTCACAGGCCTTTGGAGAGCAGCTATCTAGTCAATGTGGCTGGGTTCCCCAGCAATCTCTGAAGCCTGAAAAAGACTGGATTTGTTACAAAGGCAAGACTTGTTTGTCCGATCACTAAGAAATTTGCCACGGAAAATTCGCCTGGATAAAAGTATGGCATGGCCAAATTTCACACAAATGTTTGCATCCTTTGGCATTTATTTTCTTATAAAGCTGAAAGTAGGGTCTGGTTTTTGCACCGAAAGGGTTTGGTTTCAGAACGAAGATCATTGACGGTGGATAATATTTTGTTGTTGTTTTTTAAATGATATTTATTGAAAGTTTAAGATTACAGAAAAAAGTAAGGGGAGGAAGCGAAAAAAGTAATTAAACAATACAAATCAATACATATATATATATAAAAGAACAAAGCACACAATACATCAAAGCAAAAATAAAAACAAAAGCAATTAAAAACCCATCCAATATTTCCATATCTTTATCTTTCATTAACTTGTTTCATCGACCTCCTCACAGCTCCCTTTTTTGTATTAAAAATACAGTATATGGAATTTTATATGTTATGGTCTCACACACACACACACTGAACACTTCCCCCTAACACATGATCTTTTTGGTAAATGTTGGATGCTTGGAGAACTGCCTTGCAAAATTTGGACAAGTGTGAATTTCAGGGGGTGGTTCTGTGTTTCGGACCTCTTATAGTTTCGGGAAAAGAGAGGCTCACCGTTAAATGGAGGCGCAGGTCAATTCTGTGTCCAGGGCAGCTGTCTACCAGGTTTATCTGGTCCGCAGGCTGAGACCCTACCTGCCTACGGACTGTCTTGCCAGAGTGGTGCATTCTCTAGTTATCTCCCGCTAGGACTACTGCAATGCTTTCTACCTTTGAAAGTGACCCGGAAACTACAACTTATCGAGAATGCGGCAGCTAGACTGGTGACTGGGAGCGGCCACCAAGACCACATAACACCGGTCCTGAAAGACCTGCATTGGCTCCCAGTACGTTTCCGAGCACAATTCAAAGTGTTGGTGCTGACCTTTAAAGCCCTAAACAGCCTCGGCCCTGTATACCTGAAGGAGTGTCTCCACCCTCATTGTTCAGCCCGGACACTGAGGTGTAGCTCTGAGGGCCTTCTGGCGGTTCCCTCCCTGCAAATTGTGAGATTACAGGGAACTAGGCAGAGGGCCTTCTCGGTGGTGGCGCCTGCCCTGTGGAATGCCGTCCCACCAGATGTCCAGGAAATAAACAACTATCTGACTTTTAGAAGACACCTGAAGGCAGCCCTGTTTAGGGAAGTTTTTAATGTTTGATGTTTTATCTTTTTTAAGTTTTCTGTTGGGAGCCACCCAGAGTGGCTGGGGAAACCCAGCCATATGGGTGGGGTATAAATAAATAGATATTATTCTAAATGTGAATCGAGCTGTATTGCTCCCTCATGCTTACTCATGATTTCAAGTGAGTCCCCACTACTCAGAATGAACCCAACCCAAGAGAACATTCTCAGCTTTGGGTATGAAGGAAGTTCTGTCTATTCATGTGGTGACTTAAAGGGGAGCAACCACAGAGCGCCTCCACCATGACACAGTCCCTCCCAATTTTTGGAGCAATTGTGGAACAGAGAGGCCACTTAAGCCTGGTCTTCTTTTTCGCTTGGAAGGCACCAGGGTTTTGCACTCACCCCGAGAGAAAGCTGCAAGCCATTTGTGCTGCGGAGGCTTCTCCAGTCCATTTCAGAGAGACAAAATGGGTCCCATTGTGATCTCACGTTACAAAAGAAGACTGTTTTGAGGAACACTTTGGGAGCTATGTGATCCAACAAAGCCATCCTTGGAGCAGACCCGTCGAAATCAGTGCACTCAAGTTGATTGCAATGGGTCTCCTCTGAGCAGGACTAACACTGGACAGCACCCTTTGAATTGAGCCATGAGGAGATGGAGAGATAAGAGACCCCAAGGTTGCACTGAAAGCACACATCAGCAACGAGCGCGACTTCATTCTCCATGAGAGTTTTGCCCTTGAGTGAATGTTTGAAAACACTGCAAAATTAGATCAGGACAATAAATGAGGTCAGGATTTTCGGTTTCAGGAAACAATGAAACAATGTCGGATTGTTTTGTACGCACATTTGGCATTTCCAGCAGACTAAGTGGAGGCTTCCCCGACGACTCCACACACAAACCACCCTTATCTGGACCACTCTGGGGAGTCCTGGAATTTTTGCCATGAGCCAGTTGGAAGATGGTTTGTGGAGCACCTTGACTGCAGACCTGGCCTCGTGATAACGCATTCCCCTCATTCATAGGATACAATAACCATTGTACTTTGAGGGTGACTTCAGTTGCACAGACTTCTTCAGTTAGGAACTATATTTACACTGTACATTCAAAGAATTAATTTTCCAATTAGATTTCAGGAAGGCTTCCCCATGAAACAGGAAGGAAATTGTAAATTTTGCCCTTAGAAGGGAAAATAGGTATAATACTTTAGTGTAAACATCTCCCCCAAAATGCATGGGAGTCCCATTTTAATCTAATGATGTAAGTATAAAGTATTGAGAAACCCCTGTATAATTGGTGGTTTTGTGAGTTCCAATGAATAGAACTCTGGCATTCTGTTCTTTCCTTTGAATTTGCTTCCTCTGCCTTATTTCATCGAACGCTTATCATCTGGTCTCAGGAGTGCACTCACTAAACTGCAGTTCACATGTCCTATGGTCAGCTGAATGCTATGGAATCATATTGCATCTGCGTGCATCTTCAGAACAGAAGGCAGGGTTGCGTGTGAAGACCCCCAAACCCCCTCCAAAATAAATCACACAGGATGCAGAATATTTGTTTAAGATTTTTGGCATTAATTTGGCCACAACTTTATTGATTACAGCATGTGAGTGGTTGCTTAGGCATTGGTTCGGACTACCTGAACCTGCACTGGCAGGAACAGGACAGACAGCTGGAACTTCCAGAGGTCAGTAAGGGAAAACATACTCTGCCAGGAATTCTGCCATGGCCCTATCTCTGAGAGGGGATTGGACAGAGCAAATTGAGCCCCTGGATTCCTTTAACGCATCTCGATCATCACAACTTTGTAAAGTTGGTGGTTAGGCATTGGTGGAGGGGGTTATGGATTGGCTGTGCCTGCCCCTCATTTTTGTTGTTGCTGCTATGGAATTCCGTTAAAGGAATAAAGGGGCTCAATTTGCTCTGTCCAATCCCCTCGCAGAGATAGGGCAATGGCAGAGTTCCTGGGAGCATCTGGGGTTGTCACATGCTGTAATCAATAAAGTTTTGGCCAAATGCTGGCCACATGACCCGGAAGCATGACTAAGCCGCTTCTGGCAAACCAAAGCAGTGCACGGAAACGCCGTTTACCTTCCCACCAGAGTGATACCTATTTATCTACTTGCACTTTGACGTGCTTTTGAACTGCTAGGTTGGCAGGAGCAGGGACCGAGCAACGGGAGCTCACCCCATCGCGGGGATTTGAACCGCCGACCTTCTGAGCGGCAAGTCCTAGGCTCTGTGGTTTAACCCACAGCGCCACCCGTGTCCCAAGAGAGGCATACTGTCTCCTTTTGGGGGGCTAGGGCAAAGGTCAGCAAACTTTTTCAGCAGGGGGGTGGTCCACTGTCCCTCAGACCTTGTGGGGGACTGGACTATATTTTTTTTGGAGGGGGAGAATGACCGAATTCCTATGCTCCACAAATAACCCAGAGATGCATTTTAAATAAAAGGACACATTGTACTCATGTAAAAACACGCTGATTCCCGGACTGTGGGCTGGATTTAGAAGGCGATTGGGCAAGATCCGGCCTCCGGGCCTTAGTTTGCCTAACTAGGGAAAATGGACAGGCTCAGCAGTATAATGGCAGCGCAAGGTATTATGGTCTGTTGAAACAGGCTTTTTTGTGTGCGTGCCCGTAATTGATTGTATATGACTGTCAACCAAGCATATATGCCTGCAAGACCTATATTCTTCCTGCCTGCCTGGCAACTGATGAGTTTTCCATGAGCCTTAAATATTTACAGACAGTCAGGTGTATTCCAGTTCTGACTCTCGCTCTGTCTAGAGTGCTATCCAAATAGGAATTTGGAGGCCAGAATCCTCAAGTGGCTTGTTTACAAAGATTTGGAAAAAATGCCCATTCTCCAAATTAGAAAGTGTTTCTCTTTCCCCACCATGGTAATGAACCACAGAGGCTATTGGATTTGTGAGTTTTTGGAGAAAATCCAATTGTAAAAAGATTGCCTGATAACTTGATGGCTTGAACATTTATGGTACTTGCGCGCGCATCGCAGGTGCATGATTCCTGTTAATTAGGCTTGCTGACATACTGGTCATGAGATATGGGCCGCTGCTTGCTAAGACGAGTGCCCTCAATCCATTATCTCCTCTGCAATTAGTGAAAGCTAAGGCCTCGCCAGAAAACAACTCTATTTCCCAGAGCCTGCAAGAAACAAAACTTTGGTCAAGGCCGGACCAAAAACACACATACGAAAAAGTGGCTTTTCTTGCCAGATCCGAATCGGAAAGAACAAAAACGTGGCCATGTTTTAAGCTGCCTTTTATAGCTGCCTTTTATAAGACTGTTGCGAAGCTCAAAAGCCTCTGTGCATTTGAATGTCTATAAAATGTTAGCATCGGACGTAAGGGCATGAAATTTAAGAAGTACAGTGATTCAAGTTCAGAAGGTTTCACCTACTTATAACGAACAGCTTCTTTAAATAAGCTGCTCCTTATCTCCTTCAGGAACTCTGGCACACTCCCTGTCTTAATAAAGGAAGGTTTCCTCTATCTCCAGGGTGATGTAGCCTTGAATAAGAGTGAAATGCCTTTTGAAAAATTCACGCCCCCAAAGGAGGATGAGTCTCAAGTGAGCAGAGTTGAGCACATTCTGCACAGACAATGGGGCACTACCACTCTGGCGGAGCACACCAGTGTTTGTTGGTTTTTAAAATTAGTTTTACAGTGGTACCTCAGGTTACATACACTTCAGGTTACATACGCTTCAGGTTACAGACTCCGCTAACCCAGAAATAGTGCTTCAGGTTAAGAACTTTGCTTCAGGATGAGAACAGAAATTGTGCGGTGGCGGCACGGGGGCAGCAGGAGGCCCCATTAGCTAAAGTGGTGCTTCAGGTTAAGAACAGTTTCAGGTTAAGTACAGACCTCCGGAACGAATTAAGTACTTAACCCGAGGTAATAATAATAATAATAATAATAATAATAATAATAATAATAATAATTTATTATTTATACCCCGCCCATCTGGCTGGGCCTCCCCAGCCACTCTGGGCGGCTTCCATAAAAACCAAAAATACAGTAAAATACCACACGTTAAAAACTTCCCTGAACAGGGCTGCCTTAAGATGTCTTCTGAATGTCAGGAGCCAGTGTAGGTCTTTCAAGACCGGTGTTATATGGTCTCGGCGGCCGCCCCCAGTCACCAGTCTAGCTGCCGCATTCTGGATTAGTTGTAGTTTCCGAGTCACCTTCAAAGGTAGCCCCACATAGAGATAACCAGAGCATGCACCACTCTGGCGAGACAGTCCGCAGGCAGATAGGGTCTCAGCCTACGTACCAGATGGAGCTGGTAAACAGCTGCCCTGGACACAGATTTGACCTGTGCCTCCATGGACAGCTGTGAGTCCAAAATGACTCCCAGGCTGCGCACCTGGTCCTTCAGGGGCACAGTTACCCCATTCAGGACCAGGGAATCCTCCACACCTGCCTGCCTCCTGTCCCCCAAAAACAGTACTTCTGTCTTGTCAGGATTCAACCTCAATCTGTTAGCCGCCATCCATCCTCCAACCGCCTCCAGACACTCACGCAGGACTTCCACCGCCTTCACTGGTTCTGATTTAAAAGAGAGGTAGAGGTAAATAGGTACCACTGTACTGAAGATTTTCTTGTGTTATAAATGGGGAAGTACATATAGTGTCTCCACTTTCGATTCATAGTGTCTTTTTCGGAGTTCGTTTATGTTCAGTATGAGACATGGACATCTTAGGGTTGGGGAAAGAGAAGGGGAGAAGAAATAGTACAGGGAGGAGATTGGGGTATTGTTTTATTGTTCTCTTGTGGGGATTTGTGTCAGCATCACATAGATAGGTCCTTTATTTATACATTTATTTATCTTTTTGGAATTGTGAGAGGTGGGAGGGTCCAGAGTTTGGTAGGTTGCGTTCAGTGTGAATTGATTTTTGTAAAGCCATAAATTGTCCTTAAAAAAAAATCACTTCAGAAAGAAAGTGTGTCGTCAAAAGTAAATATCTGTTTGTTTTTTAATGGGTAATGTAAAGGTAAAGGGACCCCTGACCATTAGGTCCAGTCGTGGCCGACTCTGGGGTTGCGGTGCTCATCTCGCTTTATTGGCCGAGGGAGCTGGCGTACAGCTTCTGAGTCATGTGGCCACCATGACTAAGCCGCTTCTGGCGAACCAGAGCAGCGCACGGAAATGCCATTTACCTTCCTGCCACAGCGGTACCTATTTATCTACTTGCACTGGTGTGCTTTCGAACTGCTAGGTTGGCAGGAGCAGGGACCGGGCAACGGGAGCTCAGCCCGTCATGGGGATTTGAACCGCTGACCTTCTGATCGGCAAGTCCTAGGCTCTGTGGTTTAACCCACAGCGCCACCTGCGTCCCTTTTTAATGGGTAGATGACGTGAATCAACATTCAGGTGGGTTGGCGTGTTCCCTTGCCCCACTCTGATGCCAGCGTTGACTTCAAGCTTTTCTTCAAAATTCATTAATGGTCTTGAAAGTGGTGGGCAGGAGATAGAGAAGGGTAGGGATGGGAAAAGACAGAAAGGGGGCAGAGAGGCTGGAGAATGGCCCCAACACTCCCAACACTTCTGTTTACATTAGAAATGGAAAAAGTATCTCATTCCAAAACAAGACTACATTTCCCTCCAGATTTAGGGTTTAAAAATAAAACCAGATGGACTTTACCTTCCACTCCCACAACGCCTCACAGCTGCTAAAAAAAGAAAAGGGAAAAATAAAATCTGTGGAGATTCAAAAGTAGGAGCCTGCAGCAAACTCACTCTTATGATGAATGGAGGCCAACATATAACCATTCCCTACCAAGGGATGAAATATGGCTTGCTTTGCAGTTCAGTGAGAACTTGCCTAATTCAGACTTCCTGCAACAAAAGGCAAATGGATATGCAACTAGCCTGGAAAATTCAGTTCTCATAATTTTGCAGCCCAGTTCTGCAACCAAAATGATGTCTACAAGAACTTGTACGTTAAGAGGAAGTTTACATTAAAATACACAGGTCTGAGAAAGTTATATACACAAATGCATTGTCTTACGGGAAATTCCTCACAAAAATTAATTTTTATAATGAAATATTTTTAGATTGTGTGACTATTTGACTGTTTGATTATTTGATTGTTGTTAGCCACCCTGAGCCCGGCTTCGGGATATAAATAAAAATTATTATTATTATTATTATTATTATTATTATTATTATTATTATTATTATTAAAAACTGGATATTAAGAGAAGTACACACTAAAAGGCTGGTGTATTTTCACAAGGACTTTTCAAAAACAAAAATAATCTCATATTGATGCAGCAATGGCGGGCTGAGTTGAAGACTGGAAAAATGAGAAACTGGGAGAACCCAAAATTGACAGTCATGCACTTTAAAGGTAAAGGACCCCTGACTGTTAAGTCCAGTCATGAACGACTCTGGGGTCGCGGCACTCATCTCGCTTTACTGGCCGAGGGAGCCGACGTTTGTCCGCAGACAGTTTTTCTGGGTCATGTGGCCAGCATGACTAAGCTTCTGGCGAAACCAGAGCAGTGCACAGAAACATTGTTTACCTTCCCACTGGAGTGGTACCTATTTATCTACTTGCACTTTGATGTGCTTTCAAACTGCTAGGTTGGCAGGAGCAGGGACTGAACAACGGGAGCCCACCCCATTACGGGGATTCAAACTGCCAGCCTTCCGATCAGCAAGCCCAAGGCTCAGTGGTTTAGACCACAGCATCCCCCGCGTCCCTCATGCACTTTACATGTAGTCCAATTTGGGTGTTACTCCACACAGAGGCGCCATTATTCTGAAGTACATTGAGGGAGCCTGACACGATGTCCTGCCATTGCACAACTTCCTGACGTCGCATGGCACCCAGATCTGCATTCAGCCTCAACAGTGAGGGACCAGCCCCTTCAAAAGAGAGATTGAGGGGGCCCAAAGAACCGTGACCCCCTGGAGCTGGCGCCTATGAGAAAGACCAGAAACGGAAAGATTGAAGAGGGCAGAAGACGTTCTCAGCCTACCGTAGAGGCTCCTTTCTCTGCAGAAAACAATGGAGGTCAAGCTCACCTGAGTCACCGACCCTTCCATTGATGTGCAGCCATCACTTGCCAAGCACCGATATGCGAGGGTTTGGTTTGGGTAGGCCCACGTATCAAAGTTCTGCCCTCAGCAGCTTCACTTGGTTTGGGATTTTTTATTTTTGGCGAAACCTCTCCCCGTGTGTGTGCACTGTTACAATCTGACTCTTGTGGCTCAGTAGCAAATGCTCACAACTGAGAAATGTATTTATTTTGTTATGCTTGTATCCCACCTGTTATGTACTGAAGTTCTCACCCTGGGCCAGTAGGGGGATACTGTAGATAGTTTTCACTCAGGTCCACATATGCAAATAAGAGATTGAAAGTGATGTTCAGTGATTGGGTAGTTACAGAAAATGGTTACATAAGCAGGCTGACTGAACCCTTCAGTTCAGTTCAGTTCTGGCCTGTGAATAAACAAGAGCTGTTTGAAGAAACTCTGTGTCGTCTGATATGTTCACCCACAACTTAACACTGGCGACAAAGGTGGGATGTAACTGATATGCTTTTGTGCCAAATTGAACCATTACGTGTAGTGCTGTATATAAGGAAACCATTACAATTGTAACTAACTCCTTATATCAGTGGGGAGGGGTGTTATGTACTGAATTTCTCACCCTGGGCCAGCAGGGGGATATGTAGATAGTTTTCACTCAGGTCCACATATGCAAATAAGGAATTGAAAGTGACGTTCAGTGATTGGATCGTTACAGAAAATGGTTACTGTTGCATTGTAGTGGAGCTCTATATAAGCAGGATGGCTGAACCCTTCAGTTCAGTTCTGTTCTGGCCTGTGAATAAACAAGAGCTGTTTGAAGAATCGCTGTGTCGTCTGATATGTTCACCCACAACTTAACACCACCTTTCCTCTAAAGCGCTTAAGGTAGTATACATAGTTCTCCTCCTTCTAACTTTTACCCTCATGGCAATTCTGTGAGGCATGTGACTGGCCCAAGATCACCCAGTGGGGATTTGAACCCTGGTCTCCCGGGTCTTAGTCCAACACTCTAACCACTAAACCACACTGGCTTTCAACTGGCTATGTCCTTCTTCCCACACCCAGCTATCCAGGTCTTTTAGAGCCTAAATATTATCCGGAAAGACCTTGAGAAGAAAAGAAGCTTGCATCTCCAGCAGACTTGGTGTCTCTGAGCAGTTCCGAATCCTGAAAGGTATCAACATGTTTTGGTGGGAAGCTCTTCCTTAGCAGGAATAAATAAGCCAAGTGGGTGTGGCTTTTGGCCTGGCCACTCAGTCCAGTTGCTAACAAATCCTTTGTTAATCTCCCCCATACTTCCTGCCCACGCATTAATCACAGGCTCTTTTTCATCCTGACTTTGCAGCAGTTTCACTGGCATTCCATTTTAAATAGCAACAACTATAGGGTTCTCTTTTGCTCCTGAATTGTAAGCTAACAATGACTTTTGGCGGTGGACGTGGTCCAAATATTGTTTGCTACTATTTGTATGCGGTGGAAGACCCAAGTATTGCAGTCCTGAATCCAACACAACTTCCTTTTGGCTAGGCTCCAGAATAGGCCCCGACTATTAAGATGTCAAACTCAAAATTCACCCAAGCGTCTCCCTGCCATCTTAGACCCTCCAAGAGTCCCTGTTTCCCAGGGACACTTTCCCTGATTTAGAGAAGCCGTCCCTGTTTCTGATTTGATTCTGGAATGTCCCACTTTTCCTTAGGATGCCCCTATTTTCATTGGAGAAATGTTGGAGGGTATGGAATTATCCGACCCCCTGAGCCGTCTGAAGGCAATCCTGTATAGGGACGTTTTTTTTGTTAATGTTCAATGCTTTATTATGATTTTATACATGGTGGAAGCTGCCCAGAGCGGCTGGGGCAACCCAGTAAGATGTGGGGTGGTATAAATAGTAAAATTATCATTATGGAATGGGACATCCCAATTTTCATCAGAGATATGCTGGAGGGTATGCCATCTTTATTTGGCAATGTTTGTATACTGCTTATCATACATAGCAGTTCTCAAAGCAGTTCACGGTACAGTCATACCTCGGGTTAAGTACTTAATTCGTTCTGGAGGTCCGTTCTTAACCTGAAACTGTTCTTAACCTGAAGCACCACTTTAGCTAATGGGGCCTCCTGCTGCTGCCGCGCCGCCGAAGCACAATTTCTGTTCTCATCCTGAAACAAAGTTCTTAACCTGAAGCACTATTTCTGGGTTAGCAGAGTCTGTAACCTGAAGCGTATGTAACCTGAAGCGTATGTAACCCGAGGAGCCACTGTACAGTCATACCTCGGGTTACAGACGCTTTGGGTTGCGCAATTTTGGGTTGCGCACCGTGCTTAACCCAGAAGTTCTGGAACGGGTTACTTCTGGGTTTTGGCGCTTGTGCATGTGCAGAAGCGCTAAATCGCGCTTTGCGCAGAAGTGCCGAATCGCGACCGGCGTGTGCGCAGATGCGGCACTGCGGGTTGCAAACGTGCCTCCCGCACGGTTCAAGTTCGCAACCTGAGCGTCCACTGTATTAAGATCCAATCTATAGGAGTGTGAGACTGTCTGTTAAAGGTACCAGTCTTTGGGCTGCTCAACCACAGCAGTGGTGACAAATGGAGATCTTGTCTGGCATATGTTTTATCCAAGTTCTTTCAGCTATCTCTTCCTAATGCCTCTGCTTTCCTGAGCAGATCGTATCAATGCCTCCGAACAATTACAACTCTCAGAGGCAGTGGCTTTTAGAGGTGTAGTCATCTGTGATGTATAAAGTCCCCATTCCACAGAATCATAGAATTGTAGGGTTGGAAAGGACGCTGGGGGCAGCGATGGAGGAAGCAAACCGCCCATCAGGGCAGGTGAACCACTCATAGGGGCAGGGTGAACTGCCCATAGGGGCGGGGCGCACTGCGCCCTTAGGGAGGGACAGGATGGGGAGCATGGCACCCATAGGGATGGGGCGTGTGCAGGGCCTCATCCACCTACAGCTGGGGGGGCGGTGGGTAAACAGCGTGGAGCCTGTGGCCGGCACCCATTGGGGGTGATTGGCACGGCGATCAGCATCCAGGGGGGTGATTGGTGTGGCGATTGGTGCCTGGGGTGGCGGCACGGCGATCCACCCAGGGGGGATTTTGTCAAAAAAACCCCCAGAGATGATACTGGGGGTGGACCACCCCTACCGCCCCCCTTACCACGCCACTGACTGGGGGTCATCTGGTCCAACTCCCTGTGATGCAGGAATCTCCATGACAGATGGCCACGCAATCGCCACTTAAAAATCTCCAAGGAAGAAGAGTGCACAATCTCCAGAAGGAGTCCATTCCATTCTCTGGTGTTGCTGCCTCACCAAGCTCATGTTGTTGTTGTTTAGTTGTGTCCGGCTCTTTGTGACCCCATGGACCAGAGCACGCCAGGCACTCCTGTCTTCCACTGCCTTTCGCAGTTGGGTCAGACTCATACTGGTAGCTTCGAGAACACTGTCCAACCATCTCATCCTCTGTCATCCCCTTCTCCTTGTGCCCTCCATCTTTCCCAACATCAGGGTCTATTCCAGGGAGTCTTCTCTTCTCATGAGGAGGCCAAAGTATTGGAGTCTCAGCTTCAGGATCTGTCCTTCCAGTGAGCACTCAGGGCTGATTTCCTTCAGAATGGAGAGGTTTGATCTTCTTGCAGTCCATGGGACTCTTAAGAGTCTCCTCCAGCACCATAATTCAAAACACCAAGCTCATAGGCATAGCCAAAACTTTCTCTCTCTCTCTCTCTCTCTCTCTCTCTCTCTCTCTCACACACACACACACACACACACACACACCCTGAAACTGGCTTCCAGGCTCAGTAGCCAGATGTTTTCAGTCAACTGTTTCCGGTGATGCTTTCTCTCCTTGGCTGATGACCAGATGTGCATCTTGGTTCCGTTGCTCCTAAACAGCGATGGCAACAAAGGGAAATCCTGCAGGCAGGTGTTCTTCAGGGAGGGCTCTGCATCAATGACCCCAATCGCTTAAGTGTAGGGCAGGAAGTCTGTGGTCCTCCAGATGTTCTTAGACCTTCTAACTCCCATCAGTCCCAGGTAGAATAGCCAATGGCCAGGGATGCTTGGAGCTGAAATACAGCAGCATCTGGCCCTATGATCCTCACGTCTGTCCTAAGCAAAATGGGACAATGGGAAAGGAGTATTAGTTTTGTTTAAGTCGTAGGAAAGGAAAAGGGCAAGGTGAGAACAGAACCATGGTGTTCTCAAACTTCCATTACTTTTAACCAATGAGATACGTTTCCTCCTCTTTGCTCCCTCTCCACCTTCTCTCACACCAGATCCTAGGGTCATAGCTGTCAGCCGTCCCTTATTTGGCGGGAAACTCCCTTATCCCAGTGCTGTGTCCCGCTGCTGTCCCTTATTGATGATGTCCCTTAAATTTCCCAGGTTTCATGCTCGCCCGGTTTGGGAGGGAAGCAGTGGTTGGGGTCCTCCACCGCGAGAGAGAGCGCACACACGAGCTGCCGCATCTCCGTCTCTCCCTTTCCCCCCTCAGGGGCGCATTGTGAGGAGACGGGTGGCAGCGGGCGGGCAGGCAGCCCCTCTCTTGCGAGACTTCCGCCTCACTGCCAGGGGAAGCTAGAGGCGGCAGCTGAGGAGGCGGCCTGAGGGAGGAGGAAGAGGAGGGGATGGGGAGGGACGCAGACGGGTGGCGCTTCAGCGGCCATGGTGGCGCTGCAACCACTTCATGCCAGGCTCACGGGCGGCGTGGGCAAGAGTCTACCTCCCTCTCTCTCGGGTGGGGAAGAGCCAATGGAACTCCTCGCACCAGGACGACGGCAGCCCCAACCTGCTGCTTAGCATCCCCTCCAACCAGTGCAGCATCTTAATATAGTGATTTCCCCCTCTGCATCCCTTTCATAACTCTATTTTTATAAATCATTTGTCCATCCATAGTTCAAATTTTTACTACAAGTTTTCTGTCAATCCTACCAATGCATGTAACTCTTGACAATAGCTTTTTAAATAAATGATAAACTTTTCCCGTTCTTTATTAAAGAGGTCCTCTACCTGGTTTCTAATTCTGCCTGTAAGATTTGCCATCTCGACGTCGTTCATCAGTTTTGTCTGCCCCTCTTCTTTGGTGGGAGTTGTAGACCCTTAGGATCATCTAGTCCAATCCCCTGCAAAACACAGTCAGTGGCAGCCAAAGCAGCATGGCTGCACGAGTGCGGGATTTCTGTATAAGCTAAGCCAAAATCCCTTATTTTGGCTGCTGATCCCTTATTTTCGAGGCTGCTGGTCCCTTATTTTCAAATCTGTAAGTTGACAGCTATGGCTGGGGTGCAAAATCAAGGTGCCAACCTTTGTCCATTACAAACAGCTGCAGGGGGTCTGAAATATAACCTGAGAGAAGCAGTATGTTTGGTTTGATAACGAACTCGCGGATGGAGTCGAACTTGGTTATTCCTTGTTTTAAAATTCCAGACGGCGGAAAAACATGGGCATGAAGAATTCGTTTTTTCGAAAGGAAAAATGTTTCCTACTAAAGAAAAAGAAAAAGAGGCACTTTGGGCAGCCCCATTTTGCGCTCAGTTCCATGTGGTGCGTAGTAGCAGCAAGCAAGGACATGAGAATCTGGCAGCCTCGTCCCAAAACATTTCTCTGGGAAAGCTTCACCCCTTAAGCCCTGCTTGGCCACAGTTTGATTTGACAAACTGCCGTGTTCAAAGACGAAAGGAGGGGTGAGCCTTCCCCACTTTCCTTTCCCTCCCTTCTTGCTGTCAAGACAGCTGCTCTTTGCTACAAGAATGTGGTTGCAGAGCAGCGTGTTTCATAAGCCTCCCCAGTAGGCAGGGAGTACATAAACAGCTGGCATCTTTGCTATAAAGCATTTGTTAAATCATGTGTGTCGCTTTGCACAGTACAGGAGATGGAGTTCAGTTCTCCTCTTGATGTGAACCTACGTACAGTGGTACCTCGGGTTAAGTACTTAATTCGTTCCGGAGGTCCATTCTTAACCTGAAACTGTTCTTAACCTGAAGCACCACTTTAGCTAATGGGGCCTCCTGCTGCGGCCGCGCCACTGGAGCACGATTTCTGTTCTCATCCTGAAGCAAAGTTCTTAACCTGAAGCACTATTTCTGGGTTTGCAGAGTCTGTAACCTGAAGCGTATGTAACCTGAAGCATATGTAACCTGAGGTACCACTGTAATTCATCCTTCCTGAAGCAGTATGCCAACTGAAACACAGCTACCCTTCAAAATCCACACTCCTCCAGATTTCGAGGTGCTGTTCTCCAAACCAAAAATACATGCTTTTTTCTTTTGTATGTTAGGGAAAAGTGTGCGCACGAAAGCATGTATGAATGAAAATAACATAGAAAAATGCATTGCATTAGGCACAATTGCTTGTGAACGTGTGTAGGTTAGGAGAACTGTGTATAAAAACGCTGACAAATATTCTTGAGGACTTAAAAAACCCCAACAAGAACCCATAAACTTAAGGTTGGAAAATGAGAAATGGAGAGAAATAAAAACTGACAGGAAAATAGCACTGGGAAACAGGTACACTTCTCAAAATGCACGGCGTGGGACAAAAATGGGAGTGATGCTCTATTGTCAAAATAGAATTCGGCTTCCAGAAATGTTCAGGGTTTACTGGCAAGGATAAAGGGGGATAAAATGAGAAATTAAAGTAACAGTTATTTGGTAGCAGCTTCCAAGCGGGGAGGGGGGAAGTATTGTCCTGCTGTGGCTTTTAGATGTTTTCAAATGGACCAGCACCGCTTCATATCATTTTCACCACAATGCCATTCACAAACATCTCTGCGCGACCAATGCCTCCCCCTGTTGGAAAGAAAAAGGCACAGTTTTGTGCCTTGTATAAACTTCTGGGTCCCGTAATACAGAGCCTCCCTCCTATGAATTGAGCGTGAAGTAATGTACATTTTGAAACTACATGGGTGTGCCAGAATGTATTGCTGGCTGGATTTTACAGATTAGAGCCAAGCTGTTCTGCCTGGTGTGGTCTTGAATCAGCTGCAACTTATTATTTATTCTTTCTGCTACACGCGTCAAAAAAGATTGATGCTTCCACTGAATTTTGTGCGTGTCTTCCCCCCCACTTTCAGGAATTGGATTTTGTCTCGGCATCAAAGTCCACGATGGAACACATTTTTCTCTCTCCCATCCCTGGTAATGTACTGGGAGGCTCCGACACTCCCACAGAGGCAGACAGCAGGCCAGAGGTCTAGAAACATGAATGAATAGACTTGCATAACCTCATTTTGAACCCTCTCAAGTGAAATGGAACTGAATCTTCAGTGTAAGTCCCCCCCCACTCCCATTTTCAAACTGCAGTGACAAAAAGAAAGATTGAAAGTCCAAGGGGAAGGGGGAAGTAGGGGATGCAAAAAGAGGAAAGGAAATTCTGACACACACCCCTTATTCGTAGGTTCTGGAATTGCCAACAATCCAATATTCGACTGGGTCCAACCTGTACAATTGTGATTTTTCAAGCTGAAACTGAATCCAGACAAGACAAAAGTGTTGCTCATTGCGCAATCTGTTGATCTGTTTAGAGGTGTCAACCTGTTCCAGCTGTCATCGTATTTCTCCTATGGGATCAATTGCACGCTGAGGCCTGGATGGTGCTAGTGGACAGCATTAGGGATGGGAAAGAGATTCAAAGTGCATCACATTTTAAAGCGAATGTAACAATATATAAACCAAACCAGAGCTATCCGTTGAACTCTGCACTTCCCTGAATGTTGTGTCCCTTCCAGGGACTCGGGTGGCGCTGTGGGTTAAACCACAGAGCCTAGGACTTGCCAATCAGAAGGTCGGCGGTTTGAATCCCCGTGACGGAGTGAGCTCCCATTGCTCAGTCCCTGCTCCTGCCAACCTAGCAGTTCGAAAGCACGTCCAAGTGCAAGTAGATAAATAGGTACCACTCCGGCAGGAGGGTAAACAGCATTTCCGTGCACTGCTCTGGTTCGCCAGAAGCGGCTTAGTCAATAAAGCGAGATGAGCACCGCAACCCCAGAGTCGGCCACGACTGGACCTAATGGTCAGGGGTCCCTTTACCTTTACCTAGTCCCCTTCCACCTTCCCTGTCTGCCTTTGTGCTCCATATTTTCCTAACCTACAAAGAGAGCTGGAGAGGATTACTGTGGCTCTTCCCTAAAATATTCTGAAAGCCACAATGGCCTAGTCCAAACGATGCCTCACTGAGAGAGTCGCTGTAGAAAAGTGCAAAACAAGTCGTCTCCTGGCAACACCAGTGGCGGTGTCATATACAAAGGACATGGGACCAGTCCCCAACTACTGAACTCATTTCACAGGCACACCTATCAAGTAGCGTTCCCTCACTGCATGTGGGCTCACTTTCCTCTTCTCCATCAATCATAACTGCCAGTTATAACTCGGAAACTTGGGCAAAAACTGCTTGTGGCCTTCGCCATCTTCGCACCCGGGAGAGAGGCACGAAGCCAGACATTGCTTTCCTTACAACTCCAAATCCTTTCAAGCTGACCCTCTGCCCCAACAGCTCCTAAGAAAACAAAAATGCCACCGCGATATTTAGGCAGCTGAAGAGAAGGAGGCACATCTGGGAATAATAAAATCACTCCTTCTTGGAAATGGCATTAATGTGCAAGCTGCCTGGACTGTGACAAAGCTCCAGACACTCTGGATAATCTCCTTTGTCCAAAAGTCATCTGCAAGACAATCTGTGTGTCACCAGGCAAGATATATTATACTAACATCTAGCAATAATAATAATGCTGTAAACTGCCCTGTGGTTTGTGTAATGGGTGGTATATAAATCAGATAGATAGATAGATAGATAGATAGATAGATAGATAGATAGATAGATAGATGATAGATAGATAGATGATAGATAGATAGATAGATAGATAGATAGATAGATAGATAGATATAGATGATAGAAAGATAGATGATAGATAGATAGATAGATAGATGATAGATAGATAGATAGATAGATAGATAGATAGATAGATAGATGATAGATAGATAGATAGATAGATAGATAGATAGATAGATAGATAGATGTTTGTGGTGGGGAAAATTTAAATTGCATCCAGTGGGAAGCAATCCCATTGGATTAATTAAGATAATTTAGCCTAAGTTAAGATAACTTAGCCTTCCAGTCTGTCATGAAACCTGGATCCCAAAGCTTATAGCAAATTTCAAAGAAGGCAAGCAAAACTGGTCTCAGAATACCATTGCAACTCCAGATCAGATGGTTTGGGTGCCGCCACCACTGTGTAGTCTAGTTCTAAATGACTTGCTATTGTGGGCTACTAACTGATACATCAGTGACATTGCTGCAAAACACAATGCTGCTGCTTCAGTGTTGCAGTGTTTTGCTGTGTTAAAGGGCTGTTGAAAATGAACGTGAATGTCCTAGAGGGGCTCAGGAGCGAGGGAAATCATGGTTCAGCTATTTGAGCATGAGGGGCAGCCCCATACAGTAAAGAACTTGATTCCAGTGACAAAGTGTCAAGGGAAACAACCAAGTAGATGGCTGAGTTGAGCAGCAGGGTAAGGTGGCCAATGCAGTCGCTCTACCCTTTTGATCCTACAAACATGAACAAACCCATTCAGCAGAAATCCCATTATGAAGGCAGAGAATCAGCATGAGTGTAAGAGCTCTCCAATGTGTTGCACAGGGCTTTACGTTTATTACTATCTGCCTGCTAAGCTGAAGTTGTGGGTGTGCACACAGTAGTGATGTATGGAAGTGAGAGCTGGACCATAAAGAAGGCTGATTGCCTGAGTACTCACTGGAAGGACAGATCCTGAAGCTGAGGCTCCAATACTTTGGCCACCTCATGAGAAGAGAAGACTCCCTGGAAAAGACCCTGATGTTGGGAAAGATGGAGGGCACAGGAGAAGGGGACGACAGAGGACGAGATGGTTGGACAGTGTTCTCGAAGCTACCAGCATGAGTTTGACCAAACTGCGGGAGGCAGTGGAAGACAGGAGTGCCTGGCGTGCTCTAGTCCATGGGGTCACGAAGAGTCGGACACGACTAAACGACTAAACAACAACAACAACAACTCAGTAGAAGGAGCTTCTAGCTCAGGTATAGGCAAACTTAGCCCTCCAGATGTTTTGGGACTACAGTTCCCATCATCCCTGACCACTGGTCCTGTTAGCTAGGGATGATGGGAATTGTAGTCCCAAAACATCTGGAGGGCTGAGTTTGCCTATGCCTGTTCTAGCTCTCAGGGAATATGACTCTTCCCCTGAGGCCAAGGTACCTGGCTTGAAGAGGTAGTGAGGTTAGTGGTTGAAGCCCTTGGGAATGTGATAGCAGCACCCCATTCCTTGGGTGACAACACCCTTATTGCCGTGGAGAATGAAGGTCTGAAGAATGAAAACAAGGAAACATCCAAGACGAAGAATGAAATCAGGAAGGCATCCAAAGGAGGAGATGGTGATATGTGACTTCAACTACCCTTGCGTTGAATGGATCCATATGTGTTCCAGTCATGACAAAGAGGTAGAACTTCTAAAGACTCTAGATGACCTATGCCCTAAAGCAATATCTGTTGGAACCAACCAGAAGGGTGGTAACTTAATTTTAAGTGGCACCCAGGACCTGATGTGTGAATGTGGTTGAACCAATAGGGGTCTAAACCACTAAGCCTCTTGGGCTTGCTGACCAGAAGGTTGGTGGTTCAAATCCCTGCTACGGGGTGAGCTCCCATTGCTCTGTCCCAGCTCCTGCCAATCTAGCAGTTCAAACGCACATCAGATAAAGAGGTACCGCTGTGGTGGGAAGGTAAACAGCGTTTTTATGTGCTCTGCAACCGTAGCTGGAGGGACTTTAAGCATTTCATGGTCCAAAAGTACTCTGGATTTTGGTGGACTATAAACACCTGGATGAGGTGTTTAACCACTTTAGGTAGGTCTCGCCATTCCTCCAGTGCCACCTTGAGACAAAGAGCAGAGAAGGAAAATGGATGGGTGGGTGTTAAAGGCAAGAGTTTCTGAATGGGAAAGTGATGAACGGTCTGTTTGTAAAATAGACAAACGTGTGAAAAATAGATTATCATGTGATAATTAATCTTTTTTTGACACAATCACTCCCAAGAGGTCTCCCGCACTTAGTAGAGCAAATGTGGCACCTTGGGAGGATAGATACAGGACCATCTTATTATGGTTTCTAGATTACCTTCCTTGGTCAGATTGCATGTTAATAAGCCCCTTCATGGATCACTGCCTTGCCGTGGCGAAGGAGCTTGAATAACTCAGAGAAGCTATGAACTATGCCGAGCAGGGCACCCAAGATGGACAGGTCATAGTGGAGAGTTTTGACCAAACGTGATCCACCTGGAGGAGGAACCGGCAAGCCACTCCAGTATCCCTGCCAAGAAAATTCCATGGACAAAGACAACAGGCTTATAAAAGTTATGATGATGGAAGATGAGCCCCTCAGGTCGGAAGGCGTCCAACATGCTACTGAGGAAGAGCAGAGGACAAGTACAAGTGGATTCAGAGCTGATGAAGCGGCTGGGCCAAAGCCGAAAGGTCGCTCAGTTGCGAATATGCCTGGAAGCGAAAGGCAAGTCCAATGCTGTAAAGAAAAATATTGCATAGGAACCTGGAATGTAAGAACCATGAACCTGGGTAAGTTGTATATGGTCAAAAATGAGATGGCAAGAATAAATATTGACATCCTGGGCATCAGTGAACTAAAATGGACAGGAATGGGTGAATTCAGTTCAGATGAGCATCATATCTACTACTGTGGGAAAGAATCCCATAAAAGAAATGGAGTGGTCCTCATAGTCAACAAAAGAGTGGCAAAAGCTGTACTGGGATGCAATCTCAAAAATGACTGAAGACAGGAGTGCCTGGCGTGCTCTGGTCCATGGGGTCACGAAGAGTCGAACACGGCTAAACAACTAAAGAACAACAACAAGCCAGCATGGTTGATAGATGTTTCTTCAGGCAGAGTTAATAGTTGGGAAATGGCACGAAATCTCTTTTTTAGTGTTTTGAATGCTGACTGCTATTAGAGCTAAGAAGGTGACAAATCCCATCCCACTCAGCTAAGATGTAATAAGGGGCTTGAGTGTGTGTGAAAGACCTAAAAAAGAAGGGGTTTTTTTTGGGAACAGATAGACACGTACAGCTGTGTGCTGAAGGCTGAAAGCCAAGGAGTGCTCACCAATGGAAAAAAGTAACCAGTGGGTTGCCGCAGGATTCTGTCCTGGGTCTGGTGTTGATCAACATCTTTATATCTTCCGATGACTTGGGTGAAGGAACGCAGGAGGCACTCTTTGAATCTGTAGATGGCACCCAACTGGGAGAAGTGGACTCTTCTTCACTGGCAGTTTTTAAAGGGAGGTTTGGGATGGCCACCAGTCGGGAATTCTTTAGCTGTGATTCTTGCACTGTAGGAGTTTGGATCCTTCCCAACTCTACAATCCTATGATGCAAGCAAAGCTGTCTTGAGCCACAACTGCAAATGTCTGTGTATTAATCCACTGAAAACAGATCCCTCTTCCATCCCTAATCGTTGGCATCTAGTTAGCCCCTGTATGGACAGAATGGTGGATTCGACAAGCCTTTGGGCTCTTCTTGAATTCTTAGCTTGGCAGAAGAGGCTGCCTCTAGGAATGGCAGTCGCTCCTTTTTCTACCAGCTTGCAACTCCAACACAGCACAAGAGATGTGTCATCAGCCGTGACTGTCATTAATCTGCACCGTAAGCACTTATTTGCTGCTACAGTGGTTCATAAGATCAACAGTTGGACATTTCCTATTTGCAGGTGTTGGGACCCCAATGTTTGTCAATTGCTTTCCATGTTTATGTTAATCAGCAGCCCTAATGCTCCCCTGCTCCTCTTTGTTTTTCAAGTCGCCTTGGCGATCACGCCAACTGGTCTGCTGGTTCCAGGCTTTGAATTCCCATTGCTTCTCAGATTTCAGAGCCCTGCTCTTCTAAAGTTGTATCGCGAAGGATACATTTTTAAGAATTAATATCTTTCTTTGGTAGGACAAAAGTTCACATAAATTGAGGGGAGAGGTCAGCGATGGCCCGAAGGAAATTGCTTTTGTGAAACACGTTTTATTAATTTCAGCTGCCTCTCTTTTGTGACTGGCCAAGGAGTTGTCGGCGTGGTTGGAAACCTCACATGGCGACTCCAGGCGACCACGGTGAGCCACGCAATTGCAGAGGCGTACGCAGACAGCCAGCTTGAGGTTCCCAGCAGCCAGCCTTGAAGCCAACGGGCCCTTCTTGACTCCTCTGGAAAAAAAGCTAATAATTAAAACCACATAAAGCCATGGCTATGAAAAATAAACAGCAATAAACATTAAAAAGACTCATGAGATACACACAAACGGGGACCAAAGAGATATGAGCTCAGACATGAAGGTCCTCTTACAGCTCCCCCATGGCCTTTCAGCAACTTTAATTTAGGCTTTTCCTCCCTCAAATCAATTTTAAATTAAAAGCCAAAGAAAAATAAAAATAAAATTTGCGCTGCAATTTCTTGGTCAGCCCCAGCTCTTCTGCTCAGCAAGGAGGTACATAATTTGGAAATCTACAAAGCTATCGGGAGGAGATGCAAACCTCTTGCTATAGCTACGGGATCTAATTCTTGCAGCATGGGGCAGATGGAAAGAGAAAAACCCTTGTAATTTTATAACTCTTTCTGCCTGGTCCTCTGGGGGAAAGCGTGCAAAATGGCATGTTGCGTTTCTAAGTCACTTTGAGTCATTTTTATGAGTGAAGCAACTTATTATTCTTGCATACATTTATATCCCCCCAGTCCAGGACTCAAGGCGGCTAACACAGATAAAACATAATAATAATAATAATAATAATAATAATAATAATAATAATAATAATAATAATAATAATAATAGTAAACATATATATTATATAATATATTACATATATTATATGTATATATAGGGTAAACTCCTTGCAGAAATGTGCATATTAGTCTAATCCACACAAAAATGTGTGCATTAGAAGAAATGGGCATTCAAATGTTGATTAACTTTCATTAAGATTTTCCTTTTTTTAAAAAAAGGAAAACAACAACAACCCTAATTGCGGTGGAAATGTGGAGAACTGAATTTAAGATTGAATTTGAGCTGCTGCCACTGTTGCCTCCCAAAGTGAGTAAGGTGTTGTCCGCACCTTTGGCCAGTCTCTGTTGGGCCGCTAAGACTGGTGTGGGCTGTGATACATAAGTAGCAGTCAAGTCAACATTCCTTGTTTTCCTAGAGTGGACATGCAAGGGGATGTTTGGACCAGCCAGTCGAAAACTGCCCGTTTCCTCCTGGGCTGAGACATACTTCCTCTTGCAGGTGACTAGAGGTGGGCGTGACCTTACCAGTTCAGGTAACAAAAGCACAAAGCCTGCAGCCCTCCTCCCTTCTTCTTCATCTTCCTTTCGTGACTGGCAGTGACTGGCAGTCTGCAGACAGTGGGATTAACCCCCCATATGATATAGATCAACATGCATATATATATGTGTGTGTGTGTGTGTGTGTGTAACTAAATCTGCCTTCAGGGATCCAACTGTGAACTGATGATGTGAGTAAACTACTTTTATATACAGTGGTACCTCGGGTTACAGACGCTTCAGGTTACAGACTCTGCTAACCCAGAAATAGTACCTTGGGTTAAGAACTTTGCTTCAGGATGAGAACAGAAATCGTGCAGCGGCGGCGGAGCAGCAGGAGGCCCCATTAGCTAAAGTGGTACCTCAGGTTAAGAACAGTTTCAGGTTAAGAACAGGCCTCTGGAACGAATTAAGTTACTTAACCCAAGGTACCACTGTATCTTAAATAAGATTCTGGCATGTTTATTCTTTTAAGAGGAATACAAGGGAACTTATCAGGAACCTGGGGGTGCAGGTGGCGCTGTGGGTTAAACCACAGAGCCTAGGACTTGCCGATCAGAAGGTCGGCGGTTCGAATCCCCACAACGGGGTGAGCTCCCGTTGCTCAGTCCCAGCTCCTGCCAACCTAGCAGTTTGAAAGCACGTCAAAGTGCAAGTAGATAAATAGGTACCATTCCGAAGGTAAACGGCATTTCCGTGCGCTGCTCTGGTTCACCAGAAACGGCTTAGTCGTGCTGGCCACATGACCTGGAAGCTGTACGCCGGCTCCCTCGGCCAATAAAGCGAGATGAGCGCCGCAACCCCAGAGATGGTCACGACTGGACCTAATGATCAGGGGTCCATTTACCTTTGCCTTACCAGGAACCTTATAGTGAAAGGCTCAAACAAGCCTGCAACCAGCTATCTGCTGTGTGTTTGAAAAAGGGAATGTAAAACTCTGCTAAGTTATAGAACTTGCTAGTGTAAGTTTGTTGTTGTTTAGTCGTTTAGTCGTGTCCGACTCTTCGTGACCCCATGGACCAGAGCACGCCAGGCACTTCTCTCCTCCACTGCCTCCCGCAGTTTGATCAAACTCATGCTGGTAGCTTCGAGAACACCATCCAACCATCTCATTCTCTGTCGTCCCCTTCTCCTTGTGCCCTCCATCTTTCCCAACATGAGGGTCTTTTCCAGTGAGTCTTCTCTTCTCATGAGGTGGCCAAAGTATTGGAGCCTCAGCTTCAGGCTCTGTCCTTCCAGTGAGCACTCAGGGCTGATTTCCTTCAGAATGGAGAGGTTTGATCTTCTTGCAGTCCATGGGACTCTCAAGAGTCTCCTCCAGCACCATAATTCAAAAGCATCAATTCTTCGGCGATCAGCCTTCTTTATGGTCCAGCTCTCACTTCCATACATCACTACTGGGAAAACCATAGCTTTTACTATACAGACCTTTGTTGGCAAGGTGATGTCTCTGCTTTTTAAGATGTTGTCTAGGTTTGCCATCGCCTTTCTCCCAAGGAACAGGCGTCTTTTAATTTCGTGACTGCTGTCACCATCTGCACTGATCATGGAGCCCAAGAAAGTAAAATCTCTCACTGCCTCCATTTCTTCCCCTTCTATTTGCCAGGAGGTGATGGGCCCAGTGGCCATGATCTTCGTTTTTTTGATGTTGAGCTTCAGACCATATTTTGCGCTCTCCTCTTTCACCCTCATTAAAAGGTTCTTTAATTCCTCTTCACTTTCTGCCATCAAGGTTGTGTCATCTGCATATCTGATATGTAAGTTAGTTAGGAAGATTATTAATAAACAGTATATCCTCTCCTGCCTCCCTGATCATTCCCACAGCTGGGGACATCCACCTCCCAGGCCCCTGGGGGGTGGCTTGAGAAGGCACCTCTCTTTGGGGCGTGTGGGGTGGCTTAGAGACCAAGGGCAGTGGCAGCTGCTGCCTGGAGAACTGCCAAGGAGAGGGGAGAGGAGAGGAGGCTGAGGGAACATTCCCCAAGGGTAAGGGGCTGGCAGTTCTGCAGGCAAGGGGGTGACATGACTGGGCTTCTGAGGCTCGGAGAATGTTACCAGTGTGGTGTAGTGGTTAAGAGCGGCAGTCTCGTAATCTGGGGAACCGGGTTCGAGTCTCCGCTCCTCCACATGTAGCTGCTGGGTGCCCTTGGGCCAGTCACACTTCTCTGAAGTCTCTCAGCCCCACTCACCTCAGAGAGTGTTTGTTGTGGGTGAGGAAGGGAAAGGAGAATGTTAGCCGCTTTGAGACTCCTTTGGGTAGTGATAAAGCAGGATATCAAATCCAAACTCTTCTTCTACCCCACAAGGGAGCCAAAAAAGAATGTAGTTGGTCAGGGGAGCCATGGACTCAGAAAGGCTGAAAACCTCTGATTTAGAAGATCACATCAAACTTTGCAGTGCTCTTTGGAAAGACGCACTCTGAGCGTTGCCTCCATTGAGCCGCTCCTTGATCAACCTCCCATTAAACAGCAGTCACAGGCAGTTTCCTCAGCAGTTTCCTGAGTTCTTGCTGCATGACAAGACTCTGCGCTGGCTATGCTGGAGTTCAGGCAGTTTAATCAGACCCAGCTGTTGGCTTCTAATGCGAAACGGGCTGTTTACAGAGTCTCTGCCCATTGGTGGCTGACCGGTGCCCATAAAACCGGTAGGCCTCTCTTTGGCATACTTTGCGTGGCTTGTAAACAAAGGCAAATGTTAAGAGGCTGAATTCCAGCGACGGGGCAACCACCTTCTGTCAGTTTGGGCGATTGCTTTTGCATTGCAGCTCTGCGACGGAGGACAATTTTCTGGTGGAAATTGGCCTGGATGCGTACCAGAAGAGACCTGCCAAACAGAAAAGAATGCACATGTTTGGAAAGCAGAAGGAAGTAGTCGGGGTTGAAGATCACTCCGTTTTCTTTCCACCCAGAAATGGAAGGTGTCAGGAAGAACGTTTTGCTTTAGCAAACGGGCAAGGCAGAAATAACTGCGATGTGCACCAGGAAACAGCTTTCAGTGGCACATTCTTTGGTGATAAACCCTGCTCCTATACAGTGGTAAGGTAAAGGTAAAGGGACCCCTGACCATTAGGTCCAGTCGTGACCGACTCTGGGGTTGTGGCGCTCATCTCGCTTTATTGGCCGAGGAAGCCGGCGTACAGCTTCCAGGTCGAGTGGTCAGTATGACTAAGCCACTTCTGGCGAACTAGAGCAGCGCACGGAAACGCCGTTTAACTTCCCGCTGGAGTGGTACCTATTTATCTACTTGCACTTTGACGTGCTTTCGAACTGCTAGGTTGACAGGAGCAGGGACCGAGCAATGGGAGCTCACCCCGTCACGGGGATTCGAACCACCAACCTTCTGATTGGCAAGTCCTAGGCTCTGTGGTTTAACCCACAGCACCGCCCGCATCCCTCTATACAGTGGTACCTCGGGTTAAGTACTTAATTTGTTCCGGAGGTCCGTTCTTAACCTGAAGCACCACTTTAGCTAATGGGGCCTCCTGCTGCCGCTGCGCCGCCGGAGCACAATTTCTGTTCTCATGCTGAAGCAAAGTTCTTAACCCAAGGTACTATTTCTGGGTTAGCGGACTCTGTAACCTGAAGCGTATGTAACCCGAGGTACCATTGTACTGCCTTTCGTCCCTGAACACTGAGTGCATGACAACATAGGTAGCATGAGGGGTGCCAGAAATTATCTTTTCCCAGCTGGCCAGCCTACCCATGAGACAAGGTGAGGCAACTACCTCGGGCGTCTGTATACATAGGAGCAGCGGATCTAACCTCCAAGAAACCCTGCTGCTGCTCCAACAAATGTGCCCACTCCTTGGAGACCAGATCTATCCCCCCGAATGCAGCCTCTACAGCAGCCTCTTGGTGGTCTCCTTCCACCCTTGTCCCCAATGTAGATCTTTATTCCACCCCTCTGTTACAGCAATTTGGAATTTTTGGCTTGGCGGGTGGGGAAAGTGATAGGGAGACATTTTACAGAAGAGTATAAAATTATGCACAGTAAAGAACGAGGGTGGAGAGAAGTTTCTTTCATCGTACTAGAACCCAGAGTCATTGGGTGCTGATGTGTGGGAGATTCAGGAGAGACGAAAGGAAGCGCACAGTGAATTGTGGAACTCTAGGATTCACTACCAGGAGATGTACTGAAGGCTGCCAACTTGGAGAGCTTTTAAGGGGATTAGACAAATTCATGGAAGATAAGGCTCACAGTGGCTATTAGTCATGAAATCTTTGTTGGCTCCAGCATCAAAGATGTCATGGCTCTGAATACGAGTTGCTGAGGATCATCAGCAGGAGAGCACTATAATAATAATATTACAAATAATTTATTATTTATACCCCGCCCATCTGGCTGGGCTTCCCCAGCCACTCTGGGCGGCTTCCAACAAAATATTAAAATACAGTAATCCATTAAACATTAAAAGCTTCCCTAAACAGGGCTGCCTTCAGATGTATTTTAAAATCTGGTAGCTGTTGTTCGCTTTGAGATCTGGTGGGAGGGCGTTCCACAGGGTGGGTGCCACTACTGAGAAGGCCCTCTGCCTGGTTCCCTGTAACTTGGCTTCTCGCAGTGAGGGAACTGCCAGAAGGCCCTTGGCACTGGACCTCAGTGTCTGGGCCGAATGATAGGGGCTGTTTTCAGACTACAGTCCTCATCACCCCTGACCACTGGACTTGCTAGCTAGGGATGGTGGGAGTTGTAGTCCCAAAACAGATGGAGACCCAAGTCTCTGGTCTAAGATAGGGTTACTAGACGTCCCCATTTCCAGGGGACAGTCCCCGGATTTGCAAATAAGTCCCCGGACAAATTCCATCCCCGGATTTCATCTAATGTTCCCGGAAAATACAGCAGTGGCAGTCCCAGCAGCCTGGAGCAGTTGGCTCTGGTTGGCTTCTGGAGCTGCTTGGAAGTCCCCATATGATGGTGGCGCAGGGGCTCTAAGCTGCAGCTTCTGGGCTGCCTCCACCTTCCCTGACCCCAGCAACTAAGCTGTGAAGGGAGGCTTCACACTGCCTATCAGAGCTTGCATGCAAGCAGGAGGGGGCAGGGATCTCTCACTTAGGTAACCGGAAGCCTCCCTTCCCAGCTGAGAGATCCACACCCCCTTGCACGCAAGTAGGAATGGGATTGGGGCTGCTCCGATGGGAAGGGAGGCATCGCGGTGCCCGAGCCTCGCTGCCGCCACTGCTCTGGGCCCTTCTTCTCCGCCTTCCATGCCTGACCCACCACACACCGCTTCCCCACCACCACCACCGAAGAACCAACAACTCAGGGGCTGCCCAGGCTCATGGAGAAAGGAGATAGAAGCCTAAGAGGAAGGGGAAACATGGCGGTTGAGGTCAAGGCGGTGGCCGCCCCTCTGCCACCGCCATCGCTGCAGTATCAACGTCCCGAACGTGTAGTAATTAATTAATTAATTAATTAATTAAAGTGTCCCCAGGTTCATTGAAAAAAATCTGGTAACCTTAGTCTAAGAGTGAGTGACTGGCTGAGGGTCACCCAGGGATCATCGTCATAGCGAAGTGATGGTTTGAAGCCAGCTCTCCACAGCTCTAGGTAAAGGTAAAGGGATCCCTGACCATTAGGTCCAGTCATCGCTGACTCTGGGGTTGCGGCGCTCATCTCGCTTTACTGGCCGAGGGAGCCGGCGTACAGCTTCTGGGTCATGTGGCCAGCATGACTAAGCCGCTTCTGGCGAACCAGAGCAGCGCACGGAAACACCGTTTACTTTCCCACCGGAGCGGTACGTATTTACAGTGGTACCTTGGGTTACATATGCTTCAGGTTACATTCGCTTCAGGTTACAGACTCCGCTAACCCAAAAATAGTGCTTCAGGTTAAGAACTTTGCTTCAGGATGAGAACAGAAATCGTGCTCCGGCAGCGCGGCAGCTGCGGGAGGCCCCATTAGCTAAAGTGGTGCTTCAGGTTAAGAACAGTTTCAGGTTAAGTATGGACCTCCGGAACGAATTAAGTACTTAACCTGAGGTACCACTGTATCTACTTGCACTTTGACATGCTTTCGAACTGCTAGGTTGGCAGGAGCAGGGACTGAGCAACGGGAGCTCACCCCGTCGCGGGGATTCGAACCGCTGATCTTCTGATCGGCAAGTCCTAGGCCCTGTGATTTAACCCACAGCTCTAGTTTGACACTTAAGCATGAGTTCGCCTTCTGCCTCTCGGATTGCCAGTGGCTCTGCGATGTCCGTGTTGAATAATTAGCCATATGGCAACGCTGGACATTCAGGTTGGCTCAGGGAGACATGTTGCAGGCATAAATGGAACAAAGCTCCTTTCCAAGCAGCTGTTTGAGGACTGGTGCACAGCTGAGGCAAGGCCACCACCTCGCGGCAACAGCCCGTTGCACACTTGATAGGAATCCCATATAGACCTCCTGAAAGGCCTGGTTCTCAGGGTCAAACGACACACAAAGCTCAATTGTGTGCATTTTCGCTGAGGGTTTCCTTTGTTAACCCAAAAAAACTCCAGGGAGCCATTTTCTTCCCCACATGGCTAGCTGCGACCCCCTTTCCCCACAAGGGGGAAATACAAGGAACTGTTTCTTTCCTCCTGCAGTGCAAAATGCAATTTAGAAAAGAAGAAGAGTTATAGATAAGAGAAAGAAAGGTTTTGTGTGGAAGACCAAGTGCTCCTCTCCCGTGAACAAATTTCCAGTCCACGCCGCAGTTTCCCTCGGCTGCTTTGGATGAAATAAAACTGAGAAAACTTAAGGAATGGTCGTTCCAAGCGAGCACAACATTCACTCACAGACCTCGCTCATACCCTCCAACATTTCTCTGATAAAAATAGGGACATTCTATTCCATAATAATTATAATAATACAAATAATTGTATTACTTACACCCCACCCTCTGGGCAGCTTCCAACATACATAAAAACATAATGTGTTTTTTTAAATGGCTTAAAACTTCCCTATACAGTGGTACTTCGGGTTACAGACACTTCAGGTTACAGACGCTTCAGGTTACAGACTCCGCTAACCCAAAAATAGTACCTCAGGTTAAGAACTTTTCTTCAGGATGAGAACAGAAATCGCGCGGTGGCAGCGTGAAGCCCCATTAGCTAAAGTGGTACCTCAGGTTAAGAACAGTTTCAGGTTAAGGATGGACCTCCAGAACGAATTAAGTTCTTAACCCGAGGTATCACTGTACAGGGCTGCCTTCAGATGTCTTCTGAAGGTTGTATACTTACTTATCTCCGTGGCTTGAGGGGTCACATAACTCCATACCCTCCAACATTCCTCCAATGAAAATAGTGACGTCCTAAGGAAAAGCAGGACATTATGGGATGAAATCAGAAACCGGGATGGCTTCTGTAAATCCAGAATTGCCCCTGGAAAATAGGGACACTTGGAGAGTCTGTTTGCTGATGGCATAAACCTGTTTGTAGGTTGTGCCTCTCCAGACTTTAGGCCAGACCAAGGGTTTTGTGGCTGAATGCTCAAACAATTCCTGCCACGTGGAGAGGAATGGTGGCTCCAACCTAACATTCTCTCTAGGGAAGGAGAGGGTCTGGATCAGGCTTCCTTAACCTCAGCCCTCCAGATGTTTTGGGACTACAACTTCCATGATACCTAGCTAGCAGGACCAGTGGTCAGGGATGATGGGAACTGTAGTCTCAAAACATCTGGAGGGCCGAAGTTGAGGAAGCCTGGTCTGGATAGAGATCTCCTAGACCAGGGGTCAGCAACCTTTCTCAGCCGTGGGCCGGTCCACCATCCCTCAGACCTTGTGGAGGGCCGGACTATATTTTGGAAAAAATATGAACGAATTCCTATGCCCCACAAATAACCCAGGGATGCATTTTAAATAAAAGCATACATTATACTCATGTAAAAACACCAGGCAGGTCCCACAAATAACCCAGGGATGCATTTTAAATAAAAGGACACATTCTACTCATGTAAAAACACACTGATTCCCAGACCGTCCGCGGGCCGGAATGAGAAGGCGATTGGGCCGCATCCGGCCCACAGGCCTTAGGTTTGCCTACCCCTCTCCTAGACGCTGTTATCCATGCTCTTGTAACCTCAAGTTAGACTACTGTAGTGCATTATACATGGGGCTGCCTTTGAAGACTGTTCAGAAACTGCAGTTAACCACAGAATAATGCAGCTGCACGATTCCTAACGGGGACGGAGCTTTAGGATCATATTACATCTGCGTGCACTGCCAACCGCCCTGGCTCTCCGTCAGCTTCTTGGCTCACTTCAAAGTGCTGGTTTTGACCTTTAAATCCCTTCATGGCTTAGGACCAGGGCACTTGGAAAAAACCAATTGTCTCCATATGTGTCTATTCATATATTCAGTGAAGGGCTTCCAGTGGGAGAACCCAGCTGGGGAAGTGAGGCAGGTGGTGCCCAAGAGAGGTCAGTTGCAGACTGCTTTTCCCCAGAGAAGTTTTCCTGGGACTTACTTGACTGGCCTTTTGGCACCAGGCAAAAACATCTTTATTTCCCTAAGCTTTCTAGTTGCAGTTTGAAGCCTGCTGACTATTGTGTGCTGTTTTATTATAAAGGTAAAGGGACCCCTGACCATTAGGTCCAGTCGGGGCGAACTCTGGAGTTGCAGTGCTCATCTCGCTTTATTGGCTGAGGGAGCCGGCGTACAGCTTCCGGGTCATGTGGCCAGCATGACTAAGCCGCTTCTGGCGAAACAGAGCAGCACACGGAAACGCCGTTTACCTTCCCGCCGGAGCGGTACCTATTTATCTACTTGCACCTTGACGTGCTTTCAAACTGCTAGGTTGGCAGGAGCTGGGACTGAACAACGGGAGCTCACCCCGTCGCGGGGATTCGAACCGCTGACCTTCTGATCAGCAAGTCCCTACGCCCTGCTGTTTTATTATTGGTGGTATTTTCCTCATTTTCCTTTTTTGCATTTACATTCTAACGATTTGCCCTTTTTGCAAACTGCCCTGGGAACCATATTGAAGTGTTAAAATGCTTAAATATTAATAAAATGTGCTCAGACTCCTTCAAGTTGGGGAGCTGTATACGTCAGTGTTTAATAAATCACAAGAAGTGCTTAGAATCCACATCTGTGCTGTGGGAAGAAAACAAGGTGAAAGGAATCAAACCAGATGAGAATGGAACTGACAAATAATCCAGTCCAATTAGGTGAGAGATAAATCATCCTGTTATTTAATCCTAGAAGAGGGGCAGGAAGGAATGTGAGGTGACACTGGTAGGGTCTCCGAAGGATGATGCTTGCACCCTTGTGTCTGGTTACAATATTCCCAAGGTCGCCAGGTCTTGAAAACAAATTGGGGCACTCCAGATTGTGGTTGCTGGTGGTGAAAAACATGAGGATTTTGTGAGACAGATGAGCATCTTCTGGGGCGGCCGGAGAGAATGTGCTAAATAAAGGCTGGCGCTCGGGTTGCATGGAATTGTGTCTGGGAAGAAAGGGAAGTTTCTGAGTGTTATGACAGCTGCAGAGTTCAGGACGTCTGTGTTGTGAAACAATGCAGAGCTTTGTGGACAAGGGAAGGGGGGGGGCTCTGGCCTGGGAGTCCGGGCTGCTAACAGATACACACAATTGCCAGGATACTCTGCTGTCCCTTGGCCACTTCAGCAGATTGCCTGGTGTGTAACTCAGGGCTGGGAAAACCCACATCTTACCGCTGAATTGGAGAAAACAGCAATCAGCGGTAAAACACAGGTCTTCCTGGAGAATCTGGAAGGAAGAAAGGAAGGAAGGAAGGAAGGAAGGGGAAAGGAAAGGAAAGGAACTTATGTACTGAGTTGAATGGGATCCAAAATGCAGCAGTCTGATTGGTCCTAGAACAATAGGATTCAGAATGCAGCAGTCTGATTGGTCCTAGAACAATGCAGCAGTATGATTGGCCCGCAGGAGCCACCCAATCCAGCTCCAGGTGGAAGTGAATCCACAACCTGATTGGCCTACAGGAGAATCCCAGAATTAGCCAATCACATGCGACCCATTGTGTAAATAATGTATAAAAGGTAAAGGTACCCCTGCCCATACGGGCCAGTCGTGTCCGACTCTAGGGTTGTGCGCCCATCTCACTTAAGAGGCCGGGGGCCAGCGCTGTCCGGAGACACTTCCGGGTCACGTGGCCAGCGTGACAAAGCTGCTCTGGCGAGCCAGCACCAGCGCAGCACACGGAAACGCCATTTACCTTCCCGCTATAAAGCGGTCCCTATTTATCTACTTGCACTTAGGGGTGCTTTCGAACTGCTAAAGCACATATTGTGGGGGAACTTTCATTCCTCCTCACCGCTATGAGCTGAATAAAGAGCACGAAATCCACTCTCGACTCCGAGTATATTTCAGAAACCAACCAACCACACTCAGACATAGAGCTTTAAAGTCTGGACATCTGTGCCTAGAAACACGGCTCAAAAGGAAGTCTGCACGAACTCTTAGCTGCAAATGGCTGGTGAAACAATTGCAGGAATGATAGAATCGTACAGTTGGAAAGGTCCCTAAGGATCATCTAGTCCAACCTCCTGCAATATAGGAATATGCAGCTGTCCCATAGAGGGATCGAACCTGCCACCTTGGCCTTATCAGCCCCATGATCTAACCAACTGAGCTGTCCAGCTATGCAGAAAACATTTTAAGAACATAAAGAGTACCTGCTGGATCAGGCGAAGGCTAGCCAAAGATCCTGTTCCCATCCAGATGCCCGCAAACATAGGAGCCAACTCCTAGGGGCCAAGGTCCCTTCAGGGCTGCCCCCTCCCCCAGTTGATGGGCATTGCTGTTCAAATACTGTGTGTCCCGTGATCAGTTGTGCAGGGCGGGGCTTATCTGCCCCTCCTATTTTATTCAAGTTGGCACCCCTGTCCACAAGCAAGGTCTGAGCAACATTCTCTCTAAATACTGTCTCTGATGGTGGAGGTAAAGCATAAACATAATACCCAGTGATAAAGGTAAAGGTAAAGGGACCCCTGACTGTTAGGTCCAGTTGTGGCCGACTCTGGGGTTGTGGCGCTCATCTCGCTTTATTGACCTAGGGAGCCGGCGTACAGCTTCCGGGTCATGTGGCCAGCATGACTAAGCCGCTTCTGGCGAACCAGAGCAGCACACGGAAACGCCGTTTACCTTCCCGCCGGAGTGGTACCTATTTATCTACTTGCACTTTGACGTGCTTTCGAACTGCTAGGTTGGCAGGAGCAGGGACTGAGCAACAGCAGCTCGCAGGGATTTGAACCGCTGACCTTCTGATTGGCAAGTCCTAGGCTCTGTGGTTTAGACCATAGTGCCACCCGCATCCCTAGCCAGTGATAACTGATAGCTTTATCCTCCCACGAAACATCGAGAAAAGCTTTTGGGCAACAAGAACAGTTGGATAGTGGAACGGTCTCCTCTCCTTCCTTGGAGGTTTTTAAGCAGAGGTTGGATGGCCATTGATCAGGGACAATCTAGCTGAGATTTCTGCAAATTAGGGGGTTGTATTTGGAATCCATTCTACCTCTAAAATTCTGCCTGGGGACAGTTTCATCCATGGCCAGAGACCGAGGCCCGGAAAGACTGCATTCCCTCCCTGGGGCATGTTGCATGGCAAGTTCCCGACCCCCCTCCCGGTGGAAATAATGACACATGACACAATTATTAAGGTTAATGGGCTAAAAAATCCGTTCTGTGATTCTCTTCATCTAGCGGTTTTTTCGTCTTGCGAAGCAAGCCCATTGACGGATTAGCGGATTAGCGCTATTAGCGCTATTAGCGGCTTTTAGCGGCTTATCGGATCAGCTGATAAGCGGCTTAGAAAAAGGGGGGAAGGAAAAAAAACCCGCAGGAACTCGCAAGACATTTTCGTCTTGCGAAGCAAGCCCATAGGAGATTTGTTTTGCGAAGCACCTCCAAAACGGAAAACTCTTTCGTCTAGCGAGTTTTCCGTCTTGCGAGGCATTCGTCCTGCGGGGCACCCTGTATATCCGACTGCAGCCCGTCCGCTTGAAGTCCGGGAAGGGTTAACCACCAGTAGGGGGAGTTCTGCTGATGTACATCAACTATGAACTCCCCCAGGGTCACTGCTAGGGGGCGTGCCTTGGGCCCTAACCTCCTTAGGCTTCGGACAGGGCCACCACCCCCCCCCGGAACCCATTAACAGACTACCCTTCAATATGTGGGGCAGGTGATGGTGCTTCCTCCCCTCTTCCATTTACAGAACAATACCATTGCCTAACCACTAATACCCAGAAGGTTGTGACGATTTGCTACGAGGTGGGGGGGGGAACCAAGTGGCTGGTGCCAATTTGCCAAGTGGAAAAATTCCTACCAGGCCCCTCGACGGCGACCAACCAAGGTCCATAGCAAGGTCAAGGAACGGAAACCTTATAGGGTGGGAGGGTGGGAAAAGCAGGAACGGCTGATGAGCGGCAAAGAGGGAGATCCCCGGCCGCGTTGTGCCTTTTACAGAGATATATCAAAGATAAACCATAAAAACAAGATTCCAAGGAATCTCCTGGACTCCCATCCTTCCCTTTGTGGGTCCTGTTATTAATCGTTTCCTTCTGCATCTTTTTGTTGTTGTTTAGTCGTTTAGTCGTGTCCAACTCTTCGTGACCCCATGGACCAGAGCACGCCAGGCACTCCTGTCTTCCACTGCCTCCCGCAGTTTGGTCAAACTCATGTTCGTAGCTTCGAGAGCACTGCCAGAAGGTGATGGGCCCACTCGCCATCTTTTATGATAGCCCAAATCTTTTACATCTCCATTGTATCCAAAATTCACCCTTAAACAACAAGTGACATTCCAATCCTACTAATGATTTTAACTGTTTACAACTGCCTTTAAGACAAGTTATAAATTTTCCCCATTTCTTATAAAAAATTTGGTCTTTCTGATTCTTCCGGTCATTTTAGCCATTTTGGCATTGTCCATCAACTTCATCTGCCATTCTTCTCTGGTAGGGACTTAGTCTTCTTTTCATCTCTGGGCCAATAACATCCACGCAGCCGTGGTCACATACATTATTTTCTGCTCCCTTGGGACTTAGAATTCCTAAAAGGCAGGCTTCAGGGTGTGTTTTTTTAAGCAAAGGTTATTTTTTTCAACTCATTATATATCCTTTCCCCAAATCCTTTTACAGTACTACCTTACAATTCCACCACATATCACATGCAGGATTCTGGTTTTGGATTTCTTTCTTTCTTTCTTTCTTTCTTTCTTTCTTTCTTTCTTTCTTTCTTTCTTTCTTTCTTTCTTTCTTTGTTTTAAAAAATAGTATGTACACAGCCTGAAGACTCTGATGGAGATGTTGGGCAGGCAGTACCATGGAACACTAACTCCAGGTAAGTATTTCAAGTATTATTATTATGAAATCAGTGCCTTTGATAAGTCCCACAAACATGAGAACATATCCCTCTTCTCCTGGATGCTCTGCTTTCTTTCATGTTTAGATATTCCCCAGGGCTGCCTGGGTGTAAGGAGACACGGGTGTTTTTCAATCTAGCCCTGCAGTTGCACACATCTGGCCTGCACCAACTTGTGTATTCCAGGGCTTATAATGTAAAAGATGACTCATGATAGATGCCAGCTTTACAGATTAATCTTACTTACATATATGTCTTATTTCCCCCTTAAGGTTTGCCAAGAGCATTTATTTCTGCTACACCAGGAACAAAATCTCAGCCAACCCTCTGGAGCATTGCATACTGCAGACTCCATCTCTTTGGCCCTCCACGTTAATTTCCTTCAAACGATACCAAGGGACTCATATGTTACACTTACACTATCAGTTTGACAAAATTTTGGCTTTTATTTATAATCATTTGTGTAGAAAGCATCAGTTTGGGCTTGCTTATACCTGTTGTGGAGGGAATTGCTTCAGCACAGATCACTTAAAAATGCCTTTTGCTTCACAGAGTTGCTGAGGTTTCCCTTTCCACAGCGAGTAAATTGTATCGGTGATGCGTGCAAATCTCTTATGAATCGGTTCGGGGTGGGGGGCAAGCCGAATGGAGTGGGGGAGAGGAAGGTGAGGCCGAATTAATTTTTTGTGACTCTGATGCTGAGGATGAGGCCCAACTCCCTGCTAAAATTTACTTCAAGATGGATTTGTTGCCCAAGGTGTCGGCTGCATGAATACTTCAGCAAACTGGACTGATAGTTAACATGAAGCATGACTGGATTGTTTTCAGGTGTACCCATAAATCTTCCCAATATGAAAATAGTAATAGAGTGGCTTCAGATAAGCAGCAAAGCCAGGGGAGGCATAGTTGATAAGAAGGACTATTATCTCCTGGTACAGAAGCAGTGTAGAGGAGAGTGCAAAATATGGTCTGAAGCTCAACATCAAAAAAACGAAGATCATGGCCACCGGGCCCATCACCTCCTGGCAAATAGAAGGGGAAGAGATGGAGGCAGTGAGAGATTTTACTTTCTTGGGCTCCATGATCACTGCAGATGGTGACAGCAGTCACGAAATTAAAAGACGCCTACTTCCTGGGAGAAAAGCAATGACAAACCTAGACAGCATCTTAAAAAGCACCTTGCCAATAAATGTCCATATAGTTAAAGCTATGGTTTTCCCAGTAGTGATGTATGGAAGTGAGAGGTGGACCATAAAGAAGGCTGATCGCTGAAGAATTGATGCTTTTCAATTCTGGTGCTGGAGGAGACTCTTGAGAGTCCCATAGGCTGCAAGAAGATCAACCGTATCCATTCTGAAGGAAATCAGCCCTGAGTGCTCACTGGAAGGACAGATCCTGAAGCTGAGACTCCAATACTTTGGCCACCTCATGAGAAGAGAAGACTCCCTGGAAAGACCCTGGTGTTGGGAAAGACTGAGGGCACAAGGATAAGGGGACGACAGAGGACGAGATGGTTGGATAGTGTTCTCGAAGCTACCAGCATGAGTTTGACCAAACTGCGGGAGGCAGTGGAAGTGCCTGGCGTGCTCTGGTCCATGGGGTCATGAAGAGTCGGACATGACTAA
Organism: Podarcis vaucheri; assembly: GCF_965113315.1. NCBI lineage: Eukaryota > Metazoa > Chordata > Lepidosauria > Squamata > Lacertidae > Podarcis > Podarcis vaucheri. The sequence goes on along the minus strand of NC_138763.1, from coordinate 94,979,347 downwards.
ACGACTAAACAACAACAACAGAAGCAGTATCATAACCTCCAAGTGTCCCTATTTTTCAGGGACAGCCCCAGAATTAACAGGACTTCTGTAATTACCCTACGCTTGGTGTCCTTTTGGCGGACCGCAGCCATGCTCAAACATCAAGATTGGGAATTATAGTGATTATCTATGAGCCACAAGGAATTTTTGCTTCACAGAATGTAAGAAAATGGATAGGCACTGAAAAACAGAAGAATGCTCACCATCTTCTGCCTTTACGGAGATGGGACTTTTGCAAGAAATGCTCCCACTGGGTTTTTATGATTACGGAGTGTTTACATGAACCCTCAAGCTGTTCTGGAAGTTGGGGCATCTTTCCTTTTGCAGTTCTGACATTTCTAAGACATCCCCTGCTCTGTGACACTTTAATTACTGAGAGCATCAAGGTTCTGCCAGTGGAACATGCTGCCTATTCTCTGTTCACTCATTCATTAGTTTTAATTAAACCCTTTAATTTTATTTATGCTGTCAGAGACTGATTAACAATTTGCCAGCACAAACCAGGAAGTCTTAAACAGCACCTTGAGAAATCTTTCCTGCTCTGTACAGAAATCTGCTGTAATAAGGTACAGCTCTGCAGGGTTCACAAGCAAGACTACGGAAATCATGAGAACAGTTGCCGCAAATTTATTTTAACTCTTTCAGGAAATCCATTTAAATCCTTTGGACTGTCATCCTTTGCACACTTGGGGTGGGATCCAAATAAAGCAGTTCCACTAACACAATGGGTTTTCGCTGTGTAATACAGTGGTACCTCTGGTTAAGTACAGTGGTGCCTCGCAAGACGAAATTAATCCGTTCCGTGAGTCTCTTCGTCTTGCAGTTTTTTTGTCTTGCGAAGCACGGCTATTAGCGGCTTAGCGGCTATTAGCGGCTATTAACAGCTTAGCGGCTATTAACGGCTTAGCGGCTATTAACGGCTTAGCGGCTTTAAGAAAAAGGAAACAAACTCGCAAGAACTCGCAAGACGTTTCGTCTTGCAAAGCAAGCCCATAGGGAAATTCGTCTTGCGGAACGACTCAAAAAACGGAAAACCTTTTCGTCTAGCGAGTTTTTCGTCTTGCGGGGCACCACTGTACTTAATTCGCTCTGGAGGTCCGTACTTAACCTGAAACTGTTCTAACCTGAGCACCACTTTAGCTAATGGAGCCTCCTGCTGCCGCCGCACTGCCGGAACACGATTTCTGTTCTCATCCTGAAGCAAAGTTCTTAACCCGAGATATTATTTCTGGGTTAGTGGAGTCTGTAACCTGAAGCGTATGTAACCCGAGGTACCACTGTAGAACCCCCCCTTCTTCTCCTCTCCTAGCATTGTCCACCCCATATTATGTCCCACTGAACTCAGTAGGACTTACTTCTCAGTAGGTAGGATATTGTATCTGATATTGCAAATAGCTGAAGGACAGTACCTTCACAGCACATAGCACATATTTTCCAGGGACAGTCCTGGATTTACAGAAGTCATCCCAGTTTCTGATTTGATCCCGGAATATCCCACTTTTCCTTAGGAAGTTCCTGTTTTCATCAGAGAAATGTTGGGGGGGGGGCGGTATGGAATAGAATGTCTCTGTTTTCACTGGCGAAATGTTAGAGGGTATGATTGCATACACTACACTGTAATAGAAAATATACCAAAAACAGCTCTTCTTGTTATTTAATGTTATTGTGAGTCTGCACATTCCTCCTACTAGATGGAAATTGTTTGCTAGTATTAATAGGCAGATCTGCCCAAGTGTGCTCTGGAAGTATTAATTCAGATTAGCCAGATTATTTTTCATAATCTGCTGGGCATTGCAAAAAAATAAAAATAAAAATGGACTGAACTCTGGATTGGGGCAAGAGCATATCAAATTCTTAGGCTTTGCTGTGCCGTGGTCTAAACCACAGAGCCTAGGGCTTGCTGATCGGAAGGTTGGCGGTTCGAATCCCCGCGACGGGGTGAGCTCCTGTTGCTCGGTCCCAGCTTCTGCCAACCCAGCAGTTCGAAAGCACGTCAAAGTGCAAGTAGATAAATAGGTACCGCTCCGGCGGTAAGGTAAACAGTGTTTCTGTGCGCTGCTCTGCTTTCGCCAGAAGCAGCTTAGTCATGCTGGCCACAGGACCTGGAAAAACTGTCTGTGGACAAATGCCGGCTCCCTCGGCCAGTAAAGCAAGATGAGCACCGCAACCCCAGAATCATTTGTGCCTGGACTTAACTGTCAGGGGTCCTTTACCTTTACTGACATTATTGCTACCTACCACGGACTAGGGCTTTTAGTCCTTGCTGTTAGGCTTCCTGGATCCCTTCGTCACAAAGACTTTATGAGATGGGATGGCAAGAAGGAATCCTGAGAATTTTTGCTGTACCAGAGATGGAGGATGCTTAGAATCATCTAGCTCCCGTTGCTCCCTATATCCTTGGACAGTTGGGCATTGCCACAAAGGTGCGGGGACCATGACACCACGAGGAAGTAAGAGTTGAAGGAGTTCATTTAAATAATAATTTGCTGTCCATCTTGAGCACTAACTGGAAATTATAGGCCACTGATGTGTAGTATTCAGATATTTGTTTTGCTTTGCTTCTCTTATTTACCGTATATTAGTTTTATATTTGGAAAGTTGTAATCATAATTTAAAAAAAACAACACAAGTACAAAGCCACTGCCATCCCATGTCCTTCAAGCGGCAGCAGACCTAAAGCCTTGGAGAATGTAGGTCACCATTTATTTGAATGTATCTCACACACATGCAAAATTCAACCTCATCACCTGTTTTTCTATTAATTCACTAGTAGTCAATTCAATAGGTGCGGTTTTCACACAGATATACCGTATTTTTCGCTCTATAAGACGCACCAGACCATAAGACGCACCTAGTTTTTGGAGGAGGAAAACAAGAAAAAAAAAATTCTGAATCCCAGAAGCCAGAACAGCAAGAGGGATCGCTGCGCAGCAATCCCTCTTGCTGTTCTGGCTTCAGCGAAAGCAACGCAAAGCCTCTTCAGGACAGCAGGAGGAATACACATTTCCCCTTACTTTTTAAAAGGGAAAAAGTGTGTCTTATAGAGTGAAAAATAGGTTGGAACATAGGGGAGAGTAAAACAAAACCAAATATACACAATGGAAAACTGTGTCTTCATTCCTCTCAGTAAATTTTATTACGCAGCTAGCCCTGTGATCAGAAACGCTCAAGGTCACGTTGCATTCATCCAACCATATTGTCCCGAGGAAGAAAGGAAGCAACTGGCTAGTAGTGGCAAGTGGGGGATTCTATTCTGTATTTAATATGGAACCAGAAGCAGTCACAGGAGAGTGGGAGGAGGGAGGTCAAGAGGCAGAGATTAGTCCAGCAGGTGAAGAGGCACAGGTGTCTCCCACTCCTGCTGCGACAGGCTCCCCCACCCTGATGGTATCCCAGAACCAAGAGGCATGAAGCGAGAAGAGCAAAGACAGGCATGCAGGTGCAGTCTCCAATTGCTTGGAGAAAACCCTGGAAAGGACGGGACTTAGGCCATGTGCGGAAGTGGGGACCTTCAGTCGCAGCAACTGCTTCATGGGGGCAAGACCCGATGAGTTAGGCCCAACACACCTGTGTAGGTCCCCTTTTTTGTGCTAACAAACAGTTAACTCCAAACAGTTAACTCCAATTTGCTTGGGTGATTTACTGCTGGCTCGCTCCTGTCAGCTCCAGAGGAGAGTCTTCCTAATGAAAAGCTCTGGAAAAACCCAACAGTACTTCGTCCACAGCATATTAAAAAGCAGAGACATCACCTTGCCAACAAAGGTCCGTATAGTAAAAGCTATGGTTTTCCCAATAGTGATGTATGGCAGTGAGAGCTGAACCATAAAGAAGGCTGATCGCCAGAGAATTGATGCTTTTGAATTATGGTGCTGGAGGAGACTCTTGAGAGTCTCATGGACCGCAAGAAGATCAAACCTATCCATTCTGAAGGAAATCAGCCCTGAGTGCTCACTGGAAGGACAGATCCTGAAGCTGAGGCTTCAATACTCTGGCCACCTAATGAGAAGAGAAGACTCCCTGGAAAAGACCCTGATGTTGGGAAAGATGGAGGGCACAAGGAGAAGGGGATGACAGAGGACGAAATGGTTGGACAGTGTTCTTGAAGCTACCAGCATGAGTTTGACCAAACTGCGGGAGGCAGTGGAAGACAGGATTGCCTGGTGTGCTCTGGTCCAGGGGGTCACAAAGAGTCGGACATGACTAAACGACTAAACAACAACAACTTTGTCCACATTGGATGGGTGGGGGAAATCACCACAAAGAAGAGCTGAAAAGAGGTAGGAGGACAAAGTGAATGAATGATAGCAGTTCCAGACTGAGATGCAACTGCGGAAGCAACCCTTATGCTTTCAATTCCTTAACTAATTTGCACAGGAGTTTGATTTCCCAGCCGCACCTGAAGCTGCAGCAACCGTCACCTGTCAAACAAACAAATTGTTTCTGTATAGTTAAATGTCTCTGTTACCTTGATTTATTAGCTTCATTACTTTGTCATAGCTCTGAGACATACTTGTTGCTTCTCTTCCTGGCTCAAGAAGGTTTCTCTGTTTTATTAATGCTGTGACCAGAACTCCCACTTCTGTCAATGAAGCTACACACTAAAATCTCCCCCCTTCCAAAAATAAAAGTGACCGATCAATGATGTCATCAAATTTCATCAGAATTTTAGCGTTGTGTGTGTAGATCAGCACTGAGCAGGAATAAATGAGCTGCTCTCAAAATGAAGCGATTTCACAATACAATAAAATCATACAAAACCAATTGTGTATGTCAGAATACAGTGGTGGTACCTTGGGTTACATACGCTTCAGGTTACATACGCTTCAGGTTACAGAAGCCGCTTACCCAGAAATAGTGCTTCAGGTTAAGAACTTTGCTTCAGGATAAGAACAGAAATCGGGCTCCGGCGGCACGGCGGCAGCAGGAGGCCCCATTAGCTAAAGTGGTGCTTCAGGTTAAGAACAGTTTCAGATTAAGAATGGACCTCCGGAACAAATTAAGTACTTAACCTCAGGTACCACTGCAGTTAAAATGGTTGCTTTTTTTTTTAATGATTTACAGAGACCAACTGGGATAAAACATGTCCAACTAGAATGCTTGCTGGGACGCGGGTGGCGCTGTGGGTTAAACCACAGAGCCTAGGACTTGCCAATCAGATGGTTGGCGGTTCAAATCCCCGCAATGGGGAGAGCTCCCATTGCTCAGTCCCTGCTCCTGCCAACGTAGCAGTTCGAAAGCACGTCAAAGTGCAGATAGCTAAATAGGTACCGCTCTGGTGGGAAGGTAAACGGCGTTTCTGTGTGCTGCCCTGGTTCGCCAGAAGCGGCTTAGTCATGCTGGCCACACGACCCGGAAAAACAAACGACGGCTTCCTCGGCCAATAAAGCGAGATGAGTGCCAAAACCCCAGAGTCGGTCACGACTGGACCTAATGGTCAGGGGTCCCTTTACCTTTAGAATGCTTGCTGAAAGTGGGGAGTTTTAAGACAACAGAGGTTTTGCCTCTCTGAAATGGGAGGGCATTTTAAAGCGTAGGTGCCACCATAATAGATGCCCCATTTTGACACTGCATGGAATGGACGTTCTAAGATGGTATCTGCATGATGCCTTTTCCTGCACAGCACTGTGATTGGTTGGCTGTAAAAGGAACCAGACACACTTCTAGGTATCCTGGTCCCAAGCTGTTTAGGGCTTTGTACCGGCCTGTTGAACTTATCCCAGTTGCTATTGGACTATTATTTTCCAGAACTGAGCTCTGCATTGACCTTGAGTAAGTATCAACTAAGGGACTGGCTCTTCTGGATAGAATCCAGAAGGGATCTGCAACTAATTAGAAACACCAAATTTTCCCCCTGGTATCCACTGAGAACAGAGCATTTTAGTACTAGTTATCTTAGCAAACTCTTGCTAGTGTCCTTCAGAAGTGCCTTTATTGAGCTACATTTCCAAGTAATGCCCACTGCAGTCTTGGATGGCCACTACAACAAGTTCCCATATGCAGACAGACTATGTATGTGTGGTCAACCTCAGGTGGAAGACATCACTCATTATCTGTTAGCTTGCCCCAAGAGATCGTTTTCTGTTCGTGCAAATGGCACACAAATGGTTCGGTTTGAGTGACAATAACAACTTCATAATGCACAAGGTAAGGGATGCGGGTGGCGCTGTGGGTTAAACCACAGAGCCTAGGACTTGCCAATCAGAAGGTCGGCGGTTCGAATCCCCGCAACGGGGTGAGCTCCCATTGTTTGGTCTGTCCCAGCTCCTGCCAACCTAGCAGTTTTAAAGCACAAATTGCAAGTAGATAAATAGGTACCGCTCCAGCGGGAAGGTAAACGGCGTTTCTGTGTGCTGCCCTGGTTCGCCAGAAGCGCCTTAGTCATGCTGGCCACATGACCCGGAAGCTGTATGCCGGCTCCCTCGGCCAATAAAGCGAGATGAGCACCGCAACCCCAGAGTCGGTCACGACTGGACCTAATGGTCAGGGGTCCCTTTACTTTTTTAATGCACAAAGTGGCCCTCTATGCCACTAAGGCCTGGGGGCCGGATGCCTTCTCAATCCGGCCTGGGGGCCAATCGCCTTCTCAATCCGGCCTGTGGATGGTCCAGGAATAAGCATGTTTTTACATGAGTAGAATGTGTTTTTTTATTTAAAATGCATCTCTGAGTTATTTATGGGGCATAGGAATTCGTTCATCCCCCCCCCTATAGTCTGGCCTCCCACACGGTCTGGGGGATGGTGGACCAGCCCATGGCTGAAAAAGGTTGCTGCCCCTGCTTTATGAACTAGCTAAAAAATAAATCAATCAGAAAAAAAGAGTTGGATAAAATCACTAACAATTGTTTTTGGTGATTCAGAGGCTTAATCTGAAAGCAAGCTAGATTTAAGCTTGTTGGTCTCTCTGGTATCTTCTCTCTCTTACTTCATGGATGTCGGCTACTGAGTAGAGATGCATGTTCTACATTATTTCAGTAATACTATTGCTACAGGGTTGTCATGGCCTTAGGCTAGAATGCTGAAATTATGAACTAACAATAGCTAACTGGCAGCCAGTGCAATTCTTTCAACAGTGGCCGTTGAGCTGCTGAGTTCTGCACTAGCTGTAGGTTCAAGCTCAAGCTCAGGGGGTGGGAAAGATGCTGCCAGTATGGAAACAGACCAATGCTCTGACTCTGTATAAGAGAGTTCTATGTTCCACAGGTAGAGACATCACCTTGCCAACAAAGGTCTGTATAGTAAAAGCTATGGTTTTCCCAGTAGTGATGTATGGAAGTGAGAGCTGGACCATAAAGAAGGCTGATCGCCGAAGAATTGATGCTTTTGAATTATGGTGCTGAAGGAGACTCTTGAGAGTCCCATGGACTGCAAGAAGATCAAACCTCTCCATTCTGAAGGAAATCAGCCCCGAGTGCTCACTGGAAGGACAGATCCTGAAGCTGAGGCTCCAATACTTTGGCCACCTCATGAGAAGAGAAGACTCCCTGGAAAAGACCCTGATGTTGGGAAAGATGGAGGGCACAAGGAGAAGGGGACGACAGAGGAAGAGATGGTTGGACAGTGTTCTTGAAGCTACCAGCATGAGTTTGACCAAACTGCGGGAGGCAGTGGAAGACAGGAGTGCCTGGCGTGCTCTGGTCCATGGGGTCATGAAAAAGACCCTGATGACGACAGAGGACGAGATGGTTGGACAGTGTTCTCGAAGCTACCAGCATGGTCCATGGGGTCACGAAGAGTCGGACACGACTAAATGACTAAACAACAAATGTTCCACAGGGGTGGAGGTTGCAAGGTGTTTGACAAGCAACAGGGCAGCCCTCTCTGCCTAACTGGATGCATCAGCTTCCACCATGTTGCGGCGTTCTGGGATGCTTCTCTGTCGCTCCTTCCTAATGAAGGATAACTAAAAATGAGCCGCAGAAGCTGGTAAGCAGAATGAACTCAGATTTGTGGGAGATGTTGAGAACAAGAGGAACATCAAGGAAACGGTAGTGTTATGTACTGAGTTGAATAGGATCCAAAATGCAGCAGTCTGATTGGTCCTAGAACAATAGGATCCAAAATGCAGCAGTCTGATTGGTCCTAGAACAATGCAGCAGTATGATTGGTCCACAGGAGCCACCCAATCCAGCTCCAGATGAAAGTGAATCCACAACCTGATTTTCCTACAGAATTCTGGAATTAGCCAATCACGTGCAGCCCACTGTGTAAATAATGTATATAAAGCAGATAGTTTGAGGGGACATTCATTCCTCCTCACCACTATGAGCTGAATAAAGAGCATGAAATCCACTCTCGAGTATATTTCAGGTAGGTTTGCAGAGTGGAAAAGATGGAGAAATGTTAGCAAATGATCACGAGGAGGCAGAAGGACCATGACATAGGTGGTGTTTCCGTCTCGAGGGTAGGAATGGCCAGAAAAGAGATTTAGAATAAATGTTAGGGAGAAGGTCTTGCTGGTGGAAGACCAACTTTCCAACAGTGGAAAGAGGTTTATAAGCAGAGGCTGGAAAGTCACCTATCAGGGATGGTGTAACAGCCGGCCTTCAGCATCAGCAGGGGGCTGGGTTAGAGTTTTCTTCCAACTCTATGATGCTATCCAGCAAGTCAATGCTGAAGGCAATACAACCCTATCAGAAAAGGTGTTTTTTCTATATGCAGTAACAGCAGCAAGAATACTATTGGCCCAAAAATGGAGGCAAGAAGAATTATCAACAATGGAAGAATGGAGGATGAAATTAATGGACTATGCGGAACTTGACAAACTAACGGGAAGGATCCGAAACTGGTGCGACCAGAAATTTACTGGAGTAAATTTACGGATTATTTGAAAAGTATTTGTGATAACCAGACGTTTGTAGGTTTGCAAGAAGTTCTGTGAGGAATAATATTAGAAATATTGTAAAAATGGAGAAGAAGAGATGATATGTTAAGAGATGTAAAGGCAATATTAAGTTAGGAAATGCATAAGAAGTGATTAAGACGGAGGATTATCAGAGGTGCTGAGGGAAGTCCAATAAGAATGTATTTGTGATAAATTGTGTGGTATGTTTTATAATTTTGTATGTTAAAAACCAATAAAAATATTTATAAAAAAAGAAGAAGAAAGATACCCAACCTTCATGTTTCTTTGATTGTACTGTACTTGGTTCTTGCATAACCACAAAAGTTAGCATCTGGAACTTCTTTCCAGTCCATGCTGCCTTTTTTTAATGAGGTGAAATTATACTAACTAGGCAGGCTGGGAACCGTATACCTGAGTAAGATTTATCAGCTGCTAAAAGAAACTAAAGAATTCAGGAAGGGAAACTTTGCTGTCGAGAGATAAAAGATACTCCAAGCTGAGCTCACACACTTGGCTCTTAATTTTCTGGCTCCCAATGCAAATAAGAGGAACATCATTTTCCTTGCCTAACAGAAGAAAAAAAACAACAGTACTGATTCACGTGGTGTTTTGAAAACTCTTCCTTCCGGCTAAAATCAAGACAGGTATCTTTCCATGACGACCTTCATACAGTTAACCACATATATAAAATCTAGCACTGATGCCAACTAGACTATATGTAGAGAGAAAGTGCAGTTGCCATGTTAGTCTTGTGGCACCTTTAAAGGCTGACACGTTTATTAGTTTCCTAAACAGCGGGTGGCGCTGTGGGTTAAACCACAGAGCCTAGGACTTGCCAATCAGGAGGTTGGTGGTTTGAATCCCCGCGATGAGGTCGATGGTTCGAAACCCCGCGACGGGGTGAGCTCCCGTTGCTCGGTCCCTGCTCCTGCCAACCTAGCAGTTCAAAAGCACGTCAAAGTGCAAGTAGATAATTAGGTACCGCTCCAGTGGGAAGATAAACGACGTTTCCGTGCGCTGCTCTGTTTCACCAGAAGCGGCTTAGTCATGCTGGCCACATGACCCAGAAGCTGTACGCCGGCTCCTTTGGCCAATAAAGCGAGATGAGCGCTGCAACCTCAGAGTTGGTCACGACTGGACCTAATGGTCAGGGGTCCCTTTACCTTTACCTTAAAATGTATTGGGTTAAAAAAACCCACAACACTCAAAGTGGCATACCAAAAAAGAAGATAAAACCGTAGAATCAAGAAGAAAAACATACAGCCCAACTTTAGTTAAAATTCTAAAGCAGGTTAGAAGTCACCTCAGCTTTCCAAGCACCTGGGTACTTATTTATTTTCACTCAAAAATCACAAGGCGGTTCACAAAAAAAACCAAACCCAGAATGATGACACAAAATGCGCGCATATATATATATATATATAAATTTTTTTAAAAAAAAATCAAAGAAAACTAGTTAAGGCCTCCCAAAAATTGCACGGCGGTGGGGCCTGCAGGGAGTTCCAAAGCGAAAAGCCCCTGCCACAATAGCCACAACCAAGAAGCGCCGCCACCGGAGAAGACGCCGCGCAGCCCAGCTGACACCACCGCGGTGCCGGGCAGCTGGGCGGTCGAACCGGAAGCAGGGGGCGGAGCCAGAAGCCCGCCCCGCCCTCCCCCGTCCGTCCGTCAGCCCGCGCGCGCGTGCGCAAACCCACCCCCGCCGCCCGTGCGCTTTGACAACCTTTGGAGCGACGCTCGCCAGGCCCGCGCGGTTGTTCCGTGAGGGGGCAGGTGAGGAGGAGGAGGAGGAGGAGGGCGCCTTCCCGGGGCCTCCGCATCCCCGGGGTGGGGGCTTGGTGGGCCTGACGCGGCTTCGTCGCCGCGGGGTGGGGTGGGATGGCGGCAGAGCTCCTAGGCGCTGAGGGAAGGCCCTAGTCGCCACAGCGTCTGAGGCGCGGGGCGGTTGGGAAGAAATTGGGCCCACGGCTGAGGGGGGGGGGACGCGGTTGGAAGAGTCCCTAAACCGGCCCCCTCCACCGCTGCTCATCTCCCCATCTCCTTTCTCTTCCCCTCCTCTACCTCTATCCCTCCCTTCTCCTCTTCCCCCACCCTTCTCCTTAACCCCACTTGTCCTCTCCCCTCCCACTCGCCCTAATAATATTAATATTAATAATAATAATTTTATTGTTTACACCCCAGCCACTCTGGTCTGCTCGCCACTAGTGCCAGATTTACATACAGTGGTACCTCTAGATACAAACGGGATCCATTCCGGGGCCCTGTTCGCATCTAGAAGCAAATGTAACTAGTGATGACACGTCGGCGCACGCGCGCGTTGCTCTTCGCCGCTTCTGCACATGTGCGTGACGTCATTTTGAGCGTCTGTGCATGCGCAAGCGACGAAACCCGGAAGTAATGCGCTCCGTTACTTCCAGGTTGCCGTGGAGTGCAACTCGAACGCGCTCAACTTGAAGCGTATTCAACCCAAGGTATGACTGTATAAGCTAAACAAGCTATAAGGGACGCGGGTGGCGCTGTGGGTTAAAGCACAGAGCCTTGGGCTTGCCGATCAGAAGGTCGGCTGTTCGAATCCCCGCGATGGGGTGAGCTCCCATTGCTCGGTCCCTGCTCCTGCCAACCTAGCAGTCTGAAAGCACATCAAAGTGCAAGTAGATAAATAGGTACCGCTCTGGCGGGAAGGTAAACGGCGTTTCCGTGCGCTGCTCTGGTTCGCCAGAAGCGGCTTAGTCATGCTGGCCACATGACCCAGAAGCTGTACACTGGCTCCCTCGGCCAATAAAGCGAGATGAGCGCCACAACCCCAGAGTCGGTCACGACTGGACCTAATGGTCAGGGGTCCCTTTATCTTTACTTAAAACAAGCTATAGCTTAGGGCCCCACTCTCTTGGGGAGGCCCAAAAAAATTAAAGTAAAAAAAACCTGGATGTACATTTCCAAAATATAAGATAAAAAATAAATAAAATAAAACCTACATACAGCAACAGTGGCAAATGGCTTTAGATACCTATGGGGTCCATCAGTTACCATATAGCATATATTCAACACAAAAAACAGTGACAGTTTGTTGTTGACAAAGGACAGCTGGACATATAAAGGCGCACCATTACCTTCAGTGGCTTAGGGCCGCATCAAACCTAAAACTGGCCCTGCTCACAGCATATATCAGAACACACTAAAGCATTAAAAACAACAACACAACTTCCTGATACAGGGCTTCCCTTCTGCACTTCCTCCTCCCCCATCCCTCTCCTCTCCCACTTCATGCCTCTTCTCACCTAAGGCTGGGTGATGTCGGCTTTTCAACAGCAGCCCAACATCACATACATGGCAATGTTGGAAAGCAGAGGGAGGGACAAGCTCTGTCAGGCCTGGCCCTGTGTTGATGCAGCTTGTTCCTCCAGGCGCTGGCAGAGGATGGAGTCAGGCGCATGCAAGCAGCACCTGGCCCTCAAACCAGTCCTGGGTGATGTGTCGATACATAGCCCAGGCCTGCTGTCACCCCTCCTATCCCCTTCTTCGTCCTCTCCTCCTCCCTCTCCCCACTCCTCTCCCTGTTCCCCCGCCCAGGGCTTTGCAGGAGGGCACCCCTTAGCCAAGGGGCAGATCAGCAGGGTTGGAAAATCATACAGTTGGAAGCAATCTTGAGAGTCATCAGGATCCTCATCTGAAGCATTCATGACAGATGGCCACCCAACCTCGGCTTGTATTCACTTCTTCCCACTGTTCCCCATGGGACTGCAAATTCAGGGTTTAAATTGGGGGGGGGGGAGTTTTCATTTGCAGGAGTTTTTTTAAATTGCTGCTGCTGCACCAGAAGTTATTTTCATGTTTGCTATATAGAATTGCCCACAGCTCTTGTGTTAAATACAGAGGGCTGTATAACTGCCAAGGCAGGTGTTGGTAGTTTTATTGTGCCAAGGGAATTGTTATTATATATTTGTTTTATACCCAACCTTTTTACCCCAATAGAGATTCAGAGATAACAATAAGAACTGCAGAAGAAAGCATGGGAGGAGAAATCATTTGGAAAGGATTAATCATTCACAGAACTAAAACTATATGTATATATTAAAAGTCTGTTGAAATCTTTTCATCTGCCATCCTCTTGGTGAGAGGTTTTGCTCCCTGGGAACCAAGGCTTGGGAATGGGTGATTTATCCAATGAGATTCACTGTGAGGGGATTGAATGTCAGGCTCTACAATACTACAGCGGCTCTTGGTGAGATTTGGGGGCTTAAATTAAATACTTGAAGGTGCTTAAGAAAGGTGTATTGTCTAGCCCCTTGACTTAACCCATCCACTCCAAGAAAATGGGACCAATTTGAGATCCTGCTTGAAGGTGAACCTTTATTGGTTGTCTGCTTCTAGTCAAAAAGATTCAGAACTTAAAACTGTAATTCTTTTATGAGCAGAAGATGCCTGCCGAAAAACATCAGCCGGAAGGAGGGAATCATGTTTCTATTGGGAGTGATTCAGATAATACAGGACTAATGGAAGCTGAAGAAAGAGGTGTTTTGCCTCCTAGTGAAGGTCACATGGGAGACCATCTGGAAGCTCTTGCCTTGGAAAGCAAGCTACCTGCAGTAGCAGGCATATCTTCTGGAGCACTGAGAAAGGGACCGCTGCTGCTCATCGACAGGCAGCAAATCCAGTCTGTGGCACGTGGTGCTCAGGCAGATGAACTCAGAGACCTGGAAGTTGATGTGTATGACCAGGATGTATTGGAACAAGGAGTTCTTCAGCAGGTAGACAATGCAATAAATGAAGCAAACAAGGCGGTGCAAATTGCTGATGCAGAAAAAGAATACCAGTCTGTACTGGATGACTTGAGGTAAGCGGAGTTACTTCTTTTTACTTTAAGGTGAAGGGTATACGCATCATGGGGAGTAGAAATTGTGGACAGGATTCAACTGTGTCTTGTATGCACAGACTTAAAACTGCTCTGGAGGGTTGGAGGAAAGTCCTGTTGCACGAATGGACCTTGTTCCCTGTGTGCATAGCCCACTCAACATTACATTGAATTCCACCCTATTGAAGGCACATTTGTAGAAGCCTTGGGACACATTTCATCAAGTAAACTAAAAGCCCTGTCCTAGTTATCTGCCAACATACTACAAAATATTTCAGACCACTAAATGTCAACAGGTTTAGTTACACAAGTACTCAGAACCCAACCATTCTGGTTAGCTAGCTCAGAGAAATATTTGGGTGAAATATTTGGGTGATCATTTATGCTAGGTAAGCCAGTGGAGCTTCTCCAGGCTGGTTATGAAATAGCTTGTACACCAGAGCTGGCAGAAGAAAATCTGAACAGTGCCCCTTTAGTGGATTTACAAAGCATTGCCAAAACATCACAATTTCACAGAAAGGAAGAAATGTTTTGCTTTCTTAGTTGCTTGCATGATTACCAGCCAGCTGCTAAAATTTTAGACTGCAGTTGTGTTGCATTGAAGTCAGTGCATACTTTGTCATGAATTTTGGTAGGCTCAAGATTGCATTTGTAGCTGCTTTCTCTTGTATGAGAAGGATTTGAGCCTTGGGATATGGAAGGTTGGCAGTTCTGTTTCACCTTAATTATTACTCTTCCTTCTTCATGCTAATGCCCTAAAGCAGGAGTGGGGAATCTTTTTCAGGTGAAGTGCCAGATTTTTACTCCCCGCCCAACTCCTCAAGCGGTTTTGATAGGTGGGTAGGACGGCCTACCTGTCAGTTACCTTGTTAAATTGTGGGTGAACATATCAAACAACACAGCGATTCTTCCAAAGCTGCTCTTTATTTGTAAGCTGCAACAGAACTGAACTGAGGAGCTCAGTCAGCCTGCTTATATAGAGCTCCAGAACAATGTAACTGTTGCCATTTTCTAAAACTATCCAATCACGGAACGTCACTTTTGATCCTTCATTTGCATAACTATCTACAGTATCCCCCTGCTGGCCCAGGGTGAGAACTTCAGTACATAACACACCTGATGTCAGGTTAAGTGCTCTCCATTACATGTGCAGTTTGAAATCAAGCCACATGGACAAATGCAGGGATTTGCAGGCACCACTGATCAGTGTTCAATTTTCTCTAAAATACTGAATGTAAAGCAAGAATTGAAATAAATCTAAATAATTTCTAGTGAGATTTCATTGAGCAAGCGTTTCCTCCTCCTCCTCCTGCTTACACAGTAAAAATGTTTTAGGGACCATTGTTATATGATGGTCATATCTTCAAAGTTGCAGGTTTTGTGAGCGTCTATTTTTCAGCTACTATTTACAGAAACAATATTAGGTTTTCAGTTTTAAACATTCCCGAGTGTTTGCGTTGAATATGCTTTTATCTGTATTCAGTTTTTGAAGCTACTCAGTGGTGTTCAATAGATGTTGATTAGGTTTGTGTTTTCAGGTCATGTACAACATCCTTGAAACAAATCGCTACAATTATTGAGCAATTTACTCCACAAGCTGCCACTAATAAAGATATTAGTAGAAAACTAGATTCTGTGAAGCGGCAAAAATACAACAAGGTAACTGGAAGTTCCTAATTGTAAGTGTGTTAAATCACCTTTAAATCATTTTTTAAGTTAGTATCTTAAAGAACTCTGTACAAGTCTCACTGAAGCTAATTTGCTGGTTCTGGCTTCATGAGTCAGATTATTTTATTTTTCAACTTCATGTTGTGTCCACTTCAGGTTACGTGTTTTTGTGTTGCGTTCTGTGGCAACCTGGAAGTAACCCCTTTCTGGTACTTCCAGGTTGCCGCAGGAAAGGGTTACTGCCGGGTTTCGCCGCTCGTGCATGC
Source organism: Podarcis vaucheri (assembly GCF_965113315.1). NCBI lineage: Eukaryota > Metazoa > Chordata > Lepidosauria > Squamata > Lacertidae > Podarcis > Podarcis vaucheri. The sequence goes on along the minus strand of NC_138763.1, from coordinate 94,963,680 downwards.
GCAAGAAGCACTAAATTGCGCCGCACGCAGATGCGGCACTTCGGCTTGCGTCAGTTCTGTGTTACGGACGGGCCTATGGAATGGATTCCATCCGTATCATGAGGTTCCACTGTAACTGCTGTAGGTGTGGGTTGCAGTTCCCTTAAGCTGTTTTGTACTTTAAACTTGTTATCAGTGGTGAAGGGGAAGTCTCTTCCTGTCACTCCTCCTGTCAGATTATTTCTATTTCCTTCAGATTCAGCAAATAGATTGATTTGCCCCTAAGTCCAAGGACTTCCAATTGTGGAATGATGGAATAGTGCCTTCCCCCATCCTATCCCCCCAGCACCCACCAAAATTGGCTCAGAACTGGGGTCGGGGGAGCCCCAAGAACTCTAGGGGACTGGGGGATTGTTCCATCTGGCAAGTGGCAGTGCTTGCACAGATGGAATGTTCCTCATAGTATGACATTGAATTCTACCCATTGTATCAGTGCTGGAACATCTGCGCAGGCTCTGTCTTGCCTTCTGGGCTTGGTTCAAGTTGAAGTTGCGAACCACAAATCCTTCATGGGTTTGTAGAAAGAGGGGCATTCCCTTGGCTGTCTTCTGTCATGGAATACTGTTTTCCTAGACGAGTCCTTCCATACTTGGTGCGCTCCAGAAGTTTGGGATTACAGTTCCCATCAGCAAGAGCCATGTTGCCTGCTGCGGATGCAAGTTTTAGTCCAGAACATCTGGCGGGCATCAGTTTGGACAAAGCTGCACTAAACACATAATACAGTGGTACCTTGGGTTAAGAATTTAATTCGTTCCAGACGTCTGTTCTTAACCTGAAACTGTTCTTAACCTGAAGCACCACTTTAGCTCATGGGGCCTCCCGCTGCCGCCGCGCTGCTGCTGCACGATTTCTGTTCTCATCCTGAAACAAAGTTCTTAACCCAAGGTACTATTTCTGGGTTAGTGGAGTCTGTAACCTGAAGCGTCTGTAACATGAAGCGTATGTAACCCAAGGTACCACTGTATCTTATTTGAGCAGGTTCTAAAAGTTTGGTTTTTTAAACTTGGCTTTAAGTAAAATTTGGATTATTTTAGGGTTCTATGTGTTTGTAGTTATCCCAATTGTTTTATTTGTAAAAACATGCAAACATGTTTTTATATTTCTTTTTACAGTTATACATATCAAATGCAAATTGTTCACCTGAGAAGTAGATGTTGTTTTCCTTCCCCCTTGGGAATTGAATGAAAACTTAAGTGAGCTTTACAAATTATGTTTATGAAGCAAGTACTGTTCCCATTCTGTCTTGCTATTTGTTGTCATCGTTGAGAATATAGGGTTGAATCCTACTAAGTCATACTCCATTGAACTCAGTGGACATGACCAGTTTAAGCCCATTAATTTTAATAGGTCTTCTCACAGCATGAATATAACCCAGATAATTTGCTAGTCTGTTTTAATTCTATTCTCTCATGATTTCAGGAGCAGCAGTTGAAAAAAATCAAAGCAAAGCAAAGACGCCTTCAAATAATTCTTGGAGAAGAAATTTCTGGTGAAATAGATGGTGTGGACTTTGAGGAAGATGTCGGTAAGGAAAATGATAATTTATTTGGGTCCTCTTGGTATAATACCTTTATTTGAAATCAACTTTTAATATTATGCTTGGAAAAAATACACCAAGTTTATTACTGAAGTTTATTAACTTCAATGAGTTGTTTTTTTTAAGAGAGATTTAGCACTGTTTTAATTTTCTGCACCTGCAGAATTGCTCATCTGAGCACTCGTGTGGGAATCTTCATGGATGAAAATAAATCTTGGTTCAGTTCAGAAGGGATGGTTGTTCTTTAGAATCACTAGAGCTTTGCTCTTAATAAATTGAAACTGTTAATCAAATTAGCTGAGCTGCAAAGAAAAAATAATGTTTTAAGTTGACAAACACCATGATAGCATTTCACTGAAAGATGTAATTCAATCAATCAACATTCACAATTTTTAATATGTGGAAAGAAAATTACATGCAGTAAACACAAGCACAACAGTATGTTTTGCATTGTTGTTAGAGCTGTCACTTTCTATTCCTCACAGCTCCAGCTGCGGTCTACCAAGTATCAATGAGCATGCATTGAACAGGCTATTAAATTAGAGAACTGAAGTTTTGCAAAGATATTGGAAGTTTTGCCCTTATGTCTTGTCAGTCCTTTCCATTTTCCCTTCTGCTCTGTTGAAAGCATTCTTACTGAGGTTTCTGCTGCTCCTTTTATTTTTATTCATTTTTTAATAGAATGTATATACCACCCTTCTCATTCATATGCATCACTCATACTGATTTACAGCAATAATGTTACAATCTCATGATACAACAGCAATAAAAAACACATATTAAACAGAGTTGAGTTCAGCAGATAAAAACACCACAGAAAAGACAATGTGCACAGCAAGGCAGAATTTTGTCAGAACAGAAAAGTCTTCAGCAAACAGGAGAAGATGGAATAGTAAAGGCCAAATGTACCTCATCAGGTGGTCTCGGTGTAGCCACTGAAAAGGCCTTGTCTCTCCTAATCGTGTGCCCATCACAGTTGGAACCCACCGAAGGGCCTCTCTACTGGATCTTAGGGGGTGGGCAGGCTGATGCAGGAGGAGACAGTCCTCAAAATAACCTGAACCCAAGCCATTTAGGGCTTCAAAGCTACATCAACACCTTTAATTGTGCTCTGAAACAAATTGGCAACTAGTACAGTTGTTGCAGAGTAGGGGTCACATGGTCCTGAGGGCAAGCACCTATTGACATCCTAGCTACTGCATTCTGTACCAATGGAAACCTCTCTAGGACCCTTGAAAGTAAGTCCAGTGTAGACTACAGTGGTGCCTCGCAAGACGAAAAGAATCCGTTCCGGGATTCTCGTCGTCTAGCGGTTTTTTCGTCTTGCGAAGCAAGCCCATTGATTAGCGCTACAGCGGTCTAGCGGCTTTCCCTGATCAGCTGTTAAGCGGGTTTTTCAGCGGAACAGCTGATAGGCGGCTTAGGAAAAGGGGGGGAGCGAAAAAAACCCGCGGGGACGCGCAAGATTTTTTCGTCTTGCGAAGCAACCCCATAGGGAAATTCGTTTTGCGAAGCGCCTGCAAAACGGAAAACCCTTTCGTCTAGCGGGTTTTCCGTCTTGCGAGGCGTTCGTCTTGCGGGGCACCACTGTACATTGTTGGCATCTGTCTGTCTCAAGAGACAATGGAATGTACCTCCGGAAGTGAAGTCAAACAGCTGCATTAGCAGCACTGAAGTGACCTCCCTGAACAGTGTGTATGGAGGTCCTGAGCTATGCAGAGATTGATCCCCCATTCAGCTTCACTGATGCATTCCAAAGGAAAGCAGAGAAATATGTTTGGCACCAGCTTAGCTGCAGGAGTTGCTGGAGGCATACAAGGCGCCATCTAACCGCCTTAGGGTCTCCACTTCGGATTTGTGTAGGGTTTACTCTTTTCTTCTCCCAAAGATATCCCGCAAAGCAGTGGAGGCTTAGGATGAGAGATTTCCTTCTCCTAGATGGGCTGCCTTTCCAGGTTGACTTCCCTCTGGGCTACATTACCGTAATCCAGTTTAGAAGTAACTAAGATGTGTGCTATCATGGCCAGGTTCGATTCAGGAACATGTGCATCTTGTACACCAGCATAAGTTGGGCAAAAGTGCTCCTAGCCTCAGCCAGGGCATACAAATCCAAAGTCAAATCCAGGCACACCCCCAGACTGTAAGCCTGTTTCTTCAAGGGGCATACTAGCACATTCAAAACTTGTTGAATCCTTCTAACAGAGTCCATTTCTCTCCTGGCCAGGAGCACTTCTGCCTTTTCTGGATTAAGCTTCAATTAATTGACCCTCATCCAGCCCATTATTCCCCCAGAATTTAGGGTATCAGCAGCTTTCTTGGTATTAGACAAAAAATAGAAATATTTCTGCTTGTTAACTGCATGTTGATGGCAGTGCACTCAAATCTGTGGATGGTTTCCCTCAGTGGGAGGGAGCTGACCCCAACTTCAGGATCTGATCTCAAAGAAATTTTTTTGGTTTTCTGTTTCTTCTATGCCAGGGGTCAGCAAACTTTTTCAGCAGGGGGCTGGTCCACTGTCCCTCAGACCTTGGGGGGGGGGGCGGACTATATTTTGAAAGGGGAAAAAAGAACGAAATAACCCAGAGATGCATTTCAAATAAAAGGACACATTCTACTCATGTAAAAACACGCTGATTCCCGGGCTGTCTGTGGGCTGGATTTAGAAGGCGTTAGGGCCGGATCTAGCCCCCGGGCCTTAGTTTGCCTACCCATGTTCTATGCTGTATTATCTCACCATGTTCTCCAAATAGGTTATTTGGCTTCTGGTAACACTTTTACAATGATGACCCCTAGATGTCTGTCTTCTCCCACTTTCAGTCCTATAGCTTCTTTCGTTTAAGCATCTGTAAGAGCCACCTGTCTGTCTGCGCCTGTTGCTATTTTTTCTCCATTCTCTTTCTTTCTCTCCCCCATTTTGTCAAGTCTCCATGTTGGTTTCTGGCCATTTTGTGCATTGACCTTCTTTACATTTATAGTTTTCCCACCTCTCTGCCCTGTGTTCCTTCTATAAAGCACAAGGATATAGCAGATCTGTTCATTTGAACTCTCAGGATAATAGCTTTATCCTGAAGATTGTTTCACACTGAGATAAATGGGTGCGCTTGTCTTTTTCACATACAGTGGTACCTCGGGTTAAGAACTTAATTCGTTCTAGAGGTCCGTTCTTAACCTGAAACTGTTCTTAACCTGAAGCACCACTTTAGCTAATGGGGCCTCCCGCTGCTGCCGCCGCATGATTTCTGTTCTCATCCTGAAGCAAAATTCTTAACCTGAGATACTATTTCTGGGTTAGCGGAGTCTGTAACCTGAAGCGCCTGTAACCTGAGGTACCACTGTATATGTTTCTGCTGGAGGGGAAGAAGTTGTGTATAGATCTTTTTAATCTTTTTTTTTGGGGGGGGGGTTGTGTTTTGTAGAACCTGGTCCCTCATCCCTTGGGAGCATGCTTATGCCAGCCCAGGAAACTGAGTGGGAGAACCTCATCCGAACTGGTCAGATGACTCCATTTGGAACAAAGATACTCCAGAGCCAAGAGAAGAAGCCCCGTCGGATAATGTTAGATGAAGGAGCTGGTTTTGAAAAATACTTGGCAGATCAAGCAAAACTCTCATTTGAAAGGAAGAGGCCTTCAGTTCGTAAGGGGACCAAGAAGAAAGCTCCTTTGCAGAAGAATCTGATCAAAACTCCAGTATGTCCCATAAAAGGCAAAGGAACCGAGAGTAAAAGCCGGCCCAAAACGGACAGCCGTTTGAAGAAGCACATGAGAAAGCTTCAGAACCACGTTCTTAAGATTCAGGCCAAGGCCAGACTTCCTAAGTGCAATGAGATACAGGGAGAGGAGCGACAGGAGGACAGTGAGGGGTCGGAATACAGGCCTGATGAAGAAGAGCTTGGCAGTCTGGATGGGGAAGATGAATTTTTTCAAGAAGATGATGGTGATGATTATGAAGTGAAACCTCTGCCAAGGAGAAAGAGATTTTCATTAACACACGAATTTCAAGAAGATGTTGGGGATGATGACTTTTTCCCAAGCTCTGATGAAGAGGAGGAGGATGATATTGCTGGGAAAAGGAGAATTAAAAAATGTAGAGATGACGGCAATGAAGATTACTATAAACAAAGGTTAAGGTTAGTAAAAAACAACACCCACCCAAATATTTCTAGTGGCAATTCCAGTTGTTTTTTTTTAATACATACAAAAACTAGACTGTTGTATGCCTCCTACATTTTAGAACAGCTGGGGAACAGAACAGAAGATCCTTAATATCAGAATATGTTGTGGTTTCATTTTTTTCTTGGAGAGCTCTTTTTATCCCAATGAAATAATTAGATGTATATGCCCAGTCAGTGCAAAAAAGCATGGATATTGTAATGTATGAATGACTAACAGGGTACTCTATAAGTAAACATATATCATTAAATATGGTGGTGCAAAGTACAGTACCCAGTGGGCAGAATTTCATCTTCAAACAGGGTAAAGGCTGTTCTGTTTAGGGGCCTTCCTTTGACTGCTTCTCTCTATTTTGCTGCTTCTCTCTATTCCTTTGATTGATTGATTGATTGACTGATTGCTTCAAAAAGTCTTAGCATAAGTGCTTGTAGTGATTTGCAGCCCGTGTTAGTTGTGCAGCTCCACTATTAGGTGATTGTGGTGCCACACCACTCAGTAGTGGCATGAAGTCTGTTGTGCTGGATAAGTTGAGCTTACTCAAAGGATTTGTCTTTTAGAAAAATGAAAGTGAATGCACTTGTTTTTTTAAATCAAAAGACTTAATTTAAAATAAACCACATGTTGCTGTTGTTTTGAAAACTAATCTACCTCGTCACGGAATAATTTTTATTCCAAAATTGGCCCATTGTTGGGCTGGTAGAAAGCAGAATTGTGAGACCTCTGAAACTATTTAAAAGAAAAACCATATTTTCCTAATCTAGGCCCCCGAGGAGAACAACCCAACTGATTCCTTTTGGCTGGAGAAATAATAGCCTTTCTGAGAGATGGACTAAAGAATTAATAAATGTATTAATCTGTAAAATATTTGCCATTTTATTGAATGAAGCTCAACTTTTTTCCATTGACTTAGCTCAATATTAAATCATTTTTAATTCAGAGTTTTCATCAAGAGTAATTTATTTTGATTGAAAGTTTTAATATGATTCACAATTTAAATCCATCCAGACAAGTTTTTTAATAACGTTAAGATCGTAACAATTTATCCCTGCTAAAGTCATACATTTCCTGCAGTTGCTTAAGTTACAATAAAAGCCTAAATGAATTTTAGAAATATCAATAATTGTAATTGCCACCAAAACATCATATCTCCTAAAATTTCATAGCTCTAGTTATTGTAGCTGTTAAACTGCAGCTGCCCACATTGACGTTCTTGTACTTGCATTCCCCAGGTGATCTGTACCGTGGGAAATGCTGCTAGGAGATAATGTGGAGTGAATTTGCTAAAGGAACGGCATTTGCTTACACTTGCATCTTATTCCTTGTCAGTTATAGTTGTTTATAAAAACAACTGGATGAGTGTCTGGCAAGTTTCACCCCCAAATGACGGATGCAGTCCTCCTGGATTGCTCGATGGAGCATTTTGCTGTGTGGGGAGTCCCACGTACTTCAAGAGGCAGAAAATGAGTTTTCTTTCCACAGCGAAGCTTTCAAGATTGTATCTGGGAGATGGTCCTGCATCAAGGTGAAAATATTACGCTTGTAAAGCTTGACAGTGAGCCAGCTGTGATTCTCCTCTGAACATCTGAAGCACAAGGCCAATTAAAAGTTTGTGATTCCAGGGGGAGAACGTGCAAACAGGGGGACTCTGTAGTAGTTCTGCCTTGTCATTTTTCTGTGGCAGATTGTTCCGAGGGAGAGGGAGGCCTCATTTTAGGAAGAAAGGTATGAGAGCAAGGGAGGCAGTTTACTTCTCTTAGTATGCCCAAGTGTGGATGGGAAATTGGAGGCTGCATATTAGATTGGTTTGAATGCCATTGCCTTAAGTACTGCAGTTTAAAAAAAATAAAAAATTCTAATATTCATAGCCCACTTTATTGTGCGCAAAAATTTCCAAAATGGCTGCCAGTAAAACCGTTGAAAATTCCAATATAATGAAATGGACGTTGTAAGAACAAGATCATAATAGCAGTAGATTGGAAAATAAAACATAAAAGCAGCATTAACCAAAACGCCTAGTAACAGTTGAGACCAGGGGTTGATTCCACCCCTAATACCCCCTGAAAAGCAGCCCCAGAAGGTTAGGTGACTATCCCAAGTGATGCTGAAGTCTGAAGAGGAATTAGCAAAAATGGCGTCCCTCTTTCCTCCAGCAGAAGCTTCTGCTGGATCTCAGTCTCTTCTGCAAACAAAGCGAGCTTTTCCGCTTTGCAGAAGGCCAAGTCTGGACCCGTCCCAATGATTTCAATAGGCATGCTTATTTATCACATGCGAGCGTAACTTTGTTATTATGTGAGATGTGTTGCTTTTAGATCAGGGTGGCTGAAAATTAAAATAAGATAAACTGTGCCTTACATCAGGCATAGGGAAACTCTTTAAATTTCCAGGGGGTTCATATCAGTGGTGGGTGCAGCCAGGTGCAAAAGTGGGAATCGAGTTTGAAGCTAGATCCTTCAAGCTCGTTTCTTCAAGCCTAATATTTCCATCCAAATTGTGGCACGGGTTTGGCCATGTCCGGGGAATGCATGTCCCTCCAAAGGTTTCCTAACGCTGCATTTGATCTTGGAAAAAACCATCCAATTTGTTCAAGTCTAATTGCAGTGGGGGGAAGTTTGGGGGAATAAGGTCATGCTGCGAAACAGATGAGAAAGTGCACGGGGGCCAGTGGTTTTTCACTCCTTTGCTTGGATTTTGTTGCAGTTGTTGTTCTGCTGAGCCATCCTTTTGCCACAGTGTGTGCTCTACTGCATAGAGGGTCAGACTAGGACCTGGGAGATCACAGTTCAAATCTCTACCCAGCTATGAATCTCTCTGGGTGACCTTGGACCAGTTACTGCTTCCCAGTCTTAAATTTACCTCCCAGGGTTGTTGTGGGGATTAACTGAAGAGTGGGGAGAACACCTTGAGATCCTTGGAGGAAAAATAAATTATTTAGCCATGAATCTAAATGGTACATCAACCCCACCCCCTTACATGTGTGGGGAGCAACTTGGATTTGTCCTACTGTTTGGACCACCAAATGCCACTGAGAAGAGACAGTGTTTCTCTACCACAGTGATCCATGCGATGGTCACCTCCAGGCTTGACTACTGTAATTCGCTCTATGCGGGGCTGCCCTTGAAGCTGCCCCAGAAACTCCAGCGGGTTCAGAATGCAGCAGTGAGGCTCCTCACAGGGTGTCTGCCATGGGAGCATATTCACCCAGTGCTTTTCCAGCTGCACTGGCTTCCGGTGAAGTACAAGGTCAGATTTAAGGTGCTGTTTTTGACCTTTAAAGTCCTTCACGGCCTAGGACCCTCGTAGCTACGGGACCGCCTCTCCCAGTATGCCCCACGGAGAGCCTCAAGGTCCATAAATAGCAACACCCTAGTGGTCCCGGGCCCTAAAGAAGTTAGATTAGCTTCAACCAGACCCAGGGCCTTTTCAACACTGGCTCCGGCCTGGTGGAACGCTCTGCTTCATGAGACCAGGGCCCTGCAGGATCTGATTTCTTTCCGCAGGGCCTGTAAGACAGAGTTGTTCCGCCTGGCCTTTGGCTTGGAGCCAATTTGATTCCCTCCCCCTCTTTCTTTTTTCTTTTTCCTTTCTCCTCCTGTGATGAGGCTGCATTTTAGTATTTTAATACTTTAGTGTTTCAATATTTTAATTTTTGTATTTTAATCTTGTTTTGAAGTTGCATTCATTCAACATGTTTTTATTATTGCTTGTTAGCCGCCCTGAGCCCAGCCTTGGCTGGGGAGGGCGGGGTGTAAATAAAAAATATTATTATTATTATTACCTGTGAATGGCTGGTGGCACTGGATTCCAACTTCCACCTTGGAGGACCACATTTTTCCTCCAGTAGTTTCATTAGGAAGAGAGGTGCCTTTCTAGCCCAGCCTCTTGGGCAAATTATATCCAAATTAAAACAGGTCCTGTCTCCGGCTGGGCAGAGCAAGGACCTCCTCATGGCGTGGCCCATTGTCTGATGAAACAGGGAAAGACAGTTCACTTATAAGGAAAATCCTTGATTTTGGTGTAGATGCCTAATCCCCAGCATCTTCCTGGCTCTGCTCACTGAGACTTGTAACTCTAATGGCATATGTTTAATCTGCCGAGGAGGCAGCGATTAGAGCGACCCCCACACAACTCATAAAAAGCCAGATCGGAAGAGTAACTCATTGTCTCAATTTACAAAATGAGAATGATCATTAAGGGAATCTTGCCTGTCTGAAATGGAAAATATATTATGCTTCAGAAACACAAACTATATTAAATACCCAGCTTGGTTCCTGAACATGTTTGGAAATATCAGATTGTGATCTGTTGTGAGCTACATGTTTGAAGTGCCTGGCTGCACTTTTGTTCAAATGGGGAGGGGGGAGAACTCTGTAAGTCATCTGGAGCTCCTTGGAGGAAGGGCATGATATAAATGTAATAATAAATTTTTTAAAATGTTTTCATAAGCCCATGTTTAAAGACGGATGAACTCAAAATACTCTGGCTTTAACAAGACAACCTATAGATTTTATGTTGCATTGACTCCAAGGTTCATGAAAACCCTTTTCAACTTTTGTCCACTTTCAGGCATCACATCTTCTAGCAAGAGAATGCAGTAAATGGAAAATGAATTTGTGTCTAAATTCCATCCTTCATTAATTAAACCACCTGCATTAATTAAAAGGATATGGAATCACGGCAGGGAGAGCAAGAATAAGGCAAAGATCCAGTAAGGATTATTGGACCCAAGGAGGCCTGTTATTCCCAAAGTGATGCATTATTGTCCAAAGAGGACTTCAGCCCAGCTTTCCTGCATAGATGATCAGTTATCATTTTAATTCTTAATATTGTAGGTTTCCATTTGTAGACATGGCCTGGTTAAAGTTAAATCCAAATCCAAGCATTTTAAACCGATGCTTACAATTTCTTAAAGCTGAACCAAAGAGCCAACAAACTCGCTTGGTTCAAACGTATCGGGGAAACTGGAGAACAGGTCATAGGCCAGCCTTTCTTGAGAGTGCGGCGGGGGAAAGTAATCTGGCAATTAGGCTTGGAAAGAAAAGCTAAAGTGTTCAAGCTTAATTGCTGAGAGAATTCTGTGTGCATGTGGGTGACCATGTACACCTCTGGTGTATGTCCCCTAGAGCAGGTGTGGCCAAACTTTTCTCTCCAGATGTTTGGGGACTACAACTCCCATCATCCCTAGCTAACAGGACCAGTGGTCAGGGATGATGGGAATTGTAGTCCCAAAACATCTGGAGGGCTGAGTTTGGCCATGCCTGCAGAGAGTTGGCCAAGCAGGGATGCATCCCTTAGGCCAAAGGAAAGTTCACCACTGCTACAGGGTGATGCGAAAGCCCTTCAGCATGTGATAACGGAGCTAGATGAATACTTCACAAAAGGAGATAGCTCTCATCACAGTGGTTTGGTGGCTCCGTAACTAGTTAGTTAGTTAAATAAATAAATAAATGCCTTGTTTCACAGTGGTATCAACCTATGCTGATTTTGCGTCCCAATACGTTGGGACCCGCAGCACTCCTTGTTCTGTTAGCTGCTGTTGATGCTTAGCTTATGGGTGTCTAGCATGACAGCCTGTCAGTATTCCAGTCTCCTGCAAATGCACTAGGGTCGATTTGCTAGAGGAAGTAAACATTTGGAAGCACTCAAAATCCTTGTAAAAACATAAATGATTCACTAATCCTGCTTGCATCTCTTGCACAAAATAAAATAGTTTGCTAACAAGTAATAAATCAGAGCTTTTAATTGCACACTTTAATATGCTTCCATTGGGTTTTAGTTGATGTATCAATTGTTTTATCAGTGACTTTATTGCCATTGCAAAACCTGGAAATAGCAGCAATATTCACTATTTATCCTTTACTTCTTTGTATTGATAGCTCTTTGTCGTGGCCGTATGACACTTGAGTACAGTTTGTTAAATACTCCTTCACCTTTTCTTTTTGCTTGGCGGATTTCGTTCAGACATTTGGCAAACATGTAAGCTGTTGCAGGTGGTGGAAAAACGGTTGCCAGCTTCACGGTTGCCAGCTTTAGCTGGGCATGCGAAATGTATGAAATATTATTTCTTGCTCTTTGCCATTTTACATACCAACTGACAAATTAAAATCAGTAAAATGTTTATAAACAATCAACACTTAGCTAAATAAATTCAGAAGCAGCGCTGGCACAACAGTCACCATAGAACCAGCATAAAATCCTTAAATGGCAGTATGGAATCCATAAACAGAACTAACCAGAACTAGCAAGGGGGAACGCATAGGAGGCTGTCTTAAACCAAGTCTGACTGGGTGTGTCTAGCTCAGTATTGTCATTGCTCGCTGGCAGTGGCACTCGAGGAATCTTTCCCAGTCCTACCTGGCGACACTGGGGCTTGAATCAGGGATGTTCTACACACAAGCATGTCTGCTACCACAGATCTTTAGCCCTTTCCCAAGCATTTGGATAGCTCAGTCGGTAGAACATGAGACTCTTCATCTCAGGGACATGGCTTCAAGTCCCACGTTGGACATAAAGATTCGTGTGTTGCTGGGGGTTGGACTTGATGACCTTCGTGGCACCTTCTTCCCAACTCTGCAGTTCTATGATTAAATCTTAAATTGCTTAAAAGTTCCGGGAGAATACAGGAGAGAGACAAGTTTTGTTGCAACTGGGGTGCTCCTTACCTTACCACCAACATTAAAACTCACCTCATACACAAACATAGTACCCATTTTCCTCTTAGTAAATGAATTTGAATCACTCTTTGGCAGAGTCTTTTGGAGCAACTTTATTCTCTCTTGTCTATGCTTTTCTTAAGTAGAACAGGAGCATCCGGTCTCCCATGTTGTTGGACTACAACTCCAATCAGCATTGCCGATATGGAAAATGATCAGCTTTAGAGTGTAACATACAGAAGGGCATGAATTTCCCATCTCTAGGCTAGAGTTTAGGGTATTTGACAGTGTCTGAACCCCTGTCTGCTATAGCAGAGACTGGAACTTCTGTCAACATTTTGCAAATGGTTTATTTTTATTTTGCTTGGGAAAGTCATATTAAATCTGTCTTCAGAGAAGCTGAAGGTAATCTGAAAGAAGGATTGCTGATCAGGTTGTTAACACATTTCCTGCTTAATTCTGGCAAACAAATAACAGAAGCTTTTGAACTGTTTTCCAAAACATTTAAAAACAATGTTTTACCAAAGGTGGGGATGTAGCAAAATAATAATAATTAAAAAAGCAAAAGCTCATACGTTGCTTTCAACTCTTCTGAATCTGGTTGCTCCAGATGAATTTCTATTTCTCATCTGTAGGGAATATATCTTGGAGGGAAATGACATGGCTTGCTCATGGTGGTAATCCCTTCTGTATAATGAAATAGTGTTAGTTTGAAGTAAGTTTCTCCCACTCTTCCCCCTACCCACCTTTTTCTACTGGGTGCAGGCTCCAGCTGGGAAAAGTACGCAGGACGCAGAAAGTTTTGGAAAGGGTGGGGCTGAAATGTACAATGGATTGATCACCTCCTATTGAAGTTAGCGGGTGTGGATTTGCACTGCCACTTAAATCATTGCATGCTCTCTCTTGCTGTCTCATGTTGTCATCCTGTTGTATAGAATGATCCTACTTGGCTACTTTTCCCATAACAAATGTCTTCTAAAGGCCGTATAGCAGTGTGCGCAATAGGTTGATAAAAGTTTTTATGCCGACATTTAATTTGCCTTGAACTTTGGTTGGGTTTAGTGATTCAGTTAACCGTGTGAAATGTCTTGCAAACATCTTTTGTATCCAGATACTGTATTATAAAAGCATGTTCTCCCTCTTTCCCCCAACCACCCATTTTTTCTTATGTTTCTAAATTTAAACACATAAACCTGCTGAATCCAGCCAAAGTGCAGCATGCTGTTCTCACAGTGGCCAACCAGAAACCTGCAGGAAGCCTGCAATTTGTAGAGCACTACTTTGTAGAGTGCCCACAGGAAGCCTGCAATTTGCAGAGCACTACTTCGTATAGTGCCTTACAGTCTTTCTCACTTCTTTATATCCCTCCTGTAGGAAAGCCAGCCAGAGAGTGCTTTACCTTGCCCAAGGCATAAGCACTTAAGCTCAGCTGGAATCTGAGCCCAGGTTTCTTATGTCAAAAACAACACACTGTCTGCTGGACCACAATAGCTGCTTTTCAGATTTGCTTTCTGTTCTCTCCTAGCTGCCTAAACTAACACTGGTGATTATTCTTGTAATTTCAGGAGGTGGCACAAGCAACAACTGAAAGACAGAGAGGAGCGGCAGAAGGCGGGGGAAGATTCGGATGATAGCGATGCTGAATTTGCTGAGGGTTTTAGAGTTCCAGGTTTCCTTTTCAAAAAACTTTTCAAGTATGTATGTTAAAGTAGCGAACAGCAATTCATTGCTATAAGTGGTTTGCTAATGTATCAGTACAAACTGGAAAAGTTAAGAGTAAACTGGGTAGCTAAAGTGTATTATGGCATTCTGCAGCCAACTGAAGAACTTGAATTCCATTGTGGTTATAAGTTTGTGTTGTGTTGTAGCTGCCAAAACTGCATAGGACATTTGTCCATCCTACACAAGCATAGTCAGTGTGTAAAGCAGAGAGATCACTCCATTCACGCTGTTAGTCTTTCCATTCAGTCCTTTAGCAAATGATTCAAGCACTGTAGCTTGTGAGCTTCCTGGCTGTAACACTTCATTGAGCATGGTGGTCTTGAGCAGTGTTTATCGCTTCCCTGGAACTCACAGCTTGGTTAACAGGTTCCTCACCAACTGCTGGTGGACTTAAGGGTGTGTTACGCTGTTGTAACCATAATCTAAAAATGGATCTATGATTAGAGAAACCCAAAGATAATTCAACCAAGACGGGCAACTAAATATGAGTCTTGGCATGATAGCCGTCCCTAATGAAGGGTATCCCCTTGCAAGCATGAGTCAGCTGGCAAAACTTCCTGAGTGGTTAAAAAGATCAATTGAGCTGAATGATTTGTCTGACATGCAATTTAAAAGATGAGATCTCCCCAGCAGGAAAGGGAGGTTGCCATCATTAAGCATTAGAGGCTCCTCTGACCACACTGGAGCGCAAAGATGGCAGCAGTGAATCCCGATGCCGATTGATCAACTCCCAGTTAGTTTGTTCCTGGCTCTTAATTTTTCTCAGCAGGTCTTCTGAAAACTTTATCCTTTTCTAGGGTTTGTTTTCACTGAAGTTGAATGAGGGCAGTCCTGAAAACTCCCATTTTAGTTTCTGTGCTTTGCAGTTTCAAAAATATATTTGGAAAAGAGAAGCTAGAAATGGGAGAGTAGAAAGCGGCTCGGCCATTTCTCCTCCCAACTCTGAAGCATTCTGTTCATATATCAAGTATTAATAGAATAGAGATCTATACCAGTTGCAACCTACTGTGTCTCTCTGAAAAGACTATGAAATATGCTAAATCCTATGCAGTTAAGAGGCACTTTAAGTCATATGATGTAGAGAGCTACAAGAGACCATGAGGAAGAGGCCAAAACTTGTATGTGACTCTGGTAGGTCCTATTGGGTGTTTAAATGGAGAATTTGGTCTATTTTTTTTTTAGGCTTTTCTCTGCATCTAGGGCTAGAATGGCAGGCCCAGAGCTCAGTGCTGGAGTCCATCTGGTATGTGAGGAGAGATGGGCTGTATCCCTTCCCATGAAGCTCTGCTTGCTGCTGGTCTTCTCTCCCTTGCATGATTTTAGCTTCTTGGTTATGATGTGTTGCAGAGAATGAAATGAGCAAGGACTCCTGTGCCTTGCTCACTCTCGGCAAGAACTCACTGTTGCCATCTGTTTGGCAGATGCCATCCGAAAGGAGAAGGAAGACTCTGCCACACTTACCTGCTCCTCTAGCAATCACACTGGTTGCTCAGCATTGTACACCCCACACCCCATGTGAAGAAATGCTTTGTTTTGCAATATCGGGGGGAGAGTGGTCTCCTGTGTCCTTGTGCCTAGTGAAGTGAAAATGTTAAGAAACTAGCTTGTTGAGGGATGAGAGTAGGAATCTACAAAAGGCACCCTTCCAACTGTCAATGGGAGAAAGAAGGCAATGGTTTTCAGTTGAGCTGTAGAATTTGGTGAGTTTTTGTGAGGAGTCAGCATCCTCAGATGAGAGAAGGTGGTGAGAGAGAGAGATTCTTTTTTAAGCCCAAATTCAGATCATGTCTCATGTGTGCAACCTGCCTTAAAGCCCTGGGGATAGATTAGCAAGTGAGCCAGATGTTCTCCACACACCACAGATGGCAGAAGACCCCTAGGGATAACTCACTAATCTAACCTGATGGAAATGTGTTCCTTCTCCCAATTGGAGTGCTTTTGGGGGACCACAATCTCTTTCTGACCTCACTGACCACCCAGTTGAGGCATGAGATGGAATTACAGTATACAGTCATCTTTCACGCATTTATCCAACTATTCCTCTGAACAAAGGAGATTCTTCCCGCAAAACTTCTGTTTTGGCAGAATTTTACATTCTTGGTTGAAAACCATCCCTAAACTTACTAGCAGGCAGTTTGCAGCCGTTGTTTTTGTACTCCTAATCTGACCTAACCTATATCATTGTTTGTATTTGCTGTATCCATCCCTGAAGGACAGCTCTTCCCCTGCTCCCAACCCCTTTCATCTAGGTTTGACAGCTATCTTTTATCTCAGTGCTGCTTACGTAAAGAGAAGTTGCTGGTGAACTGTGCCCAAAGCATAGCCCATCTTCCTGCTTCCAAATAGGGAGATACAAAAATTAGCCTGGGTAGTTCAGCTGCTTAGAGCGCGGTGCTGATAACGCCAAGGTTGCAGGTTCAATCCCTGTATGGAACAGTTGCATATTCCTGCTTGGCTGGGGATTGGACTAGATGACCCCCCCCCCCAGGGTCCCTTCCAACTCGACAATTCTATGATTCTGTGTTTTTGCAATTTGTAACTTGTGTAATTTAGCAAGAACAGCCTGATAAGTTTTCACTGGCAAAGGAATCACTATTATTTTTAAAACCTCCCTCTTAGTTTGTAGCCATTGTTTACTTTTTGTTCCTTTTCAGCACTAGCTGTTGGCCTCCTGGGCATGGAAGCACTCTGCCACGTTCCACTGTGATTTAACAGTCCTCCTATATGTTGGGCTGCGGAAACAATTGCACTTACTGTTCTGAAGAACCAGAAGGGGCCGTTCTAGCAATATTTATACAAAACGAAATAAAACACCCTCCAATTATCACGTCCCGGTTTAATTAGATGTACTTTTAACATTGCACAAAGAGCGAGTTCATCACATCCAACGTCCAAAGGCATAAAAAATGCATGACGCTGTAAATACAGCCTTCATGTAAAACACATGCTGCAGCATGTTACGGTAACTAGCTTCTGAGCGTTGCAAATGACTAATTCATGTGTTTGTCCTGTTGCGATCTCTTGTTTGCCATCTGATTTTGCCCTTTTACTTGCAGGTACCAGCAGACAGGTGTTGGGTGGCTCTGGGAATTGCACTGCCAGCAGGTGGGAGGAATTCTGGGAGACGAGATGGGATTGGGCAAGACCATCCAGATAATTGCTTTCTTGGCAGGTCTGAGCTACAGCAAGATCAGGACGCGTGGTTCAAATTACAGGCAAGTGCTCTTCCGCAGACTGTCAGTCTGTGGAGCTCGATGAATATTTCATTGGATGTATTGCCATGGAGGAGGGCCCCGTGAATTATTAATGGCATTTCAATTACAATATTCCTTTAATTCTTTTAGCGGGGGACATCAAAGGAAATTTTTTTTACGAGACAATGGAGCTGGAGGGCAGGAAAAATTAAACATGTAACACTCTTAATGAATTCCAGGCATTGATGCTTCATTTTGCAGATGAGCCTCGCCAGTTATTTTGGGTCAATACTATGTCTTAAGGTTATAGAGCACAAATGGATTGCTTACCAATTCAATTATGTTAATATTGATAGTTTACACAGTATGGAATTTTCAATTAGGCGTAATACCTTTAGGTCAACTTATTACGTTTTTACATTAAAATATTTGCTCTGGCAAGAGACCAGTGGACTACTTTCATAGGCAGTCACAGTCTTCTTTGGGATGCTGGAAGTGCAAGTCAAGCGTGAGCAAGGAAACATTCTTGCAAGATCCTTCCTTGGCTCAGCACAGACAACCCACGTTCAAGTAGAGGGAGTTCCCGCTTTCTTTTTTTATACAAGCTGCTCCTTGTTGTCTTCCTCCTCCCACCCCATTCGCCTGGAACATCAAGTATCTGTAGTTATCAATCCAGCAATTGGAACAGTCAGGGGAAAATGTCTTGCAGCCCCTGGAAGCCCAGTGAACATTCGCAAATTCGCTTGCTGATTCAGGTGCCCCTGGCTGCAACGAAAGGGGTTCCCAGCAGCCCCCAAGAAGCTGTTACTTATGCTGTTGTGTGGAGAATTAAGCGAACAGGGCTGTTGCTTAGTGTATCCAAGCCTTAGTCTAAATAAGATAAGATCCTGTCTGGATTTGCATTCCTTGACTTGCAGACTGTGTGGCATGCAGAAGGCACATAGAAACCTGATTGATGCATGTAGTACATTCTATGCACAAGGCTGTTCCAGACTGTTATGCCTTACTGAGTTTCCTCTCTTTGTGGTTGTTGCACAGACGGTAGACTGGATTGAGTTTGTGGCATTTTTTCCTGTGCTGGTAATTATTCCTAGTAACTTTATCTGCTACATCCCTTCATATGCTGTTGCTTTTATTTCTCTACCATGATCGCCCCCTGCCACTGGCTCTTGCAGGCATTATTTTAAAATTGGGATCAGCCTGGTTCTCTAAATTTAACCCGCAGTCCTCTGGTGTTTCTGTGTTTTACTGGTTTAATTGGTTGGAAGGAGAAACCTAGTACAGCTTCCCCAAAACTTTTCATTTAGCGTTGTGGCTGTTATTGACTCCAACTCCTTAGCATCCCCCTTTCCATTGTCTTCTACAGCGTCATCCTGCCATTTAATTTTATAGTTTTGCACCCATTTCATAAAATCATGGAATTGTAGAGTCATCTAGTCCAACTCTTCATTTCTAACTTGAATACAGTTGTTCTGATAGCTCTCATAATGCATGCTGCTTATTTCACGATGCTGTCATCTTGTGATCTCTTCTAGGTTCCAAGGGCTGGGTCCAACAGTGATTGTGTGCCCAACCACAGTGATGCATCAGTGGGTGAAGGAGTTTCATACTTGGTGGCCTCCGTTTAGAGTTGCAATTCTACATGACACGGGCTCTTACACCAATAAAAAGGTACCTGCTCATTCAGGATGCTGCAAATTCAGACCTTCTCTTTCTCTGCTGAATAGGAACAGCTTGCACTTCTTTCTTTCGAAAGTGTCGTGAGAATTTTGTTGCCAGTACTGAAGATAACCCTTGAAGTTTAAGCTTTGCTCCCTCCCTCGCAGTGTTAAATGGAACGCGTGTTTCCCCCCATGAAACACCTTGAGAGTTTTTGCTGCTGCGTGACATTGAGCGAGCTGTATGGTGCTGCGATTCAGCATCAGTGAAAGCCCAGCCCATCAGGTCCTCCATTTTTATGCCCCCCCACTCCTCCCTCCACCCGAAGAATTTAAGGACAAATACAGCACAGAGGGTTTAGCACCTCTGCTATAGGTTCCGTCATACACAAAGGCCACCTTTTTAAAGATACTTATAGGGTTGCTACTTTTATATCAGTGCTTTCGTTCAGCACCAAGGTCTGTGAGTTGGGTGCCCCAGCAAATAGTTTTCTGTGGAACTTGTTGCAGCAAGGTGTCCTGCCTGGGGTTCTTTTTCTAAAAAAAACCCCAAACATGCTCTTTTCTCCCTCTCCCTGCTGCTTCTCCACTCGGAATTGCCCTAGCTTCTGTTGTATATGCGTACATGCTTTCCGTAGTTCAGCCCTTAGATCAGTGATTAGTTAGGCTGGCCTTCCCTGTGCAGCTGGACTTGGCAGCTGATCTCACCATTCCCATGCCCCTTGCAGACTTTACCAGGGTCTTCCCGTCTTCAGGGAGCACTTGCCTAGGAAACCTCCGCAGTGCAACCTCCTGAGTGCTAATCTCGTGAGTTTGGGGGCAACGTTGCAGACGCCTGGGTGAACTCTTGGGCTCTTGAGCATCTTGTTTATTTATCTAGAACGGTTATGGGCCACTTCATATTCCAGAAAGATCTCAAAAGTGGCATGCAAGATAAAAATACAAAATCACGCGCAGCGTTAAATATATTGGAAAACGGGTCCAACAAAATTGCACTATGGTGTGGCTCTTGTAGCTGTAATCATCCTTCTGGAAATGCCCAGGTAAGCATAAAAGTTTGAAGCAGGTAGAAGCACAAAATTGTCGGCGTCTGTCTGATAACGTGATGAAGTGCATTCCACAAAGTAGGGGCTGTAAGAGCAAAAGCTCCACTCTGTTATTGAGAATCATTGCCGCATATAGTGATCAGCGTCGGTGGTGTTTCCATGATACTATTGCACATCATAATTATTTACCTAGACTAATAACTTATTTATTAGTCTGGAGAGATCGAAAACATGAGCCTCAGGCGAATGATGTACAGCAGCGAAGCGGCTGGAGTCTCCACTCTGGGAGCTCGCACATCTGCACTAAGCCCATGGTGAAGCTTGGAGTGACGTGTTGCGATATATACACAAATGGACCAGTCTGATAAATTGTGCTGATAGTTTTCTGAGGTTTAGCTAAGTTGGTGTTGTCACCTCCGAGGATCTCGTTTTATCCGGGAAGCACCGAAACGTGCACAAAGGCGGCTCTGCAAAGATTGTTGTGTATTTAAACACACCCAGACCCCTCATTTTCTCACCTGCAGTTTTCCTCCATCGCTACTGCCCTTTTGCAAGTTAAAACTAAACAAAGCAATTGTACTGTTAGGAGGTTAGCTGGCAGCGGGAGTGAGCCAAGCTGAAAACCAGGCAGATGGGCTAGTCAACCAGCTGGCCAACCAACTAATTCCAGAACTTAAGCATCACATTTTCTGCGGTGATCACAGGAATTGTGGCTTTTTTCCGGGGGGGGGGGGAGTGGGGAATGATTCTTCTAAGCCCGAACACTTCCAGAGTAAAATGACAGAGCAAACTAAGCTCCCTCCAGCTGTTGGTTATCCCTCTGCGGTGGTAAGGGATGGGGGAACGGGAGAGTTGTTTGTGAAGCTGGAGGAAGTGGCTGGGAACAGGGTTTAATTAAACATATGCCATCTTGGTTTTGTGAGTATTCCTTGCAAATACTCACAAAATTCCCTTAGGAGAGGTTTTTTTCAGTATTTACAGAGGGTTGTATCTAACGCCGTGTATACACAGCCCCACTCGCACAACGGACTTCCCTTCCATTTCTCTCCCCATGCGCCATCAAAATCTTCTCCATAGGGTCCTCTGATCCTCTGGAGCATTGTGCAGGGGGTGCTAGGGGAAATTCCATTGCGCAAGTGGACGTCTGCTGCGCCAGCATTGGATAGGACCCAAAGAATTGAATACTGAAGAGAGCAGGGGGCTGTTCACTAGCCCCTGTAAATATTCTCCAATGTTCTACGGACACGGTTTGTTGGCATGCCCAAGAGCTGGGAATTTACTGAACTAAGGTATCTTCTCAGGAGTCTGTTGAGAAAGTTGTAGACAGCACAAAGATTACATGTTCCGTTTATGAGCGCACACCAGTATATTGTTTACATACTTGTACATATGTGCCACAAGCATAGAAACGAGCACCCTGCAAGGCTCTCAAAGGCCACGGAGGGTTTTGCCCACTAGCTTCACTGAAATCAGAGGTGGGGAAGATGTAACACTCCAGGTATTGCCAGACTGTAACTCCCTGACTGTTGATCATGCTGGTGGGACTCGGGGGAGTTGGAGTGCAACAAAATCTGGAAGGTGACCCCATTGGCTACACCTGCTTTTTTCAGCTGGAACTCAGTTCTGGCACCACTCAGATGGGTTCCAGCACCTTTCAGGTGGGTGCCATTGCTATTCTTAGAGAATGAGGTTGGCGTTCATGGTGAATTCAAGCACCTATTTTTCTAGAAAAATAGCACTGCATATACCCAATCCTATTTACCCAACCATTGCTCCCAGCAGCCACCCCAACTAGGTCTTAAAACGGGTAGGACATCTCTCTGATCATTCAGCAGCATTAGCCGTTTGTGAGTATTCAGTTCTCAAAATGTCACATGTGTTGATTCCTGAGATTAAAGCTGTTTGTTTTCATTATTATCTGAAGCCCCTTCCCACCCACTTTCAAAAGGGACCAGTATTCTGTTTAGCTATAGCAGGGTCTCCAGCCTTTGGGTCTCCAGCCGTTTTTGGACTACAACTCCCATCACTCCTAGGTAACAGGACCAGTGATCAGAAGTGATGGAAATTGTAGTCCAAAAAGAGCTGGGGACCCGAGTTTGGGAAAACCTGAGCTGCAGAAAGGATTGTGAGCATGGTGCCCTCCTGGGCTGGGCACCAGCAGAATATGGACATAAAGCTACAAAGGGAGCTTACTATCTGAACAGCTCGGAAGAGGTCAGGCTAAGCAGTAGAAGGGGGCTGAGAAAAGAGATGTCACTACGACAGAAGTCGGAGGAAGAGTGGGGAAAGGATACTGTGGCACCGTAGGGTGGCACTTCTCATTTAGTAGCACACGTCTCTGTGAAATCCTTGACCTCTGTTTTGTTCTCTCACCATTTGTATCTGCTCCCGAAGTGCATAAATCCCTTTGCAGAAACTTCATTAAGTGCAGAGTGAAGGCATAAGGCTGGCATAATTTCAGTGCCAGAAGGCATATTGATGTAAAGTTAAGCAGTTCCTTCTCTCAGTAGCCCTCTCTCTAAAGCAGAGCAGAGCTGAGGTTAGAGTAGCATGTGCAATATTTCTTCAGCCCTTTATTTTTCTTGACAAAACAGATTTTAGAATAGCACACCTACTACATTGACCCTTTCGCTCTGTAGAGTTTAGTATATGCTGTCACAGTCATTGCTGGGTAACCTAGGAGCTCTTCCTTATGTCTTGGGGTGTGGTGGTGGAAGCACGTTCAAAATACACACATGCTAAAAAGCATTTATGCCGTAAGGTAGAGGGGGAATTAGGGCACCAAACTATTTCCCTTCTTCCACAAAATCATGTGTCTCATTACAAAAGTTAAAGCTGTTGTGGGATTGCTCTGGCTTTCACCCGCGCACCTGCAATTTTAGCTACCATCCTCATTTAACCTGACGATAGAAGCTGAAAACCTGACTGTTTTTCCATCCCAGATTCTGGCTACTTCATAATCCTTAGTCTTATCCCATCCTGCTTTTCTGTGTCAGAAGTGATTGAAATGGCTGTACAGTGGTACCTCGCAAGACGAAAAACGCGCAAGATGAAAGAGTTTTCCGTTTTTTGAGTCGTTCCGCAAGACAAATTTCCCTATGGGCTTGCTTCGCAAGACAAAACATCTTGCGAGTTCTTGCGAGTTTGTTTCCTTTTTCTTAAAGCCGCTAAGCCGTTAATAGCCGCTAAGCCGTTCATAGCCGCTAAGCTGCTAATAGCCGCTAAGCCGCTAATAGCCGTGCTTCGCAAGACGAAAAAACCGCAAGACGAAGAGACTCGCGGAACGGATTAATTTTGTCTTGCGAGGCACCACTGTAAAAGGCTGTACTTGTGGAAATTGAATTTTAAGAGAAGAAAATATTAAAAGCCCTCGCCTGTGATGTTAGGAGGAAGGTATGTGATTGTCGGTCAGTTCCTGGGTAGAAATGGGCAACGGTGAGATGAAATGCGGAAGCAGACGCGTCCTTAGAGCACAACATTGAATATGCTTATAAATTATCGGAGAGTACTGTACCGGGGTGGAGCACGGGCTCCCTCTGAGCTCTGCAAATCCCTTTCCCTTTACAGAACTCAACAGACTTTCGTGTGGCAAAGCTTACATCACCTTAACCTGAACTGGGGGAAGTGGTCGGTGATGAATTGCCTTTCTGTGTTTTTCCTTCATTGTCAGCACAAATCCTTGTTTAATAAAAGATTTGGCTTGAAGGAAATTTTAATTAATTACAGGTTCAGTAAATCCTGAGTAGGACTCTGCTGTGCTGTGTCTACAGTGAATGGCCTTCATGTGCCTTGTGTTTTTACTCCTGTTCTCTCTGCTGCCTGACAGTGTGATTTATGGCTGTTGTTTTCTACCACTACACTGTTTGCCCTCTAGGAGGGATTGGTCTCCTGAGCCCCCATAATAACAGGAGCACTTTCACAAAACATCTTTTAATGACAACATTGTAGCAGCCTTCTGTAAGTCAGGCTAATTGCAGACATACCCTATTAATTGCAAAATCTAGGAGAGGTTACATATTTTACAAGCTTTTAATTTGAAATCGCCTGAGATGATTTGTCTTAAGCGTTTGAGTAGAGATGCCTGTAGTATTCTGCAGTAGACCATTGCTAGGAAATGGATGCAATGAATGTGGGTTGCAGTGGGGGCTTAAAAATATCAGATTTTACTATAGGGGCAAGAGAGTCTGTTTTTTACCTCCATAGTAAACTGAATCTGTTAATTTCATTAACTAGTATTCATACTTCCTTTCTCCTTTTGTAAGGAAATACGATTCCTTACAAAAATAGACATTTGGCATTAGAGATATTTTCTAGCGGTATCAAATTCAATAACTGTTCATGAAAGTTAGTCTCCTTTTAAAATAAATGTCCCCCCCCCTTTCTGTTAAAAAAGACATTTTTAAAAAAAATTAAGTCCTAGTCTGTTCGTTCCTCAGGAAGTTGTAAGGGGAGGAAGAGGTGATAGTGACACAGCAGCAAATCAAGTCGATGTAGCACAGCAAGTTCTCCATTTGCTGCTCTGCTATATTCATAGTGCATTATCAGTGCTTTGTAGTTCCCTATTGTCACTCGCTCAACTCTATGTGAGACAGCCCAGAATCCTTACTTGCATACACGATGCTGAAACCAAAGTAGGTGTCTTAACTTACAGTGGTCATGCTTTTTTTAGGGAAGGGGAAGAGATACAATTGAATTTGTTAGTGCCTTAACTCATACCTTGGAATGGAGGATTGTTTGGTCCTAGATTTGGCTTTTCGGGACTTGCTATTTTTCCCCTTGCAATATCAGAATGAAACATGTTTATTTTAATGCGTGCTTAAGTCCTGTGACAAGTGTTGCCGTGTTAGTGCTGCCTGGGACATTGATTATCCAAAACAGTACAGTGGTGCCTCGCAAGACGAAAAGAATCCGTTCTGTGATTCTCTTTGTCTAGCGGTTTTTTCGTCTTGCGAAGCAAGCCCATTGACAGATTAGCAGATTAGCGCTTTTAGCAGCTTTTAGCGTCTTATCAGCTTATCGGATCAGCTGATAAGTGGCTTAGCGGCTTAGAAAAAGTTGGGGGGAGGGGGAAAAACCCGCAGGAACTCGCAAGACATTTTCGTCTTGCGAAGCAAGCCCATAGGAGATTCGTTTTGCGAAGCACCTCCAAAATGGAAAACTCTTTCGTCTAGCGAGTTTTCCGTCTTGCGAGGCATTCGTCTTGCGGAGCACCACTGTACTTTCTTTACGGACTCTCATAGTTTCAGTAATGGACAACGTATTGTTCTCTTTGCAGGTAAAACTGATTCAGGAAATTGTAGCATGTAGTGGCATTCTGATAACCTCCTACTCTTACATTCGCATGCTGCAAGATAACATCCATGGTTACGGTTGGCATTATGTGATTCTAGATGAGGGACATAAAATTCGGAATCCAAATGCTGCAGTCACGGTTGCTTGCAAACAGGTAAGACTTTTTAAAAACAAAAGCATTTTGATTGGTTAAATTAGTGATAAACTTGATCTTAATGCTTACTTCACGCTTAGGCCATGTTTCAAAGACTTCGTGTCATGTGTAAATTGCTGGTGGAATTTGCACTTTTCTGTGTTTTATTATGACATGGATACGCTTCTCCCTGCATTTACAGTTCTGCACTCCTCATCGAATCATCTTGTCTGGATCACCAATGCAAAACAACCTAAAAGAGCTGTGGTCCCTCTTTGACTTCGTATTTCCAGGAAAACTAGGAACACTTCCTGTCTTCATGGAGCAATTTTCTGTTCCAATAACCATGGGAGGCTATTCCAATGCCTCTCCAGTTCAGGTAAAGGATGCAATTCGCAGAAAATTGAAAAAAGCTCAGTTCCAGGCCATGTTCTAACACAGTCACTAAATGTCCTATCATCTCCTGGACAGTTAACATTAAAAAAATAAAACAGTAAACAACAAAGAGAATCCTAAAAATTGTGCAGAATAAAACCACAATTCAAAACTAATTAAATAAGACTTAGATCTCCGGCTAATGAAGACGTGCTATTACTACTATTATTTACTTGATTCTTAATTGTGCCCTTCATTCAGACAATCCAAGGCTGAGTTTACATATAACAGACAATAAAAACTATTGCATACAAAATACAAAAATCAGGTAAAAATTAACAAAAGTGCTAATAGGCACTAAAAAAAACATTGAGCCATCATAACATAGTGACTGAATGTCTTACCTCGCCCCCTGCCAAAGAGCTGGGCAAACAGGTATGTCTTCATTTGCTACTGAAAAGGTAAATGATGTTTGTGCCAGATGACCCCCCAGAAGGATGCATTTCAGAGATGGTGCCACCATCAAGAAGACCCCGTCCCACACTGCTGTCCCACAAACTTCATCTGATGATAGAACCACAGGAGCCCTCCCCTATTGATCTAAATGAATGAGCAGGATGATATAGAGAGCCTTATTAATTCCAGACTGACCACATAAGGCCATCCACCATTTAGTACATGAAGAAATGCAAGAGAATTACTGGATAGCATAATATACAAAGGCAGATTCTATAGCAGGGTGTCTTAGGCGCAGTGACCAGTATCCAAGCAATCACTCACATGCTTCCAAGCAGAGGTTTTGCCAAGGGAGCGGTGAACTTGTACTCTTAACAGCAAGGCCCACGTCACTTGACAAACCGTTTCTGAACACAGTTTGGAGTCACACCAAAGTCCTTTTTAAAATGATGTCCGGTGGAGTTGATATTCTTTTTCCCACCGAGGACAGGAAAGGGGTTTTCAACTTCACTTAACTTCATTCAGTTTCTCAGATTGCTCACAGTTATGGACTTGATTGGTCGACTCACCCAGTCTGCTGATTTTGAATTCTTTAGACACTTCCCCACCCCCAATCTCTCTTTGTAAACTCACATGTTCCTGCAAGGCCATTTTTGGTTGTTTTCCAGATGTCCACGCTCCTCACTTTGAACTCACAAACCTGTGTAATTCGGCCTACCTTGGGCTTCTCCTCAATATAGCGAACTTCCTACCTTAATTTTGGGTGACCCTATTTTGATTCCAGCTGCACTGCTGGAGGGGATGGCACATGTTCAAGTGGGGTTTGCTGCAATTCTATGTAGTTTTTATTTTTATGTCCTTTCAAATAAATTCCACCAACTAATTTTAAAGTGAATGGAGAATGATTTGCTGTTAGTTTAGATCTGTGGTTCCCAACCCCCACAGGGGGGCAATTTGATTTTTAAGGTGGGCAACAGTTA
The DNA here is from genome assembly GCF_965113315.1 of Podarcis vaucheri. Lineage (NCBI taxonomy): Eukaryota > Metazoa > Chordata > Lepidosauria > Squamata > Lacertidae > Podarcis > Podarcis vaucheri. The sequence continues at coordinate 94,936,427 of NC_138763.1, read as the reverse complement.
ATGGCCTTTTAGGCTTCCTCCACGTGAATAGGAGTTCACTTTTTGAATAAGAAGAATTATATGTCAGGGGTGGGGGTGGATCAGGAATTTAGAGATGCTTAGGTGGGGCATGGCCCAAAGAAGATTGGGAACCACTGGTTTAGATGCAGCTGGTGCCCGTATGAGGTTTTTTTAATGTACATGCAAACAGACATAATAAGTGTGCAAAATATCAGCATGATAACCTACCCAAAGTTTTCACTAACCGGTGAAGTATTTTATCTTCCAAAGTACATTAAAATAAATATTCAGTGTGGTGCACTGGTTGGAGTGTTGGACAGACCAGGAGAACCAGGGTTAGGATTTCTAGTCAATCATGAAACCTAACAGGTAACCTTTAGGTCAGCGTACTTTGAGCCTATCCCACGTCACAGTTGTTTTTGCGAGAGGATAAAATGGAATAAGCCCCATGCGTATTATGCTGAGCTCTTAGTGAGAAGTTTGGGGTAAAATGTGGAAAGCAAGTATGATTAATAAACTAGCATTGGTGTTGTTTTTTCCCTTTCAAAAGGTAAAAACAGCATATAAGTGTGCTTGCATTTTACGGGACACAATTAATCCCTATCTGTTGCGGAGAATGAAGGCGGATGTTAAAATGAGCCTGTCACTACCGGAGAAAAATGAGCAGGTATTGTTTGACTCTATATTTTGCACCCCAAAATTTATCTGAGAGGCTGCAAAATTATCTGAGAGCCAGTGTGGTGTAGTGGTTAAGAGCGGTAGTCTCGTAATCTGGGGAACCGGGTTCGCGTCTCCGCTCCTCCACCTGCAGCTGCTGGGTGACCTTGGGCCAGTCACACTTCTCTGAAGTCTCTCAGCCCCACTCACCTCACACAGTGTTTGTTGTGGGGGAGGAAGGGAAAGGAGAATGTTAGCCGCTTTGAGACTCCTTAAAGGGAGTGAAAGGCGGGATATCAAATCCAAACTCTTCTTCTTCTACACGTGAAGTTATGTGTCAGGGGTTCAGGAGCAGAGGCGAGGGCAAGGGAGGAAACAGAGAGCGAGGGGGAGGAGGCAGAAGAAAAGATGAGTGATGACGACGACCCGAGATCTCCGAGTCTTTCCAGTGAATCGGAAGATTCACAAAAAGGAGCACCAGTGGCCAGGGCAAGGGGGGAGACTAGGGGGACACCCCAGGAAGATAGAGCCAGAGGGGACTCAGAGGGGAGCAGTTGGAAATCGGGACCAGCGTCACCGCCAGAGAGCAGGGAAGAGGAAGGGCGCCAGGGATCAAGCGCTGGCAGCTCACAACAGGAGGGAGGGCACGAGTCAGGAGTGGCCACGCCTCCATCGGGGAGCGAAGAGACGGTTAAACGGAAGGTGGAAGGTTGGGCGCGCGCGCCAAGTTCAAATGCACAGGAAGGTGGCGCAGTAGGCAGCCCGGAAAGGGAGCCAGGTCCTAAAGCCCGGCGCAAGGAGACAGGAGGGTCCGGGGGGTCAGCGTCAGAAGAATCCCGGAAGGAAGAGACCCCGGGGGGCAGAGGGACCCAGAGGAGAACAGTCAGGCGGAAAAGGTGGAGCAGGGCTAGGGTATTAAGTTGGTGCACAAGGGGCGGAGACTCAGACGGAGCTTCGCCGATCTAAGCATAAGACGTAGCGTTGCACGCAGCAGCTTGAGAATGGAGACTGTAACTCAATAAAGACTTTTATTTAATGGTCGCTGGCTAGCGTGATCCTCTGTGAGCTAGGATCTGGAAGCAACCCTGACATTATGCTTTGAGCAGCTCACTGTGTGTCTACGGTCGGAAGTCACAAGGATAACCATAGTACTTTGCCCCACTTGCTTTCCTGTTGCTTCCTCGTAACACACTTCCACCAATTTAATGAATTCTGACCTCGTAGTAAAAGATTTGGGTTGTACCCAATGCTGCTGTTCCATTCATGCAACAGACGTCTGCTTCTAACGATGGAACTTCCCCTTACTCCGCCCTGAGAAAGGTTGGGGTTTTTTTGCAATATTTCTTTTCTTGTCGGATCTAAGCTTATTTGGGTACTTTAAGAACATGAAATAAATTATGTATAACTGTGTTGCAGCACAGGCTGATATTAGCAAGCAGGAGAACTCTGCAGAACTCACAATATAGAATTAAGTAAGATTTCCCCTTGAGGACCAAGGGTGAGGAAATTTTATGTTGTGGCTGTGACTCGTGACTTTTAACAGATGATGAGCCCAGGGGCTGGGAAAGTCTCCACAGAGATGCTAATCCCTGCGATAAAAGCAAAACCTATGCCAGTTCATAGATCGTGAGCTCCTTGGGGAAAGATCTGTATTTTTCATTCATGTTAAGTATAGCTCCATACTTTCTACATGTAATAATGTCTGCAGTGTCTCTTTTTTAGGTACTCTTTTGCCGTTTGACAGATGAGCAGCACCAAGTATACAAAACGTTTATTGATTCCAAAGAGGTTTATCAGATTCTCAACGGAGACATGCAGGTCAGTGCAAAGAAAGAAATTGGCATGCCAAATAGCACGAAAGGAAAAAGTTCATCTTTTCCATTTGCTGTCAAACAGCTTAGCAGAGCACTAGCAGAGGGTTAGTTAGTAGGCATGAGAAGTTAACAGAACTGACAACATAGCATATTTACCTTTATAGTTTTCAAAGAAGTCCTTTAAATTCAGGCTGGCCAATGTCTTCAGTCTAAGGAGCTGCATTTTCATATACCGTATTTTTTGCACCATAACACTCACTTTTTTCCTCCTAGAAAGTAAGGGGAAATGTCTGTGTGTGTTATGGAGGGAATGCCTACGGGTGGCATGTCTACGGATTTTCCTCCTCTAAAAACTACGTGCGTGTTATGGTCGGGTGCGTGTTGTAGAGCGAAAAATATGGTAGCTCATATGTCTCAGTGAAAACAAGCACTGTAGGAAGAGAAGTAGAGGAGTGGTGGTGGAATTGAAAGAGGGAATTCTGCAGCCAGTACCTTTGGCAGTGCATAACTTATTTGGCATGATAATTATAGTAGTTTTACTGAGGGAGAAATCAACGTCTCTCGTAGGCCTGGGAGATGTATCAGTGCATTGCCTGAAACCGGTTTAAGGTTAAAATTGTGAGAGCGATTTCAGAATTTCCAATCTGGCAATGTATCGCGAGTTCCTGCTTGTGCCAGCGGCATTGCGCACTTCAATAGGCCACCTGATGCTTGCCCAATTTTTTATTAGTGTTTTTTTAACGTATCATTTTCAACACTAATTAAACATACTTTTACATCTTATTCAAATTTTTGACTTCCATCAATCCTGTCTGAAAATTTTTCAATCTAATCTTTCAGTATGCATTTCTTATCTTCCCTATTGCATTTCAAACTCATAACCAATATCTCTATCTTTCTCTACTTTGTAACACTTCATATATTTCTCCTTACAAAACTTCTTGTAGTCCTACTAGCGTAATTTGTTGATTACCGTTGCTCTTCAAATAATTCATATACTTCTTCCAATCTTCTGTAAATCTCTGGGCCCGCAGGTTTCGAATCCTTCCTGTCATTGTGTCCAATTCTGCATAGTCCATTAATTTCGTCTGCCATTCTTCTTTCGTTGGAATTTCTTCTTGTTTCTATTTCGCCTCCTCCCTCCTTGCACCAAGCGGAATGGGTGGCTCCTGGTAGCCACTTCTTGAGCAGCAAGCGGCTGTCGTCAGGACGAGCCACAGCTGGCGGTTCCAAGGAGACTGGCAGCTCCGCAGTGCCGCGCCATGCCATGCGGTACCCAGGCTTATAGGCTCCGCCCCGGGCAGCACTGCCTGCTCAGCCTCACCAGGAAGAGGCAGAAGTTGCGCACAGTGACACAAATCGTCTGCATGGCCAGCAGCTGCCTTTTCCCTCCCCGCTTTCTTTCCTCCTCCCAGATACCATCATATACTGCAAAGTTTAGCTGGTGATATGTTACGATATAAGAGCCCTAGTCTCTTGTTGAAAAGCTTCTTCCAGTGGCTGCTTGCTTTCATTCTGATCTGTTATGCTGGCTTAAATGTGGAAGGACCGGAACATGCAGAGAATAAACATTTGGCTGTCCTCCGTGTAGATTTTCTCCGGATTGGTGGCCCTGAGAAAGATCTGCAACCACCCAGACCTCTTTTCCGGTGGTCCTAAAATTTTGAAGGGTGTCCCTGATGAAGAATTGAAGGAAGAAGACCATTTTGGATTCTGGAAGCGTTCTGGGAAAATGATAGTTGTAGAGTCTCTGCTGAAAATATGGCACAAGCAAGGCCACAGAGTACTTCTCTTTACTCAGTCTCGGCAGGTAAGTCACGCTTTGCATCTTCTCTGTCTAAAGTCCACAGCTGTGACCTGGTGCTGCACGCTAGAAAGTTGCCTGCAGAATCCTCCCAGAAAGCAATGTTTTAAAGCCAAGGGGCAAGGTTCTGTGTAGTTCTGATCAACATACCTGGGGGATATGCACAAATGTTTTCGTTTATATTTTCAAATAAATACATGATAACAATACAGTGGTACCTCGGTTTACGAACTTAATCTGTTCCAGGAGTCCATTCTTAAACCAAAGCTGCTGTTAAACCAAGCATAGCTGTCAAGCATCCCTTATTTGGCGGGAAACTCCCTTATCCCAGTGCCGTGTCCCACTGCTGTCCCTTATTGATGATGTCCCTTAAATTTCCCGGGTTTCAAAGGAAGCAGCTCCTCTCCCTGCTGGCCAGGGAGGAGGGAGGCTCCAACTGTGCTGCTTGGCTGCGTTGCTCACCCAATAAGGAGTCTAGGAATGACTGGGAGGTGGAGCTTGCATGCCTTGTGCCAATCAAATTGGCCGTGTTGCCTGGGGACTCGCCTTTGCTCAGCGCTTCCCAGCGGAAAGGTGACGGTGGTTTTCCTTGCTGCATCCCCTTTGCCGGGTTGCTGCGCTGTGGGAACCACCGCTTGAGACTTCATTTGGCTGCTGGCTGGGCTTTCTGCCTTTGGCTCGGAGGGGCTCAGAAGTTGAACATACCTGTGACCAGAAAATCCCTTATTTTGGCTGCTGATCCCTTATTTTCGAGGCTGCTGGTTTTCGAGGCTCCCTTATTTTCAAATCTGTAAGTTGACAGCTATGAGACCAAGGCATGCTTTCCCTAATGAAGCCTTCCATTCGTAAATGGAGGTAAAGTTCGCTAAACCGGAACACTACTTCCGGTTTTGCGAAGTTTGTATACAAAATAGTTCGTAAACAGGGCTGTTCTTAAACCGAGGTGCGGTTGGTGCTGTGGTCTAAACCACAGAACCTGGGGCTTGCCCATCAGAAGGTCAGCCATTCAAATACCTGCGACGGGTGAGCTCCCATTGTTCGGTTCCTGCTCCTGCCAACTTAGCAGTTCGAAAGCTCGTCAAAGTGCAAGTAGCTAAATAGGTACCGCTCCGGCGGGAAGGTAAATGGTATTCTGGTTCGCCAGAAGCGGCTTAGTCATGGTGGCCACATGACCCAGACGCTGCGGACAGATGTCAGCTTCCTCAGCCGGTAAAGCGAGATGAGCACCGCAACCCCAGAGCCGTCCGCGACTGGACTTAACAGTCCAGTGCCACTGTACTAAGAAAAATAAAAATAACAGGGTACAATTTAGCAAGATACGTAGTAGATAAATAGATGCAAATTTCCAACATATAACCACCTAAAGAATTCACATAGAAATGCATATGCCCATTGCTTCCAATACATAAAATATTTCACAATATTCTCAACAATGTGTGTGGATTTACATTTTCTTGCACTTCTTACACCTATTTTCAATGATGAAAACTAGATTTTTCAACAAAGAGATAAGATTGCCTCACCTTTATGACTCTGTTGATCAGTTTTACCATTCCAATGTTGGAGTCCTTTTCCCTCCCCTCCCCCCCAAATTATAACAAATAGTTGCTCATGCCACTGTCAACATATATTGAACAATTTCCCTGACACCAAGCCTTTAATATACCTAAATAAGATAGCTATTAATTTGATTAACTGGTATTTTTTAAAAAAATAAGAGTAAAAGTGAATCTTCCATTTTTAAGTCCATTAGATAGTAATCAGGTTTTGGTAAGAGCATTCCCTACTCTAATTTCAGTTGCACATACCAACTTTGGTTAGACCTGGATTTTAATTTGTGGCTGAAAAATGTCCTACTTAGAACCTGCTTTGAATTTATTAGGCATGGGCGGGCAGAAACAATTTCTGTACGAGAGAAGTGTTTAAATGTATTTTTCTGTTTTTATATTGTAAACCACCCTGTGATCTTTCGATGAGTGGCAGTATAGACATTTAATAAGTCATCATCATCATCATCATGATTTCTCCCATTAGTTTTTATGCTGTACAGTGACTGTTTTGATTTTGTTTTCCTGCTCAGCATAAATCTTTCCCCCCCTCAATTTTGCAGATGCTGCACATTCTCGAAGCGTTTCTAAAGGAGAGAAGCTATTCCTATCTCAAGATGGATGGCACCACAACAGTGGCATCACGGCAACCCCTTATTGCAAGGTTTAATGAGGTAAGAAACTCTGGATCAGCCAGGTGGTCTCTGATTTTCATTGGAGAAGCATGGAATTTAGCATTCAGTTTCGTAAGAAGAGCAAGACTCAGATGAAAAGACTTGTAGGAAACTTCTGGAGCTATACACAGGTGCAACATGCCCAACACATTTTGAATGAGGGATTACTCAAAATAACAAAACATTTACCAGGTTCCGATATTATTATTATTATTATTATTATTATTATTATTATTATTATTATTATTGCTGTTGTTGTTGCTGCTGCTGCTACATAACAGGAAAGGATGAGATTCGAAGATGCACCAATATTTAAAATTAAAGTTACAGTGGTGCCTTGGTTCTCAAACAGCTTAGTTGTCGAACAAATCAGCTCCCAAACACTGCAAACCCAGAAGTAAGTGTTCCAGTTTGCGAACATTTTGCGGTAGCCAAACATCTGACGTGGCTTCCAACTGAGTGCAGGAAGCTCCTGCAGCCAATTGGATGCTGCGCCTTGGTTTGCGAACAGTTTCAGGATTCAAACGGACTCCCAGAACGGATTAAGTTTGAGAACCATGGTACCACTGTACTGTGATTATTATTTATCACTTACAAAGCTCCTAAATAGTTTTAAAAACTGCATAAGTTGCCCACCCACCCACCCTTGGAATTTCAAGCCTGGCAGGGTTTAAATTTAGTTTCACAGTTCAGACGGAAGAATGAATGAAGGTTTTCCTATTCTGTTCAGTTCTAATGGTTCCCATGTCACAACAATTATTTGATCAGCTTATAATAATTCTTAGCACTTGAACTTTGCAGATGTGTGGCCTTTCTCCTTCGAACGTACACGCAAATAACTATGTTTGCTGTATGTGAATCACAGGTGTAAATTAGTTTTAGCTTTATTTTAGTGGAATTTGTTCCCAAGTAAAAACGTTTAGGATTTTACAGCCTTGGGCAGCTAAGAAGCACGTTCACTGCATCCATAGGCTGGAAAGACCTACAAACGCATTTTAAAACTTTTCCTAAATGTGGCTTGTGGTGTATGTATTTACAGGACGAATCCTTATTTGTATTCCTACTTACCACTCGAGTTGGTGGGCTTGGTATTAACTTGACGGGTGCAGACAGAGTGATTATTTATGACCCCGACTGGAATCCCAGCACAGACACTCAGGTAGGTTTCATGGAAAAGAATATTAAATCTGAGATGTACCTTTATAAATAAGCCAGTTCAACATCTGCCTTGAGCCAGGATGTCTTAACTTCGACCATTCAGAAGCATGCAAGGCTCAGGATGTTGAGCTGCTGTGGTTTTCCAGTCTGCACATCCATGTTGAAGGTGTTTTAGCCAAATGTGCTTAGAACCACTCACATCTCTTCCTTTAGAAAACGTAGCTCTGGGAATCCTGGTCCAGTTCTTAATCACAGCACAGATGGAGCAGGATTTACCATATTTTTCACTCTATAGGATGCACTTTTCGCACAATTGAGGGGAAATGTGTGTGCGTCCCATGGAGCGAATGCAGGCTCCTTAGCTTCAGCAATAGCAACGCTAAGCCTCCGAAGCGCAGAGAGAGTGCTCCCTCTGCAATCCAGAGGCTTCCCGTTGCTTTCGCTGAAGCCTGGAGAGCAAGAGTTATCGGTGCACACCGACCCCTGTTGCTCTCCAGGCATCAGGGATAGCCGCCTGAAGGCCTTCGGAGCGCAGCGCAAGCTCCCGCTGCATTCTGGAGGCTTCAGGTTCCTTTCGCTAAAGCCAGGAGAGTCTTGCTCTCCCGACTTCAGCAAAAGGAACCCGAAGCCTGAGGAGCGCAGCGGGAACTTGCGCTGCGTTCGGAAGGCTTCAGGGATAGCCGCGCACAGCCCCTCCGGCAGGAAGAGGCTGCACGCGGCTATGGCTTTTTAGCCCCGCACAGCCTCTCCCGGCAGGGAGAGGCTGTGCGGGGCTAAAGAGGAAGCCAAAACAGCGAGCGGGATCCATCCCGCTCGCTGTCTTGGCTTGTGCCATAGCCGCGTGCAACCCCTCCGGCAGGGAGAGGTTGCGCGCAGCCTGTACACTGCTCTTTGGGGCTGGGAAGGGGAATAAGATTTTTTTCTCTTGATTTCCCCCTCTAAAAACTAGGTGCGCCCTATGGTCCGGTGCACCGTAAGGAGCGAAAAATTCGGTAATTCTCTCCCTCTGAACTATTTTCATGCCAAAAATTGGCTCTGTTACATGCTCTTGAGAAGGTAAATAGCAGTTTTGGGTAGGAAGGCAGCAAAGTGAGAAGGATGAACGCACCTTCCTCTACAGTATTGATATGGATTTGGGGCCACATGCCTGCTTCTTTTTCTAAAGACGGCAATGTGGCTGCTTTTAAGCACATTAGTTAAGGTTTTTGATTTGGTCTGGCTCCCGGAATGTTGTGTCTGAAAATGCCGTTTGCAAAACACTTCTTTGTATTCTAGGCTCGCGAACGTGCTTGGAGAATAGGCCAGATGAGAGAAGTAACCGTGTACAGACTTCTTACTGCTGGTACTATCGAAGAAAAGATTTACCACAGGTGAGTGGCACACTCGCATTGACTTGCGAGTGTTTCACCAGGTGCAGCTCTGAGGAACAGCATTTATTTGTATTTTGCTGGGGGTTTTTCCCCTGCTGTGAAACTTAAAGCAGTGTACGACGGGTTCTCAGGCAGCCTCCCATCCAGGCACTAACCAGGCTCAAACCTACTTAGCTTCAGCCGTTTTGCTGCATCATGTTCTTTTTCAGCCCATGCCGACAACATGTGCAACACAACAACATGTGCAAGGAGAAATTCCAGCCGTGGATGGGGGATAGGGCTGGGGGAAAGGGGTATGTCCTGGCTTGTGTGTCACCATTTGTGCTAAGCAAGGAGCTTAGTGGCAGGACAGGGGCTACTTGGAAGTGCATGCTGCTTGTGTATATCTTGGTGAGTGCAGCTACTACATAGCTACAAAATGTTCAGTTTAGAGGCTGAACACAAAGCACATCGCACACAAAGGAAGGTCTTTGGAGACATGGGAAAGAGAAAAGGTGTCCTTTCATTCCTCCCTTCAAAACCACCCCACCCTATCCCAGAACGGATCAACAGTTTAAAGTAACTGAGAATCTGCTGTAAGTTTGTATGGAGCATAGATCACTTCCAAGCCAGAATTAGGGACCTATCTCAAACTGTAATATCTGCGAATTAGGCTCAGTAACAACCATAGTTTGTCTGATTTAGATGTCACAGTAAATAGAATTATCATGAATCTATCTAGAAGCTGAGGAGGAGCCTTATTGCTGTTGTTGGCATCCCTCTGTCAGTGGAGTGCACCTCCGCGGGTGAAGTCAAACTGCTGCGTTAGCAGTATGGAGGTCCTGGACTGCCCAGACGACAGGACCCCTCTCTTGGCCTCACTGACGTGGTGTAAAGAAAAGAAAAGCAATACGTTCTGCAGCATATTCCTGGTGTCCTAACCAATGGTTTGGCTGTGACATCTAAGCCAGGCCAATGCACAGCCACAGCTTGTAGGTTTGACACAGGAGACTAAGGTTCAAGTCCTGAAGAAGTTGTTTTTATTCTAACCAGCCTCTAAGCTTTTAAGATCATCACACTTGCCCCCTCTAGGCTGGAGTTTGCTTGGTTCTTTTATTATGAGATGCTGGGATGCAAATGTACCAGGAAAATGTTGGCTCTGTATCAGGAAGCCCCTGAAGCAGGTACTATGTGGGTGACTAGTGTGAATTTAGTGTTAAAAGTTATCATTGATAGGCTTAATGACGAGCATAGCTCCCCTCAGTTCCATATCCTCACTCCCCTCGAGTTTTTCTTTTAATATTACCATCTCTCTTGCCTTCAGAGAGCCAGTGTGGTGTAGTGGTTAAGAGCAGTAGATTCGTAATCTGGTGAACCGGGTTCACTTCCCTGCTCCTCCACATGCAGCTGCTGGGTGACCTTGGGCTAGTCACACTTCTCTGAAGTCTCTTAGCCCCACTCACCTCACAGAGTGTTTGTTGTGGGGGAGGAAGGGAAAGGAGGATGTTAGCCGCTTTGAGACTCCTTTGGGTAGTGATAAAGCAGGATATCAAATCCAAACTCTTCTCTTCTTCAGGAACTGAAGCAACTTTTATTATAGCTTGTTGGACCCTCTGCCAAACTTCTTACTGGATTTAGCTTTCTTTCTCCCTTCCTCCTCTTTTATGGGGATTTCCTTTTTGTTTGTATTTTCTGCTGTGGATAAACAGTGTCTAGTGGAATATATCTTTGGTGTGTCATGAGATTAAGTGCAGAAAACTCATATGGTTAGCAGTTTGTGAATTGCTTAAAAGTTACCAAAGCAACTCGGAGCATCCATGTGAAGCGTGCTGCACTGTGTAATTTTTCCCTGGGGTAAAATTTGCATTGTTTAGTGCTTTGAACAGAAAGCTATGAATATCTTAACACAAAATTCTGTGGGTTTTTTCCAGACAAATCTTCAAACAGTTTCTAACAAATAGAGTGTTGAAGGATCCGAAGCAGAGGCGCTTCTTCAAATCAAATGACCTCTATGAACTCTTTACGTTGAGCAGCCCAGATGGGGCACAAGGGACCGAAACCAGCGCTATATTTGCAGGTATGTCTGATGAGGAATTGTAGCATCTGCACAACAAAACATGGGATAGCAACAGCCAGTGATTTTCTGTGTAATTCGTTTCAGGCACTGGCTCTGACGTTCCAACACCCAAATGGCAGTTAAAGCGTAAAGCTGTGAACTTAGCTGGCGCTTCTAAGCGACGGCACCGCCTTGCAGGGCGTACATCACCCACAAGCACCAGGCTGCCAGATTCCTTCTCCGAAAGACAGCGTGTAAGTTCACCTACTACAGCAGCAGAACCAGATGAAAGAGTCAAGCACAGCACAGAAGAGTCTCCTCGGATTTGCAGTCCTCCCAAAAGCGATGCTCGGATGACGTCAGCTGTTCCTACAGATCCATTGAGCGGAGTGGAAGAGAAACCTTTAGGATCAGGTGATGAGGGAGCGCAGTTGGAGAAGAAAGAAGCGCCCGAGAACCTGGGATGTTTGGATTCCTATCCAGCTGGTGATACAAGCGTATTTGTTGAAAGTCGGCGTGATCTCGTACATGAGAAAAATAGCCATTGCCAGGCGCAGGATGGGAATGAGGAACCGGAGAATAATTGCAGCAAGCACACCTCAAAAACGAAACATCACAAGCACAGGCCACGGAAGCGGAAACATTCTCGGGATGCCAGATTTGAGGGTCAGCGGATTCCTCACCTTGTGAAGCAGAGAAAGTACCGAAAGGAGGACAGCGAGGAAGAAAAGCATCCCAAGAAAGTTGAGGATTATGTTTTGGAGAAGCTTTTCAAAAAATCAGGTAACTCTCTCCTTGTGCAGAATTTAGCCTGGCCCAGGCCCAGAAGGTCCATTGCGGATGGCAGCGTGTGCCACCTCTGCTAAAACATCTGCACTGCCAGATGTTACCAACGAGGTTTGAGGTTCTTGTGTTAATAGACAAAGCCCTGAACAACGTGGGCCCAGGATACTTTAAGAACCCACTGAGATTAGAAGTCACCCCAGAACTGGCCCTACTAAACATCTTCCAAGACAATAATGCCCATTCACAACACAAAGAACTCATAACCCACCTACTTTCAACATCCAGAAGCATCATAGCCAGACACTGGAGAGATCTGTCAGGAGTAAGCATAGACCAATGGTATCAAATAGCATGGGAAACAGCCTTATTAGAAAAACTAACCAACAAACTGAAACTGACACGGGGACAAATAGAAGAAGGCGCCTTCACCCTAGTATGGTTACCCTTTATCACATACACAGCCCAACAAGACAACAAGAACCCGCCAACAGCATACAAATCAATCTGGCTAACCTAATCCAAACGCGCACGCTCACACACAAAAACAAATTCCACTACAGCCAATCAACACTACCTCTCAGATATTAATTATCTGTTAATTAGATGCTTTGGATCAAGGCTGGCGTGGTAATTACTAGGATGTTATCTCATCAACCCTCTCTTACATATTTATCACCCCATGACAAATAGTAGCCTAGGTAGAAATCATTTGGTAATATTTGGGGAGTTTCAGGGACCTTCCAAGCTAGGCTAGGGTCATTGAGCAAAAGTTTTTCTTCCCGTAAAAGAGGTACGGGAAATCTTCAACAAAGTTGTTTAGTTGTTGTACTTATCTCTTCTGTTTTGTTAATCGTGGTATTGTAGAGTGCTAATCTTTAGCACTTAGAGCTGTTGTTTTAGATTGAAAAATGTCTCAAGGATTACTGTAAGCTTAGTCCTGTGGCTGCACCAGAAAGAAATTCCTGGGAGCGCACAGAAGGGGCAAAGTATATTTCTAAGTGGGCTAAAGAGAGAAATTGCAGCATATGTTAATGACAGAGGTTCAGAAATGGGGGGCAAATGGTGGGGCACAAGCTCCTTGTTTGTTTGTTCCCCCCCAAATTTTTTTTTTATTAGTTTTCACAATATTATAAACAAACAAACACACAAGACAAACATAAATCATAGCCTTATTGAAAATTACACTTATTGACTTTGTTAGGTGACTTCCTCGCTTCCCCTTGATTGAATTTCATTGCATGTCCTTTTAACGGTTTTCCAAATCCCAATTCTTATGAAATTTAACTTAAACATTTACATCTTTAAATCTTCACCTTATGCAATTAAACATATTAATTCATCACTTAACATAAATAAAATCCTAAGCCCATTAAGTATCTGCAAGCTATTTTCAGTTAATTTAACTTAAGAAATTTAACTAGATAATCATTAAATTTATTCCACTCTTCCTGATACTCCTTCTGGTCGCAGACCCTTCTGGTCAGGTCGGCTAGCTCCGAAAAACCCATCATCTTCATCAGCCATTCTTCCATTGTTGGTAATTCTTGGGTTTTCCACTTTTTAGCTAACAAAATACGAGCAGCAGTTGTAGCATACAAAAATAATTTAACATCTTTCTTGGGCAATTCCAAACCTGTTATTCCAAGAAGAAAAACCTCTGGTTTTTTTATAAATGTATATTTCAACATTTTTTTCAATTCATTATAAATCTTTTACCTTGTTTGGGGGGCTTGCTCCCTGCCCCCCTGGCACCACCTATGCCTAAGCCCCACCATTGGTCTTGCAAAATGTGCTTTCTATTTTTTAAAGCAAGCCATGTTCCTCCTTTCTCCCAGGAATACACAGTGTAATGAAGCACGATGCCATTATGGAAGCCTCCAGTCCGGATTACGTGCTGGTGGAAGCAGAAGCCAATCGTGTTGCTCAGGATGCACTCAGAGTGCTGAAGATCTCTCGGCAGCGATACCAAGGAGCCGCTTCTGCTGGTTTTCCAGCAAGAACAAAGTAATGTCTATGGCGCCACTTTCAGATTCATTGACTTTTACTCGTTTGTATATTTGAAGTACATGGGATGTGGGTGGCGCTGTGGGTTAAACCACAGAGCCTAGGACTTGCCGATCAGAAGGTCAGCGGTTCGAATCCCCGCGACGGGGTGAGCTCCCGTTGCTCGGTCCCAGCTCCTGCCAACCTAGCAGTTCGAAAGCACATCAAAGTGCAAGTAGATAAATAGGTATCACTCTGGAGGGAAGGTAAACGGCATTTCCGTGCGCTGCTCTGGTTCGCCAGAAGCGGCTTAGTCATGCTGGCCACATGACCTGGAAGCTGTACGCCGGCTCCCTAAGCCAATGAAGCGAGATGAGCGCCGCAACCCCAGAGTCGGCCACGACTGGACCTAATGGTCAGGGGTCCCTTTACCTTTACCTAATAATAATACCCCACCAATCTGTCTAGGCTGCCCCAGCCACTCCTGGCAGTTTACAGCATATATTAAAACATAAAATCAAACATTAAAAACTTCCCGAAACAGGGCTGCCTTCAGATGTCTTCTAAAAGTTGTATAGTTCTTTATCTCCTTTTCATCTGGAGGGCGGGCATATCACAGGGAGGCTGCCACTGCCGAGAAGGCCCTCTGCCTGGTTCCTTGTAGCTTCACTTCTTGCAATGAGGGGAACAGCAGAAGACCCTCGGGAGGAGGACCTGAGAGTCCAGGTTTAGCGATGGGGGTGGAGACACTCCTTCAGGTATACTGAGCGCTTTGTCTGGCTGAAATGTGTCCTTGAACTAGGATAATGCCTCTTGATTGTCGGGGTGTGTGTGTGGAAAGATGGCTATAGGTTTGTGGAAACCTCTGGCCTTCACATGGCTAGAATGTAACCTACTGTACAAAGTAAAAGTCACATCTTCCAGCTGTATTCACTTTTGCCTCTGGCTTCACCCACCATGAGCATGCGGTCCCCAGAAAGTTATTCACAGGTGGAAAAAGGTCTCTGCATTCCCTTGCAGTTATCTATCGTATCACAGGTATACATTTGCAAAGAAATTGTGTGCAATTCTTTGGTATGTTTCAGAAGCAGATTTGGTCAGAAGAGGAACCCAACCTTGGTGACAGAGTCTATCTCCTCCCCGTCTCCAGGAAAGAAATGCAAGGTATTTCATAAGCACTTCATATGACAAGCCTACAACATCATTCCACAGCTTGAAAGCTCCCAGCAGAGATCATCATTTGCATGTTGACTGGTCAATCTAGCTGAGTTAAACTTAAAAACAGGAGCATTATTCCTTCCTTGCAGTTGTGCAGCTGGGGCTGAGATTGAGACAAGTAAAAATGCAGTTTTATGTCAAACTAAGTGCAAAAGAAGCTATGCCTGTATTATATAATCCATTGAAGCTATCAAAATGTAGACAAATATCACCCTTTGCAAAGTGATTGCCACTTTAATGTGATGTCGTTAGATATATTTGTCAGTGTTCACTTGCGCTAACAAAACACATCTGTTACTGTTCAGTTTAAAAAAAACCATAGCTTTCCAGTGAAGCACAGAATATGTAATTTGATCTTCCAGAGAGATGATAAAATATGCTACAAATAATTATTATAAATTACATTCATTATACAGCAATATAATGATGTGTACATGTGCGCGCGCGCACACACACACACACAATTTCTGTGTATATGTGGAAATAATAAGGAAATTAAAATTGTGTGTTTTCAAATCACAATTGGCTGGATCCAGATTAGCCATTGTGCAGACAGAAGGCACCATAAGTGTTCAAACTTGTACAAATGAAAAGCTACCCAAAACCTTCTCACAAAAGCATCTTGTGTGTCTATAATTTCAACCGGTTCCCGTTGCATTGGCAAATTATCATCACCTCCTTTGCCGTTTTGAAAATGCTTTCCTAAATATATATTTTGTCTAGATTTTTGATAGGTCCAATATGACTTGAATTGATAGTGTAAAACAGGGCTGGTGTGACACTGGCCTTTCCGCTACTTGATCACTAAGCTATAAAGCCACAGAGATTTTGTGACCAAGGAAAGATGAACCTGTAAACTTCTGGGCTCACACTTCCTTGGCAGTTCGCCATCTACAGAAGATTTGTGTTGTTCTTCTCACTATAAACTGCTGTTTTTCACAAGGGGGCGAGGTTCTGTGTATATGAGAGCTTCCTTCAGTATTTTCCCATTTCTGTTTGCAGGATCTAGAGAAAAGGAGAGAAGAGAATAAAAGCAGAAATATTTCTCCCGCTCACTTTGATGGAAGGGTGGAAGCAGGAGAGTCTTCTTCAAACGCCATGGACTCATCATCTCTGCTAGCTAAAATGAGGGAAAGAAACCATCTGACTGTACCCCAGACAACTGACAGTCAAACGGAGGAGAATCTCCCGCAGGGAGCAGCCGCACCCTCTGTAGCTACAGAACATCAGGAGTTACTGATGGACGTCCGGAACTTCTTGGCTTTCCAGGCCCGGGTGCCTGGTCAAGCCAGCACTCAGGAAATACTGCAGGAGTTTGAATCAAAACTGACTGTGGAACAGTCCTCGGTCTTTCGAGAGCTCTTGAGAAACCTCTGCACTTTTTATAGGAGGCCAAGCGGGGAAGGACTCTGGAACTTAAAACCAGAGTTTACCTGACATATTATTGCTGGGTGTATGCTGTCCATCCGACGCTTTTTGCAGTCAGCTTTTAAAGTGATGCTGTGCTCATCCTATGTAGTGAGCTGGTTGGTGCCTGGTGCTCTGCTTTAAATACCTTTATATACGGTTTCACACACGAAGTGCCGTCTACCTCGAAATGCATCACTAGCAGCCCAGTGGTTTTTTGTTGTTGTTTTTTTTTGCAAAAGAACACGACTGTGACTCAAAATACTTGATTTATAACTCTGTTTCCGTTCCGCTTTCTGATAACCTATGCCATAAAAATCAGAAAGCACAAGCTGTTGGTCCGAATGTGTATTGCACGTGATGACATCTTAGGTGGGTACCAGGGGCATAATCACAGTGATGAACAATGTTAAGAATAATTGCATTTGATCCTGAGATATATATGCACTGTATACACTTCGGAAGTGATCTGTATATGATAACTTCTTCTACTGACGGATTTTAACTGGTCTAGATCTGGGACTCAGCATCCTATTTGGGTGTTAGCAATGATGGAGGGGCAGGTCTCCCTCTATATCAGAAGTTCTCACACACTCGGTTAGGGGTTTCTTGGTGTTATTCAGTGTGGTGTAGTTGTTAAGAGCGGTTTTGTAATCTGGGGAACCAGATTCGCGTCTCCGCTCCTCCACATGCAACTGCTGGGTGACCTTGGGCCAGTCACACTTCTCTGAAGTCTCTCAGCCCCACTCACCTCACAGAGTGTTTGTTGTGGGGGAGGAAGGGAAAGGAGAATGTTAGCCGCTTTGAGACTCCTTAAAGGGAGTGAAAGGTGGGATATCAAATCCAAACTCTTCTTCTTATTATTATTATTCATTCGACTGCCTATCTTGCTGCAGTGACTGGAAGCCATAGGCTTGGCTAGAGAAAAGTCATGATTCTCTCTTTGGTTACTAAATGAATATGATTGAGACAAGCTTGTACAAGCTCATCCAACACCACCTTTTTCTTTTTTGGGGTATGGTTCTATTGGGAACTTGGGCATTTGTTACTCCAAGAGTTATGGGCAGTTGATAATAAGTGCAACCTGAAGCACAGTACGCCAGAAAAAGATTTTTTAAAAGATTAGTGATTTATTGTTTGCCCTGCAATAAGGCAACCTTAGTAACTGACGGTCTTCATCAATTCCTTTGAGTAAAGAATGGACATGATTCCTGGTGTTGGTGGCAATGCGTGTGGTCGGTCTGATGTTATTACTCTCTCAGTTGCGGAATTCTGGCAATAAGAGAAATAAACCACGGAAGATCCAGAGACAAGAACATGGACAATTCATTTTGTCGGGAATTTTTGTGCTTAGCGGTACTCCGTTGATTGAGATATGTCAACACTGGCTTTTGTATGCAGAAAAACAAAATATCAAAAATATTTTGTGTGCCAAAAATATCAAGATCTACCATATACTCCACTAACACTGAAGCAGTTGGTAACAATAGGCACTTCTACAATCATGTAGCTCTTTAGTTACAACTTGTGATAAAATAAGTTGCACCTACAACAAATAAATCTACTTTATAAGTCACTGTCCTGTTCGTCGTTCAGCTAAAAGATCACCTTGAATTTGATGGTTATCTATCCATTTTGGTCAAATATACATCTGATAGTGTCTGTCTCTGAGCTTTATGCAAGGTTCAGTTAAAGACTCAATGAGCTTATCTCCTGCTCCCACCCTACTTTTCCTTCACAGCAATGTAATTTTTTTAAAAAAATCATACACTGCCCTTCAGTATTTCCATTTTAAGGACAGTAATCCATATGCATGGATAAAATCAACAGCAACAGTAACGTTACACAGTCACCAACTATATTACCCAAATTTCACCAATGACTTCATAGGTGGAAGACGAGAGCATTCTTCAAATACCTGAAGGCTGTCACACAGAAGAGGGCAAAGATTTGTTCTCAACTGCACCCAAGGAGAGAACTAGATCGAATGGTTTAAGTAATAGGAGGGCAGGTATCAGTCGAATCTTCAGATAAATATTGATGATTAAGAGCAGTTCAACAATGGAAACAATTGCCTAGCCCTTGAGGGTGATGTGTTCTCCATTGCAGGAAGTCTTGAAGTAGAACCATCAGTTGAGAGCGCTTTATTTCTGGATTTCCTACTTTAAGCACTTGGGGGTCAGGTTAGATTAGAACGGAATCTAAAGGGCTGAATCACCCTAAACCAGCTCCCCTCCTCACCAGTCACCTTCTTCTCCCTGCCAAATTAAAAGGTGCTCTACAGCCTTTGGGATTTCAAGTATAAGACATCTGGTTCCATTATGATTTAAGAGGAATCCATATGTTTCACTTTGTTCCAAAATGTTCCCCCGTAGTTATCATACCAAAGCCCTTCCTCCAAACACCATGATTGCAGATTTTCTTGTTAAAGCAGCCCTACACATGGGGGGGGGGGGGGGAAAGGATTTCCAAAAACACTTGGATACCTTTCATTTCAGCAACTTACATGGCAACCCGAACTGGGCTTCCCATACTCCTTCACTTCATTTGCCCACTGTTATATAGAGAGGCCACTGATTCTAGCACTCTTGGATCTACAGTGGTGCTTCGCAAGACGAAATTAATCCGTTCCGCGAGTCTCTTCGTCTAGCGGTTTTATTTGTCTTGCAAAGCAACCCTATTAGCGGATTAGCGCTATTAGCGGTTTAGCGGCTATTAAAGGCTTAGCGGCTATTAAAGGCTTAGCAGATTAGCGGCTAAAAGGTTATTAGCGGCTTAGCGGCTTAGAAAAGGGGGGGTGGAAAAAAATCGGAACACTCGCAAGACGTTTTCGTCTTGCAAAGCAAGCCCATAGGGAAAATTGTCTTGCGAAGCAGCTCAAAAACAGAAAACCCTTTCGTCTAGCGGGTTTTCCGTCTTGCGAGGCATTCGTCTTGCGCGGCACCACTGTACACTGTACCTAGACCTCTTGTGATGTCAGCAGTCTTCTCACCAGGCAAGTATCTCATCATTCAGTGTGCGCACTTAAACCTTTTTTTCTTCTTTCTTTCTTTCTTTCTTTCTTTCTTTCTTTCTTTCTTTCTTTCTTTCTTGAATAGATTTATATAATAATAATAATAATAGGCTGGGCTCAGGGCGGCTAACAAGCAAGAATAAAAACAAGTTGAATTAATACAACTTAAAAACAAGATTAAAATACAAAATTAAAATACTGAAACATTAAAATATTAAAATGACAGCCTCATCACAGGAGGAGAAAGAAAAAAGAAAGAGGGGGAGGGAATCAAATTGGCTCCAAGCCAAAGGCCAGGCGGAACAACTCTGTCTTACAGGCCCTGCTGAAAGAAATCAGATCCCGCAGGGCCCTGGTCTCATGAG
This sequence comes from Podarcis vaucheri, assembly GCF_965113315.1. Classification (NCBI taxonomy): domain Eukaryota; kingdom Metazoa; phylum Chordata; class Lepidosauria; order Squamata; family Lacertidae; genus Podarcis; species Podarcis vaucheri. Next base: position 94,916,596 of record NC_138763.1, on the reverse strand, counting down.
ACAGAGCGTTCCACCAGGCTGGAGCCAGAGTTGAAAAGGCCCTGGCTCTGGTTGAAGCCAATCTAACTTCCTTAGGGCCTGGGACCACTAGGGTGTTGTTATTTATGGACCTTGAGGCTCTCCGTGGGGCATACCAGGAGAGGCGGTTCCGTAGGTACGAGGGTCCTAGGCCGTGAAGGGCTTTAAAGGTCAAAACCAGCACCTTAAATCTGACCCTGTACTCTACACCTATCATGCCTTTTTTTAAAAAAAACAACAAACAACCTGTGTTATAAGAAGGCTTACAATAATATAGAAATTTATAGCAATAATGAGACCAGAAAACAATGACAATAAAATTAATGCATAGTATAAATGCATCTCTCTTTCCCTAACTATTAAGTCTCCAATGCAGACCCTTAGTAGTGTGCAATGCTTTTTTCTCGGGGGGGGGGGTGCAGGGGTATGCATACCCCTAAACATCTAACGGGAGAAGAAACTTAATTTTTTTAGTTTCTTCTCTAGCACAGGTTCCATTGAATAGCATGGTGAATCTTCAGTTCCGTTGCTACTCCCGATGGCAGCCTCGTTTCCTTTCACTGCAACATTACCAAAGCTGTCCTCATAATACCGTGAATTCTCTTTGATGCTGTTGACATCACAGACTAGCCGAACGCAGGGGACAAAGGCTCAGAGCTGTGGGACGAATGACCAGCTGGCTGAATTTCAGAGTGAGGCTCCCTTTCCCAAATCTGAATTAAGCATCCACTTCTCCAACGCTAAGCTTTTTGAGTTGGGGAAAGAATTACTACGTGTTTCCAGTAACAATTGATTGCAGCCTTCAGTGCAGGGAAAATGCAATATCCTCCTTCCAACAGAAGTTCCACCTTCGTGGATGACAGCTGGATCCCACCCATATTAGTAATGACTGTGTATTCATTGTGCAATAAACTGATTATCTAGCGAGGTTATAAGAAAACTACCTGGTTCCATGTGGCTTGTCAGCCAGCACTCCCAGCGTTCATACCTCTTCCTGTTAATCATTTGCTCGTTCCAATATTTTCCATCACTTTCCTAACAGCAAAAAGTCCAGGGTTTTTTTTTAATAAGCAGATTTGTTCTGCTAAGGCAGCAAAGCCCTTTAACTGCAACCTAAGTTTCCTCATATGCATTTAATCCTTCCTGCAAAACACGGATAGACCTGGGGCACTCCACCTCCATCACTGATCATAAGCTAGTTAGAACAAGTTTATTCCTATAAATATGTAAACGCTTGTCTTGTGGCCAATAAGCTGGAAGTCCCAGATCCAAACTGAGATGAACATGACTTCTAGAAACTAGTGAATGAAGTATAAGAGATGAAAATATTAATTTATTCTTTGTTCTGTTTTTTGGTTTTTCTTTTCTTTCTTTTCTTCCTTTCTTTTGCTAATGGTTTGTTACTGTGTATTTTTATATGTTTTGTTCTTGTATGCTTTTACTCTTGAAGTTCTTCTTATGTTAAAATTTTGAAATTTTTTATTGTTTGTGAAACTTTAATAAATATTTTTTTAAAAAATATGAGATGGACATTACTTCTAAAGCAGTAGCCAGATTTCCTAGAAATAAACACTTTATAGTATTTCTCTGAAGCCAAATTGTTGTTGTTGTTGTTTAGTCGTTTAGTCGTCTCCGACTCTTCGTGACCCCATGGACCAGAGCATACCAGGCACTCCCGTCTTCCACTGCCTCCCGCAGTTTGGTCAATACATGGTGCTATTGAGCTTTTTCCTAAGCTGTTGAAAATGTCCCTCTCCCTGCAACCTGCCCCCACTATGTTGTTCAACAGCTGAGAGGGTGAAAAGGGGGCTGCATAAAAGGTTTCTCTTTATTTGGAAGCCCAAATAAACTTGCTGCTTAGCTGATCAGTGGGAGAGGATGTAAGATGAGGCAGTGGGCCAGAAGAGGTAGCCTGGGGAGTACAAATTGCACATTTCTGAACAAGAAATTGAAAAGAAAAAAAACATGTTTCCTGGAGACAATGCATAATGACTGTATAATGTACATATTGCTTGGAGAATATGCAAAATGCACTCGATTTAAACACATTCCCCAAACCCTCTTGGAGGTTATGCTTATTTCCCAAAGAGAATGTACAAAATCGAGTTGGTGTATGGACATGTCCCAAGATCTGTTGGAGATTATGTATATTTACTGGGAAATGATTCCCTCTTCATGGAAGGATTATGTGCACAATGGCTAGTTGTTATGCACATTAGCTGCTTAAGCTAAAATTCCCCTTAACATATACCAGGGGTCGGCAACCTAAGGCCCATGGGCCACAAGTGGCCCATGGACCCCCGCCACCTGCTCAGCGACCCCCGCTGGCCACTGGGTTGGCTCCCATGCGCCATGCTACACCGGCATGGAACAGTGGGGACCGACTTCCACGACACTGGCTGGCTTCCCATTGGCTGCAGGAAGCTCCTGCAGCCAATTCAAAGCTGCGCATGCCTCCTCCGTGCTGGAAGGAGTGCTGGAAATAGCGTTTGTGCATGCATGCACACTCCAGCCCACTGTGGCATCTGCAGGACCGTGAACCAGCCCAAGCCAAAAAACTTTGCCAACCCCCAACTGCAAACTGCATCGGCATATCCCGCAACTGAGATCTCAGGCGCCACAAAGTGGTTACTCATCTAGAAGTGCCATCAATTTGATCTCTTGCGGGAAAACTTGTAAAAAAAATTGAGGCAAGTTCAATACTTTGAATAAAAGCTTGGACCTTCTATCTGCTGTGCGTAATCTCACTGCTTCTGAAGGAAAATATGGGACAGCTTTATATTCCTGCACTGCAGATGGGTGGACTAAAACCTGATGATTCTCAGGGTCCCTTCCGACTAATAAGACTAAACTGGAGTGCTACTCAGAGCTTTTGAGGAAGTTCAGAAGATCGTTGGTACTGGTAAATCTCAGACATAACCATGCGAAGGATCAAAAGCAAACGGGGAAATGTAAGCTGTACATTATTACTTGAGAGCTACACAATTGTGCTCTGTAGTGAATTCAGAATATTCAAAGCAATGTGGGACCATGATAAGCTCACCTTCAGTAATGAGATGAGGAACGCACTAGGTGATCCATAGCTACTTTTTGCCATTAGGCCAAATGAAGCTACTGTCTTGGGTGGCAAATTTGGCACAGGGACAACGGGAGCCCCCAGCCGTTCGCCTGATTCTCCCAGCTGTTCTCTTACATTGCCACATGGCCTGTGCCGCGTCTCCTAATTTGGCTCAGGTGTTCTAGAGGACATTATCCCATCACCGCTTGAAGTAAAATTCAGTTGGCTTCTGTGCTTGAAATCACATCAGGCAGCAAAATGTCTTGGGCCATCCCAAGACTTTGCCCAGTTGCTCCGTCCGCAGGAATCGCTTCTGTGGCATCTCCCTGCAGAATCGGCTGGATGCATTCCAAGTTCTCTGACAGATGGCCGAGGAATTGCCAGGCAGAAAAGGGAGGATCTAACACTAAAGGTTGAAGCATCCCAAGGATCTGCAGTCTGAGACACTGAACTGCTACGGCGATGGTACTGTGTTTCCACGAAAATTAGAGCACGTATCAGATCTTCTCCAGGACATAATTTCATGGGTGGCATCAACATGCGAAGTTCAGAAAGTGTAAAAGTAAAGGGACCCCTGACCATAAGGTCCAGTCGTGGCCGACTCTGGGGTTGTGGCGCTCATCTCACTTTATGGGCCGAGGGAGCCGGTGTTCAGCTTCCGGGTCATGTGGCCAGCAGGCCTAAGCCGCTTCTGGCGAACCAGAGCAGCGCACGGAAACGCTGTTTACCTTCCCGCCGGAGCAGTACCTATTTATCTACTTGTACTTTGACGTGCTTTTGAATTGCTAGGCTGGCAGGAGCAGGGACCGAGCAACGGGAGCTCACTCCGTCGCGGGGATTCGAACCGCTGAGCTTCTGATCGGCAAGTCCTAGGCTCTGTGGTTTAACCCACAGCACCAAAGTGTAGTACCAAGGAATTTGCACCAGGTGATTGGAATGAAGTTTGCCATCCTCAATTAATGTCTCCTGTCTGTGGCATTGTGTTCTCGGCTACAATAATATTACTGGCTGCAATGCAAATGTAAGAAGAGTGTTGCTGGGTCAAACCAAAGACCCATTGAGTCCAACATCCTGTTCTCAATGGAGCTAATCAGATGCCTAAGGGAAGTTCATAAGTAGGATATAAGTGCAACAGCATTTGTGATTTCCAGCAAATTCAGAGGCATGCTCTCCTCCAGTGGCAGAGAAAGGACTTAGTCATAACTGCAGCCTCCACAAATCTATCCATGAATTTGTCTATTTATATTACAAAGCCATCCAAGTTTATGGCAATTGCTGCATCTTCTATTTACATGTATGTTAATCACATTAACACTATCATCATCATCAAGATGTTAAATTGTTGGTTTACCTTAATAAAGGCTAACAATAATTTCTTAAGAGACTGAAAAGTCAAGAAATCGCAAGAATTAAGGAGATCATTACAAACAATTTGCAAGATTAGATGGATCAAGTAGAAATCTCTGCCACCATCCAAAGCCAACCCAGATAAAATGTGTAATCAAATTTAACAGTTTCTTCGCCAAGCTCTAAGCTTTGGTATGGGAAAGATGTGGGTGGATTTTGGGAATCACAGAAGAAATCTGAAAGATAAGAGGAGAAATGCCTTCATATAGCACATCTGAAATCAAAGATCAAATGTGGAAAACTAATTTGAGGGTTGGCACTGGGCCAAGAAGACACACATTTTTGCTCAGCCATGAAGCCAATCACTATCTCTCAGCCTAATCCACCTTCCAGTGTTGCTTTGGGAATCAAATGGGGGGGGGGAGAGGGGAGCACAAACTCCATCCTCTTCTTTTTTGAAGGATTATTATTATTTGTTAAGTTTCTTAGTTGGCCAGGGCAACCCAAAGCAACTTACAACCAACCAGACACACAGACCAAAAGCCCCACATGGATACATTAAAACCATAGATAAAGGTAAAGGGACCCCTGACCATTAGGTCCAGTCGTGGCCGACTCTGGGGTTGCGGCACACATCTCGCTTTACTGGCCGAAGGAGCCGGCGTACAGCTTCCAGGTCATGTGTCCAGCATGACTAAGCCGCTTCTGGCGAACCAGAGCAGTGCACGGAAACATCGTTTACCTTCCCGCCAGAGTGGTACCTATTTATCTACTTGCACTTTGACATGCTTTTGAACTGCTAGGTGGGCAGGAGCAGGGACTGAGCAACGGGAGCTCACCCCGTCGCAGGGATTCGAACCACCAACCTTCTGATCGGCAAGTCCTAGGCTCTGTGGTTTAACCCACAGCTCCACTCCCATCCCAAAACCACAGATAGTTAAAAGTCAGATGCCCGGTTCTAGAGGAAAGTTGTTGCCTGGCACCTAAAGATATACAACGATGGTGCCAGGCGACAGGGGCGAAGGAAGGGGTGTGTGGAGGGGTCAGACAGCCCCGGGTGTCACCACTGAGGGGGGTGACAAAATGTTGGCCGGCACTCACCACGGGGCCTGCAGCACGCCCAAGCCACACGTCTCTCCTGGGAGTGACATTGTGGATTGGGTGCCTGCAGGCTCCATGATGTCCCAAACGGTCTGCCCGTTGCCTTCTCCTCAGCTGTAGGGTGGCTGAGTGGGAGGAGGCAGGCAGACTACTCAGAGGCCCCACGGAGCGTCCTGCCCCAGACTGCCCCACCCTCGTGGGTGGTTGGCCCCGCCCCTGGGCATACGCCCCGCCCCAGGCGCCCAATTGGCTTGCTCCGCCGCGGCCACACAAGCCTCCCTGAGGGGAGTATTCCACAAGCAGAGAGCCACAGCAGAATAGGCCTGTTCCCGTGTTGCCATCCTCCAGGCCTCTTGCAGAGGGGACCCATGAAGAAGTGCCTCAGATTATGATTATGGGGTCCAGGTAGGATGATGATAATAATAATAATAATAATAATAATAATTTATTATTTATACCCCGCCCATCTGGCTGGGTTTCCCCGGCCACTCTGGGCAGCTTCCAACAGAATATTAAAATAGTCTATTAAACATTAAAAGCCTCCCTAAACAGGGCTGCCTTCAGATGTCTTCTAAAAGTCTGGTAGTTGTTGTTCTCTTTGACATCTGGTGGGAGGGTGTTCCACAGGGAGGGCGCCACCACCGAGAAGGCCCTCTGCCTGGTTCCCTGTAACTTGGCTTCTCGCAGTGAGGGAACCGCCAGAAGGCCCTCGGAGCTGGACCTCAGTGTCCGAGTAGAACGATGGGGGTGGAGACGCTCCTTCAGGTATACTGGACCGAGGCCTTGGATGGGATATAAAGGTAAACGTGGACCAATTATGTCATGAATCCACACTAAAAGTTGTGACAGCGGGGCTCCCTCCTGAACCAAGACAAGTATTAACAAAACTGCAGTCTTTAAATGCCCATTGTTTCTTTGCAAAGAAGGAGGATAGGGGGAGAAACAACAGGTAGAGACTTCTCTTTTCTCCCAGCGAAGAAGCAGCTATAACAGCAGGCATCCCTGATATTTTTCAGTTTAGTTGCATGCTAGTTTGAAGAAGAAGAAGAAGAAGAGTTTGGATTTGATATCCCGCTTTATCACAACCCGAAGGAGTCTCAAAGCGGCTAACATACTCCTTTCCCTTCCTCCCTTCCCTTCCTCCCCCACAACAAACACTCTGTGAGGTGAGTGGGGCTGAGAGACTTCAGAGAAGTGTGACTGGCCCAAGGTCACCCTGCAGCTGCATGTGGAGGAGCGGGGAAGCGAACCCGGTTCACCAGATTACGAGTCTACCGCTCTTAACCACTACACCACACTGGCTTTGTAGAACAGCAAAGTGTCCACCAATATCTTTGCAAGGAAGGAGAATACAGAGAAACCCAGAACTTTGCATGCCCCTGTGACCTCTCTTTGGCCACACCCCTGTGACTTCTTAAGAGATCCACTAGATCTAGTGGGCACCAGCCTGTGGCACTCCATGTCGCATGTTGCTTTGACATGCCATGGAAGTGTTGCTGAAGAAAGCTCCCATTGCCCACTAATTCAGTTTAGTGGTTTTCAGTTCTGATCCACTTCAGCAGAAGCCCTGGCTGGAATAATGTCTCATCCCATTCCCAATCTCCCTGCAAAAAATCACATCATCTAGAAAAGCAGATCACTCTTCTTGTGCCACGGTATCGTTCCTTCTCAGTTGCGAAAACCTAAGATCATGTTCAGAATAATGCTCAAAAATAGAACAAATGCATGCAGAAGACATTCACACAGTTTGTGTTGATTTGCACAGTCTTTTGAATGCTGAATTTCAGTTTCCTTCTGCCAGAATATGGAATTATTACTATTATTACTATTATTACTCTTATTACTATTATTATTACTATTATTACTATTATTACTATTATTTGAGGGTAGCATGGAAAAGAATAGGACCACTCTTACAGCCCCTTCATATTGTATGCTTTTAGCAGATAACATGCTAAAGCTTACAAGATTATGCATCGATGGTATTTAACCCCAAGGAAGCTAGCTCAAATGTACAAAAATGTATCAAACAAATTTTGGAAATATAAGGACTGTGAGAGGTCATTCTATTATATGTGGTGGAACTGCAGGAAGGAGAAGGACTTTTGGGACATTAGCTATAATGAAATTAAGGGGAGAAATTAAGTGCCTTTCCCAAGAGATCAGAATTTTTCCTGCTGGGGATACTAGACAGCGAAATGAAAAAGAATGCCTCAATGGTATTTATGTATGTAACTCATAGCTGTCAACCGTCCCTTATTTGGTGGGAAAGTCCCTTATCCCAGTGCTGTGTCCCGCTGCTGTCCCTTATTGACGATGTCCCTTAAATTTCCCGGGTTTCAAAAGAAGCAGCTTCTCTCCCTCCCTCCCTCCCTGCCGCTCAGGGAGGAGGGAGGCTCCAACTGTGTTGCTTGGCTGCATTGCTCACCCAAAAAGGAGTCTAAGAACGACTGGGGGTGGAGCTTGCATGCCTTGTGCCCATCAAATTGGCCGCGTTGCCTGGGGACTTGCCTTTGCTCAGCGCTTCCCAGCGGAGAGGTGATGGTGGTTTTCCTTGCTGCATCCCCTTTGCCGGGTTGCTGCACTGTGGGAACCACCGCTTGAGGCTTCGTTTGGCTGCTGGCTGGGCTTTCTGCCTTTGGCTCAGAGGGGCTCAGAGGTTAAACATACCTGTGTTCGCAAAATCCCTTATTTTGGCTGTTGATCCCTTATTTTTGAGGCTGCTGGTCCCTTATTTTCAAATCTGTAAGTTGACAGCTGTGATGTAACTACCGCAGCAAGACTTTTCTAGACACAGAAATGGAAGGAGGAGCAAACAACCCTCAAAGGAAGAATGGTTGGTGAAAACCTTGGAATATGCAGAGATGGCAAAATTGATGGCACTGATAAAAGAGACGATTTAGAATCTTTTAAAGAAGACAGGAAACCCTTTCTAGTCTATATAAAAAGTCATTTCCCATACGCGAAGACCGCAGCGGGATTTGAAGTGGAAGAAAACAGCAGAACATATTTGGAAACATGTTAGAGGGGATGAAATTAGACAAGAAGGAAGCTTAAAATGCAATTGTATGTAGTTTGGGTTATAAACATTGATGTCGGGTGAGTGGAAAATCACTAATTTTGCTGAATTGGAATATAATTGTTGAGTAACAAATATAACTTTCTACATGGAAAAAAGAATAAAATATTATTTTTTAAAAAATAACACACTAAAGCTTAATCGGGGAGGGCAACAAAATACATATTTTGAAAGATGCATACACCTATTTCGGTAAAAACAGACACTACAGCAAGAATGACATCCTCTGCTCTCCCACCATGGGTGAAATATTCATGGCAAAGTTCTAAGGATCAGCAGCACACTGTAAATTACTTTCTTTTTTCCCCTGCACCACTCAACATCATCTCATTATGGCCCATTAAACACTAATAATTAAAACAAAATATATTGGAATTGTTTATCCTGGACTGTGTAGGGAAATGAGGTCCATAATACTGCTGAAGGGGGAGAAAATAACTACTCTAGGTCTTGTAATTAGAATAACAATTAAGCAAAAGTCAGCTTTTTGGGGATGGAGGCAGTAATAAGAGACAATTTTTGTTGCTAGTACTCTTCTTGTATACAGATGCTAAAACAGGGCAGTTGCGAAGGTCTGGTTACCTGTAGGAGCTTAGCAAGCTATTGAAGTACCGGAGAAGGGGCAGAGAGCAACCACACAAATTGTTCAAGGGGCTAGAGCAGCAGTTCTCAAACTGTTTTCTCTAGACCACACTTCCATAATAATAAATTGCTTGCATCACACCAATTTTGTTTTATTGATAAGAAAGACAAACCTGCAGCTTTGAGATCAGTCCCATTCACTTTTGTGGGAATGTTGTGGATAGTAAGGTAAAGGTAAAGGGACCCCTGACCATTAGGTCCAGTCATGACTGACTCTGAGGTTGCAGCGCTCATCTCGCTTCATTGGCCGAGGGAGCAGGCGTACAGCTTCCGGGTCATGTGGCTAGCATGACTAAGCCGCTTCTGGCGAACCAGAGCAGCACACAGAAATGCCGTTTACCTTCCCGCTGGAGCGGTACCTATTTATCTACTTGCACTTTGACGTGCTTTCGAACTGCTAGGTTGGCAGGAGCAGGGACCGAGCAACGGGAGCTCACCCCGTGGCGGGGATTTGAACCTCCGAGCTTCTGATCGGCAAGCCCTAGGCTCTGTGGTTTAACCCACAGCGCCACCCGTGTCCCTGTTGTGGATAGTAGGAGAGGATATATTGATTCAATATTATTCTTCCTCACTCATGCTAGTGAGCTGGTAGCAGCGTACATTTTCCTGTACATTGCAGGAAGCTACAGTCATACCTCATGTTGCGTATGCTTCAGGTTACGTCTTTTCACGTTGCGTCCTGCGGCAACCTGGAAATACTGGAACGGCATGCACAGAAGCACTAAATTGCGCTGTGCATAGACGCGGGGCTTCTGGATGCAAATGCTTCGAGTTGCGGGCATGCCTCTGAGACATATTACATCCACGACTCGAGGTTCCACTGTAGTTGGTAGATTCATTTGAATCTCTTGAGTTAAGCAATCTAGTCTGGCTTGTCCAGATTGGATTATTCCTGGTAAATTCCCCTTTTATTCCCTCTTAAAAAGAATAAAGACGCAGCAGCCTTCTCTTAAAAGTAACAAGAAGTTTATTTACATTCAGTTCATGGTATGATCCTGAAGGCAGGCTTTTAAGCTTGTAGTTACAGAAGAGAGTGAGAGTTCATCCCATATGGGATGAGAGCCAGAAGACAGCAAAAGCATCAAGATAGTATAAAGCAAAGAAAATAAGAGGAGAAGGAGGAGGAGGAGGAAGATCAAGAGGAAGATGACTGCATGACCAGACCTTTTATGGGGTCTTCAGGGTCACGCCCATCTACCTGGTCACATGCAGGGGAAGGATGCTTCAAGCCAGGTGTCACAGGAAGTCCTCCTGGCTAGAGTAGCAGTCCCCTGCATGTCCACTCTGGGCAAACATGAAATGTTGTACTTGACTGCTACGGTGATGTTACATCCCACAACTTTGAGCCGCTTTGGCAAAATCCTTGATTCTCCTTGGACATAAGCTTGACTTGCTCCAAAGCAGCCTGCTTCAGTTTGGGTTTCAGTCTTTGTCCGAAGTACAGTGGTGCCTCGCGAGACGAAAAGAATCCGTTCTGTGATTCTCTTCGTCTAGCGGTTTTTTTTGTCTTGCAAAGCAAGCCCATTGAAGGATTAGCAGATTAGCGCTATTAGCGCTATTAGAGGCTTTTAGAGGCTTTTAGCGGCTTATCTGCTGATCGGATCAGCTGATAAGCGGCTTCGCGCTATTAGCGGCTTATCTGCTGATCAGATCAGCTGATAAGCGGCTTAGCGGCTTAGAAAAATGGGGGGAGGGGGAAAAACCAGCAGGAACTCGCAAGACATTGTCGTCTTGCGAAGCAAGCCCATAGGAGATTCGTTTTGCGAAGCACCTCCAAAACGGAAAACTCTTTCGTCTAGCGAGTTTTCCGTCTTGCGAGGCATTCGTCTTGCAGTGCACCACTGTAGAGGCACTCCTGGAGTATTGATTACAACCAAGAGGTCCAATATGGACACACTGTTGCAGTCCAGTTTCTGACATAGGTCACTTGACAAACCAATCAAGAAGATGCGTCTATCCGGAACCAGGTCTGAAGCTGGATTGAAATGGATCTCGGATATTGATTTTATCCAATAACTCTTGGAGTCAAGTCATCACCACTTGGCATGTTTGAAATGTGGGATGTGAAACACAAGAGCAGTCAAGTACAACATTCCTAGAGTGAACATGTTTGCACATGGGGAGGAATGTTTCTCCAGCCAGCAGGTAAACTTTCTATTTCCTTCTGGGCTGCGACAGACTTCCTCTGCATGTGACTGGAGGTGGGTGTGGCCTCACCTGTGCAGGTAACGACAAAAGCACAGGGCAGGGCAGCCATCTCTCTTTTTTTGACTACATGCATCGAAGAAACAACATCTACTAAGCCAAAGATGCCCTCTTGGCTTCCAGCCAAGAGAGGACAAAGGGACTGTCTTCTTATGAGATAGATTCCAAGTGTATGTTACTTCATTAAGCTAAGTCTGCCTTCTGGGATCTGATTGTGAACAGAATGTGAGTAAACTCTTTTTTATACTTTTGTAAAAGACTGTGTCGTCTCTTATATTTTATGAGGGAATAAAGACTGGCCCGTTCTGGCAGGGGTACCTTTACCTTTACTTAAGGGGGAAATACCAGAACAGTTATTATAGAGGCTTTAGCGAGCCTGAGCAAACGCATTCGTTGCAAAGTTTAAAATAAGGGGAATGTTACTCTGCTGAAATTGTGGAACTTGTTAACACAAATTGGATAAGGATATAATCAGACAATAGATCCTCTCCTGCATCCCTGAACATTCCCACATGAGACTGGCTGGAGATTCTACAACACAGTGGGATTTCATCCCAAGAGTTTATTAAACAGAAGTCTACCTACAACTGCTAGGCTACATTGATATTCAAGGATTGGCAAGTGTCAAGAATAAAGAGAGCTGGCCTCACACTTCCGAGATCTCGTCCGCATTCCCAGGCTGAACAAGTGGAAAAGTATCCAGAACAATAGGACAAGCGGCTGCCAAATGTTCCATTAGGATATTATGCAATAAATGTGGCATCCGAGTTGGAGGAGATGCAACTAGCTTCACCCTCAGAGAGCCTGGTAAAACAAACATGGCAAAAGCATGGACTCAAAAAGGAAATAAATCAGCAACCACCACCTCTGATATCCCCTTATAAAAATGTGATTCAGTAAAGAGTTTCATAATATGAAAAATAAAGTAATATCAGTATCAAATATATATATGAATAATGAAATGGGTTGCGGCAGCACAGTGAGCCCTTTGGAAGTGCTGCAGAGAGGGAGGTGTTGGCAGCCACAAGACTCTGGTGATGGTTGTAAATAGGATTTCATAATCTCTTTTGTTTCTATAACACTCGCATCTACCCTGAGCTCAGTGCGGAATCAACAATCTACAGTTCTGGGCCTTTTCCCAGAGATGAAACAATTGTTTTGTGAGGGTTTTTTGGGGGAAAATTCATAGCTAACATTCTTTGACGAACAGTGAGATGTTTAGTTAACTCAACTGATTTAAAGATTCATGCAGTGCTATCAACAAGTAGTTTTAGAAACTCCGATTATACAGCCTATTGAATATTTTGTGGCCCAATCCTCCCTATTGATTTAATTGGGACCTACTTCCAATTAATCGTGTTTACAATTACAGCGGCAGAGTCTGATCCTATCCATGTTTTCTCAGGTGTAAATGCCTGTACTTTTAGCAGGAGTTAAGTGTGCATAGAAAGCCTTTTGTAGGTTTAACCACTGTGCTCAATGGAGCTTTGTATAGGATTGCAGCCCTATAGTCAACGCTTTTCCTTTTAACAGTCTAACCAATTAATCAAGTGACTGGATAGCATACCTCCTGGGACTTCAGAAACAAAAAGAAACACATTCTGAGAACTGCCACCTTTCAGTGGCTTTCATCTTCCCTCCACATAACTATTTTATTATTTTTATTACAGACCTGTGACGTACAACGTGCCTTTCGGAGCATTAACATCAGGAAGGCAGCTGGACCGGATGGAATCATGGGACGGGCTATTAGGGACTGCGCTGCAGAATTAGCCGGCGTATTTACGGACATTTTCAACCTATCCCTGTTGCAGGGTTCTGTCCCTACCTGCCTGAAGACATCGATTATAGTGCCAGTCCCCAAGCAGTCAGTGGTGGTATCTCTCAATAATTATAGACCAATAGCCTTAACATCTGTTGTTATGAAATGTTTTGAGAGATTGGTGCTAGATTATATTAAGGCTAGTCTTCCATCCACTTTAGACCCGTTCCAGTTTGCATACAGAAGAAACAGATCTACTGATGATGCTATTTCCATTGCCGTCCATACTGTATTGAGTCATCTAGAACGACAGGGAACCTACGCAAGGCTGTTGTTTGTGGACTACAGTTCTGCCTTCAATACAATTCTGCCAGACAGGTTATTTCTTAAAATGACCAACTTGGGTATACATCAGAAGATCTGTCTGTGGGTAAGGAATTTCCTGACTGATAGGCCGCAGACAGTGAGAATGGGACCTTACTATTCTTCTACTCTAGTATTAAGCACAGGAGCCCCTCAGGGATGCGTGCTAAGTCCCTTTCTCTATTCTCTGTACACATTTGATTGCACCCCACTGTATAAGTCCAACACAATCATCAAATTTGCGGATGATACAACAGTGGTGGGGCTCATCAGTGAGAACGATGAGACTGCTTATAGGAAAGAAGTACAGGGGTTAATTCAATGGTGTAAAGAAAATAATATTATGCTTAACACCAAAAAAACCAAAGAACTCATAATTGACTTTAGGAGAAAGAAAAGTGTATTGTTACCATTGCACATAAATGGTGAGGAAGAGGAGAGGGTTGGTAGTTTTAAATACCTGGGCATTTATATCTCGGAGGACCTCTCATGGACTGCAAATATTAATATGGTTGTGAGGAAGGTGCAGGGGAGGTTGTATTTCCTGAGAATGCTCAGGGGACTGAATCTATCCCAGCACCTACTTCTGTCCTATTATCATAGTACCATCGAGAGTGTCTTAACCTATGGTATATTATCGTGGTATGGGAGCAGCTCTGAAATGGATAAAAAAGCTTTACAGCGAACAATTAAAATTGCCCAGAACGTTATTGGGCTCCGACTACCAACCCTGGATGAGATCTTCACGTCTCGCATCTTGAAGAAGTCACATAATATTCTGAGAGATCCCACCCACCCTGCTCACAACTTCTTTGCCTTCGGGCAGAAGATATAGGACAATGAAAACACGAACCACACGCCTTCTGAATAGTTTCTATCCAAGAGCTCTGATTGCACTAAATAATGATCTCAGGGCCAGTTGCAAGGTTTAGTAAGTAGGGAGTGGAAGGAATGAGATAGGTTTTAGGTTATGTTATGCCTTTAATAGGTCATGCTATATTCTGGATTATGTTATGTTTTATAGATTATGTCCAAATAGGATGAGAGTTCGGAGATACGTGCAAATGTATATGTGTACCCGGTCTTTGGGTGGGTGTTTGATTTTCGTTGCTGTGTATACTGTGTATATACGGACAATGACAATAAATTTATCTAAATCTATTTCCTTTTGTATCCTGCCTATCAGATTGTGAGCCTGTGGACAGCGAGTGTCTTATCTTTTAATACAGTATGCATACAGAACTTAGAAAATGGTAGGTCATGGGCGTAGCTAGGATTTATGTTGGAGGGGCAGTTAATCCACCTGTCCTGTTCCAGAACGGTTAAACCCCTGTGTTGCTAACAATTATCAGTGATATCCAAGGCAACACGATGACCAAGTACAACAATGTGATGTCAATACAGTGGTACCTCGGGTTACAGATGCTTCAGGTTACAGACTCCGCTAACCAAGAAATAGTACCTCGGGTTAAGAACTTTGCTTCAGGGTGAGAACAGAAATCGCACAGCGGCAGCAGGAGGCCCCATTAGCTAAAGCGGTACCTCAGGTTAAGAACAGTTTCAGGTTAAGAACGGACCTCCAGAACGAATTAAGTTCTTAACCTGAGGTACCACTGTATAAACTTTATATAATCTATACAGAACATTGAACAGTATGAAATATATGAAATATGCACTCTCTGTAAAACCAAATAAACAGAAATCTTATAAATCTCTGAAAGTCACATAATATGCACTCTGGATAGATTCTCTTGAAAACATCGAACCAAATAAGCATAAGTCTTATAAGTCTCTTCGTAGGCTATGCAAGTCTCTGAAAGAAGCAATGGATCAGATTCTTATGTGGTGAAAACAAGCCACAAAGCTTTGTTTTATGACATCCAACACTGCCGAAGTGGTCCACAAACAGACGTAGTGAACAGCACAGTCTGAGAACTGCCAGTGGCTTTCATCTTCCCTGCCCATTCCTATTTCCTTTTGTATCCTGCCTATCAGATTGTGAGCCTGTGGACTGCGAGTGTCTTATCTTTTAATACAGTATGCATACAGAACTTAGAAAATGGTAGGTCATGGGCGTAGCCAGGATTTATGTTGGAGGGGCAGTTCACCCACCTGTCCTGTTCCAGAACAGAGCTACCTGTGATGCGCTTGGCCAGTTCATGGAAGCCACGCCTATCACTCCGTTGCATCACTAGAACACGCCGCAGCATCATCCAAGTGACCGCGGTGAGCATTTCAATTTCAAATATTCTGATGATTTCTACTTTAAGTATTTTTATTTATTTACTTGATTTATTACTTGATTTTATTTATTTATTGCCCCCTGGCTACGCCCATGTGTTAGGTGTTTTATAAGTCTATTATATCAGCAAAGTGGGATTTATTAATTGTTTTGGCAATTTAAAGCAGATAGCACTTTACTTTGCCTTAAAAATACACTTGCTCCTTTCCCACATGTCCTTGTGCCTGCTCTGGATTTGTACTGATAACTAAGGATTGATTGCTTTGCCTGCTGCGGCCCATTATATAAATAAGAAAATGGTTACACGTCACAGGGCATACACATTCCAATCCTGTAGAAGGCTAGGCCTTTTGCTGATTTTATTGAGTATTTTTGTTGTTGGTTTGGACTTCAAACAAACAAACAAACAAACAAACAAACAAACAAACAAACAAAAACCCAGCCCTTCCTCCCGGAAGCTCAGGGCGAATGCCTCAGGGGCCACCAATATCTACAACTCCCTGCCACACTTACAAGAGCATTTTAAAATAGATTTGCTGCGGCAGTAGCTGCCTTTCCGCTCCCATCCACTGCCCATTTTGAAGCACAGAGGGCAAGCTTCTTGCAGGCTGTGTAGGACCTCCCTTGCCTTGGAGGTTTGCCAGACAGAGCCAGAGCATCTTCTGAAAGCAGGGAGCCATTTTTCCTCTCGATGACCAGATTATTGGCTTGCTATATTTTTATACAGCGTCCCTGCAGGAGCGAAGCCGGAATTGGGATTAAAAAAACACACAAAAACCTGCATGTTAATTTGCAAGGGATGAGTAGATTGATTCACTGTAGCTATCCATCGATTGATCCTCGCAGTTCTCTTTTCCTGTTCTCAGCTGTCAATAAGCAATAGGTAAGGAGAACGATAAAAGTCTGCAATGCACCACCAAGTTGTCTGTGGAAGGCAAGGGGGCCTGGGCTTTGTGGTGACGCGCTGCGGGTGGGCCCGAGTTTCAGGCGTCACCTTCAGGAGTGGGAACACGGATCTGGGAAGAAGGAAGAGTCGCGTGGCTGGGACTGCCGGCACTCTCTGGGTCTGCAGCTTGCCGAAGACTTGGGCACGATTTTCCTGCAGGAAGGGAAGGCAGTTGCCCGGGTTCCCGGGTCTCCGCTTTCCAGATCTGCGGTTGAGTCCCCAAGACCGACTGTCGCGCGTTTTAATTGGCGAACTTGTCCCATCCTTCATTAAAGCAATCACTGTTAAAACAGAGGGACATAAAGAATAAACCATAGGATTTATTCCTTCATTAAACTGATGATCCGTACATGAAGCCAATTAACATTATGAGTCTGGCGAACATCAAGTGTAAAAGAGGTTAGAGAAAATGGAGAACAGTCACCTTGGTCTTTAGATAAAGAAAGAACACTTTTGCGTTATAAATTATAAGAGAGTCCAACCGGGACAAATCTGCAAATTTGACTAATTGGAAAATGCCTTTTACTGCACATGGGTTGAGATGAAATGTAACCTCTTCGCTGCTGGTTCTCAGAGACAACTGGGTGTCAGGACTGGTTGCTAGATCATCAGGAAAGAAAGGAGAGAGGAAACAAATCCCCCCCCCCAAAACCCCCAGCACTGGCGTCAAATTCGCTTGGGCCAGACAAAGTTGGCGAAGATTGAAATCGGTGCCTGAAATGTCTTCTGAAATCTAGACCTGCAGGAGCGAGCAGGCACAACTGCCATGCAGGCGTTGGACCCAGAGCCACCCAAACTGGACACCCAAACTGAATCCAGTGGTCCTTCCTCTTCTACAAAGCCGGTGTCCCAGCGCCGGATGAAATGGGTGACTCACTCCGCACCTCCGCCACACGGCTCTCTGCCATCCAAGAGCGGCTGTCCTGCTACACACAAACACACGCGCGTAATGCTTTTTATACTGACTCAGATTTTATACCAGATTCAGGGAGTTAGGAAAGTCTCCAGTCCAGGGTATACGACTAAGAATGCGTCCCGAATGGAAGCGTATCCTCTCTCCCTCCACGCACACGTACTTGGCGGGGGCTCCACAGAACACAGTCCTGGCCGCCCGCTTCTCTGTTTTTAGACGGGGAGTTCGGTTTGCCTGCGCAACCGCGGCCGGGGCAGCCTGTTGTCAATTCCGCTCCAATGTAAACGAGCGGAGACGGGCCGCGGAGGCGAACCACCTCCTCTCTCGACCAAACCAGAGGGTCGCACTGACCCTCCGAAGGACAAACTTCTTGAAATCCAAGCCACCCGTTTCCCTGACCGTCGTTTAACTTGGAAAGACACTCAAGGCGCCAGATAAGACGGGTTTCTCTTTTTCTCGGGGTAGTGGGCGGCGGCGGAGGGGGAGGGGGGACGTAACTGCGAAGGCCTTTGGCATATTTGTGCTTACTCGAAAGTAAGCCTCACTGAGGTCAATGGCACTTGCTCCTACGCCAGGATGCACCGAATTGCGCGGAGATAAGTCGTCTTCAAAGCCGGCGCTCGTGAACCGACGGGGCCGCTGTCCCTGGTGCTGAACCTGCAACATGCTTTCGTGGATGGAGGGGATGGGTCCGGTTTCATACCCAAATGAAAGAGGCGCTGGGGTGGCCCTGGGGGACAGGGAGAGGGTGAAGCTCTCTAAAGCCCTGTTCTCCCAAGGGTGCTTTGTTTTCCCTTTCTTTGCAACAAGCCCTCGATTATCTCACACGCAATGTAAGTAAGCTGATCTCTTTTATATGACAGGCCATCTCTGCGCTCTCTATCTCGCGTCTGCAAGCCATAAAGGCAGCTCCAGCCGGTTGGAATGGGACCCTAGAGAGGGCCCTTTTTCGTTTCTCGGCGCGCAGAATCCAGGGCGGACTCGGAGCCCCTGGGCAGAATCCGCTGAACTTGCAGACTACGAGCAGCAACGAAGGGCAAAAGCGAAGGAGGGAGACGTGGAGTCAGAAAAGCGAGGCATCCACCCTTCACACAAACACACACACACACACACGCAAACACACACAAGCAAGCCTGAAGAGTGCCATAATGAAGTTATGATTATTTTATTAGGGTTCTTAGGATAAAATCTACTCTTTCTCTGTCAGACGGGAGAGAGAGAGAGAGAGAGAGAGAGAGAGAGAGAGAGAGAGAGAGAGAGAAGAGGAAAGCCGCATCTGTTTCCAAACCAGGGAGCCATCGGTGCCAATCCCGTCCGGGGAGTTTATAGCCGTGGATATGCCTGAGAAATAGGAGCCTTCGGAATTACGCAGCGTGGTAGCGGCGGCTTCGTCTCCCCCACTCGCCTCCCACCCGCTTTGGGGGCTCTGTTGAGCTAAACTAGATCGACTCCCCCACCCTAATAGTCAGGCTGGCGGTTCCCAGATCCTTGAAAGCCAACCCGAAATGGCTTGCCTGGCTGGGGAGTCCAGCGCAGATTCTCCTTGCCCGCGATTCGCCCTTTTGGAAAAGCTGACGGCAACCAGGATATGAAAAGAACCGGTTTCCACTTTCTGGCACTCGACGTATTTCGGCGGAGCGGAGGTGGCCGGATTCGTGCCTGCTTCTCTCGGAAACCCTGCCTGGCACGGGACAGCGAGACTCCGAGGAGGACGGCTGCCCCAACCGCTGGTCGCGTAAAAGCGCGTCGGTGCAACTCAGCTGGCGCCTAACGGGAGGGAAACCTTGTTCCTGAGCTGTGCTTTTCGTCTCTCCATCCATCCCTCTCTCGCCTTGCTGCCTTGCTTTAAAATGCACCGTGTCTTGCAAGCGACCCCTGAGCAGACTCGTCCGTCCTTTTCCTCCTTTTCCAGCTGCGCGTTTCGAAAACAGCCCGTCGTTGCCGTCTGTCCAAGCAAGGCTTGTTCCAACGGAAAACGAGCTGTCTAGACCAAACACAGACAGCCAAACTTATCAACAGTTGTCTGAATTGCATCTTCTGACGCATCTTGAGTGGGTCATAATACCAACTTTATTTTCAGTGGTGCATAAATTAATTACACGCATTTAATAACCCAAATATCATTATATTCCCCCTTTAATATCGTAAAGGCTTTACGCCAGGGAAGCACTTAATCGGGCAGGGGGGGCCATAAGCGGCTATTATGTCGGTGTAATGCTATTATGGAGCCAATTACGCGCCATTATCCCGTCCCTCCGCCCTTTCGGTTTCTGCCATTTGATCCAATCTCGCGCCCCCGAATTTAAATTTTCAGCTGGGTGCTTTAAAAAGACTCATTTTCACCCAGGCCTGGGGGCTGGGCCAGCTCTCTCGCCGCCGAGCCTCCCTCTCGGATGCGCTTTAAAAGTAATTGCGAAGGGTCCCAGCGCATCTCATTTGCAGACGGGAAGCGAGCATCAATCCGGAGACCCCTCGCTGTGAACAAAATCAAACTCCGCTTTGGAAAGGCGAGGCGGCTCCGGCAAAGCCCACCGAATGGGCCATTAGCGGGAGGGCGGGCGGGCGAGCGGGAGGGGGGAGGAAAGTGCCAGCCAGCCAGCCAGCCAGCCAGCCGGGCACAAGTGCCAGCCCCGCTTGGCCACCTCTGCCCAGAGGTAAAGTGGTACGCCCCAAGGGACCCCGTCGAGGCTTGGGGAGCCTGGCGCGAGCGCGAGCTGCTTAGGGAAGGTCTATGTGGGATCCTCACCCCACCCCACCCGTGGGCTCCCCCCATCCTCCTCCTCCCCCCTTCGCATTCCTGCTGTTTACTGAGAAATGACGCGCTTCCCCCCCCTCCACGCACCACGTGGGTCATTTGGAAGGCCCAGTAGACCTATCCAAGTTACTCACTGTAGACAGCGCTGGCAATAATCAGATTAAGGCCAATTACGCGTGAGATTATAAAAGCAAGTGCTGAGAGGCTGAGCGGACGGCAGACAGTTCCGTCAAGACATCTGCCCATTGGCACGGCTCCGCCGAGGCCTTGTGGCTGCCTCGACGCCAGGAGAAGGACGAGCAGCCGCAGCTGGGGTGCGGGCGAGCGCTGCCTCCTCCAGCCGCCCCTCTGCCTCCACGCCGCCTTCGGTAGGGCTTTCACTTTCCTTGTTGTTCCTTGACGGGGCGGGTTTGGAGTCTTTTTGGGGGGCTTAGTGGGGGCTGAACGGCTCTTCCCGACTCAGGCAACGGGGGAAGTGGGGGAGACCAGTATCCGGCTCATTGCCGCCGCCACTAAAGGGTTCCCCAGAATTGCTGCCTCGGCTTTCTAAGCTTCTCTCCCCGTTCCTCAAATTTTGTCCCTTCTTTCGAAAGACGAAGAGGTCGGCATGGGGGGCCGGCCGGAGGAGCTTCGCTCTCCTCTCCCGCTCCCTCTGGCACAGCGGCGCGACCTATCCTTTAGCCAAAGTTCCCCGGGAACCTTTACCTCTCAGGCTCGCCTAGCGTCGAAACGCCCGCGCCGTCGAAAGAAAGGGCCCACCTGAGCGCTGCGCATCGAGGTCGCTTGCTCTGCTGCTTGGGGGTTCGTGGTTTTGATTCGCTTGGAGGTCAGGCTGAAGAACCACCTCTCGCCCTTGGAGCTGGGGGGCGGGCGTCGTGGGAGAGAGATTTATTCCTCTGCCTGTTTCTGACCTCCTTCTCCCTGCGCTGTTTGTTCCAGAGTTCCCGCCCGCCTCTCGCCACCATGTTTTATTTCCACTGTCCCCCGCAGCTGGAGGGTGAGTGTTGTTGTCGAAGCTCAAACCGTAAGTAGGAGCGCAAACTTCGATCTCGACGGACCTTCTCTGCGAGGCTCCCCGCGTTTGGGCCTGGAGCGCAGAGGGAGGCGCTGAGCGCACAGGCAAGCTGGCAGGCAGCGGCTAACCCCGACCGATCAGTACAGAAAATCTCATTTTGCTTATTTTATTTCTGTTTCGTCTCTTCGGAGATTGTAGCCCCCCATCGGAGTACTGGGTTGGGAAGCGGCCTTAATTGCCTTCCTCTTGGAAGCGCCTTCGGCTGGGGCGCGCGTCTTTTTGCGCGCTGCGCGGCTACACTTTTGGCCACCTGCCTCCCCTCTGCGGCTGCAAGAGCCGCGGGCGATGGGGCCGCCCGGCCGTGGATCCTCTTTCCTCTCCCAGCAGCACAGATGTTCTTGTTCCGCCTTTAATCGGGAGGCTTTCTGGAGGTGGGGGGGGGCTGCCCCCCGTCTCTCGCCCGGGGGCAACATAAATCTTTCATACAGTTTTGGAAACCGGCTTCTGCGGCGTCAGTCGGGAGCAGCAGCGAAGTGGCGGTGGAGAGCTTGGGGGTCCGTGGATAGAGCTGTGGGGCAGGCCCCAGTTGTGGCATTGGCTGCCGGGCGCCGCCTCCTTTAAAACTAGTCAGTAAGTTTTTGTCCGTTACAAAGTGAATAGGAGGAAGAGAAAAGGAAACAAACAGGGTGAGCTCTGATTTTAAGACGGGGCGGCCGCAGCTAAAATCCGCTGTTCAAGCTGTTCCTAAGCTTCGTTGTCAGGGAGGTAAGGGCGGTTGAGCGAAGGTATTGCTCTCCAGGGGTCGAAAAGTTCCTCGGGGTTTCGTCTGAGCCAAGCTGGGAATGCAGAGAGGCGCGGGAGTCTTGGAGACCCCTTCCGCCCGCTGAGTTTCCTTCCGTTATTCCCTTCTGTCTCTGTCCGGGAGTCGCGAGAATCTGGACTTTATCCGAAATCCTTCCGGGCCCGCAAATCCCTTTCCAAGGCCAAGCTGGATTTCGGCCCTTCGCTTGATCTGAATCTAGCCCTCCAAATCCAATTGGCAAAAGGTCTGACCAGCGCTGGTGCAAGCCGGGATCGGGCTGACTTGTAGGCCCCCAATTGAGCAGCAGATCCCGAGAAAGGTTGCACTTTTACTTGGAAGTAAATCCCATTTGCCCTGCGGGCCTTTTCACTCCGAGTAAGTAGCCATTCACTTACCACGAAGGCGGCTGATTTGGGGTTTCCGGAAATGGCAGCAAACGATTCGTTCTTTGCAATTTCATTTCATGTGTATTTTTATTGCCATGGAAGAGCCAGGCGCGGGGGTGGGTGGGAACTTGCCTTCTTCGGGTGCCCAACTCCCTTGACCAGCTTTGGATATTATGTACCTTGAAGGGGGCACTTCCGGCTCCGCTTCAGGCACAAAGTATTTATGGCGCGCCCTGTTCCTGCAAGAATTCGGAATTTCACCAACCCATCACCAGGGTCCGCGTTGGGATCAAGCCAATTCCCTCACCCTCCATGAACTCGGTGGCGCTTACTCCCAAGTAACACCATTCAGATGGCGGTGCGGGTCAGTCTATTATCGGCAATCCCAATTAACTGACCTGAAAACAGGAAAGCGGGTGGCGGTGGTTCTCCCTGGCTGACGCATCTTATGGCAAAGGAGGCAGCCCTGGAACCAGCCCAGGGGCGCAGCCCTCGCTGGGTCCCAGCCCAGCCCAGCCCTGAGCTGCGCCACAGATGAAAATGGAGACAGGCCCCTCATAGTAGATGGGTTGGGACTGGAGTTACACTCAACGGTTGGTCTTGGGAGGAGCCAGTGTTTCTTCGGAATATTCTGCCACCGCTTTAGCCCGAGGCAACCTCCGGCCTCATCCCGGTCTGCGCCAGAGACAGAGAGGGGCGCGCGGCGGTGGGGTGGGGGAAGAGTTGGGGCAGGAGGCAGAAAACCAAAGGAACCCTGTCTTCGTCAAACCTCCTGATTTTGAAAGTCAAAAACCGGTAGAATGGGCTCAGAAGCCTGGCTAAAATCGTATGGAGAAATGGGGGGGGGGTGTCCCACGCACAACCAGTATCTTTAATAGTGCTAAAAATCTCGCCCTGATAAGCCGAGACGACCCTCCTCCCTGCCCCGGAAAAAAGGAGCAGAAACGTCCATCTCCATCAATTCATTTCAGACAAATTCATACCCACTTATAGGCACATATAGTGGCTGGGCGGGGAATTATTATTATTAATAATAATAATAATAATAATAATAATAATAATAATAATAATAATGCTTTAACTGAGATTCATGCATTATTGGGGGTTGGAGTAGATGACTTGTGGGGTCCCTTCCAGCTCTGATTCTGTGACACATTCCCACCCCCCGCAGGGCAACTATTGACAAGTAGGTCTCTTTCCCCAATTTGTGTCCCAGTCTTCCATAAACTGCTGGTAGTGGAATCGTGCCTTCTTTTCTCGTTATCTTCTGACAAATAAGAAACTCACTCCAAATCATTTACGAGATTGAAAGGGGTACATTGAAAATCAAAGCCACCCGTTAGGAAATTTTAAATTAATCTTAACCCTTCCAGCAGCCCTCTGGCAATCCGAGCCATTTTTGGGTGGGCCCAGAGTGGAGAAGGTGCGCGCAAACTCGCTCGCAGTCGCGGTGCTTTTGCTGGGGAGGCGAAGCGCCTCGACGCGCCTCCGAAAATCTATTTCAGATTCGCTGCTGCGTAAGTGGTCTGCAAGCTCGCAGCCATTAGGAGGGCCGACAAAAGGCCCGCCGCACGTTTGAGGCTTTAAATCGATTTAGTCACAAATGAGGTAATGGGGCTCGGACCCAGTAATGGGATTTCAGTCCCAGGAATGTGTTTGGGGTGGGGTGGAAGGGAATAATGCCTTTTATGATCCTAAATAGTAGCCCTTGTTTGCCCGATGGCGCCGCGGCCCGGCTTGTTTTCTGACGGCAACTTTGGAAACCTGAACAAGTCACATCCAGTCCTGCAACTTGGACGTAAAGTGTACAATCAAAAGACAGAAATAAAAGTCCGGATTAAGAGCCGGGCCGGGCCTCTCCTCCTCCGGTTTCCCGTAGCCACGTCGCTGCCCCCCGGCCGTCGGTGGCGAGGAAAGGAAGCTCTTACAACCGTCGTTTATTTCGCCGCGATCGCCCCAAACCGGCCAGCTGGCAGCTTTGAAAGCGTCCCGGGGGCAGAGCAGGGGCGCTGAACCCCGTTTTCCGCAGCCTCCCCAGCTTCTTTACCCCCCGAAATCGCCGCCCTCCGAAATGGAGAGGATCTCGCGCTTCTGTACCGCGCGCCTCTCTCCGGGTTGCGCCCAGTTCTACCCACTAGGCAGCTGGGCCTTACAGTGGCGCCCTTTGGGGAAGCCAAGGAGGAGCCGGAGCGAGAGTCTGAGTCACCCCAAGGCGCAAAATCCCCCTTGCCCACCCGCATAATGATTTGCAAGTCGGGAGCGCCGCCCCGTCTGTTTTCCCCGCGGGAGAAAGCCGCTTTCGGTCCTTGGTTATGCAACCTACAGCTTCCCCGCAGAAAGCGACTGGCCTGTGCAGCGTGTTGTTTGGTGCTCAACGGACAACGGCCCTGTCCCAAATGCATTTTTATTTTTTGGGTGGGGGCGGGAAGGGCATTTTTGGCCGGGCCCTCTTTGCTCCCCAAACTCTGCACAGTCTCAGCCGGGCGGCGGCTTAGGGTGCTCTCCCTCCGCCCGCCCCTTCCAGCCTCCGACCTCCGCTTCTCCTCGCCCCGTCCCGCAGGTGCCACGCCCTTCGGCGGCCCGTCCGCGGCGGACTTCGACGACGGCTTCTTGCGGCGGAAGCAGCGGCGGAACCGGACCACCTTCACCCTCCAGCAGGTACCCGGCAGCTGCCGTCGAGCCTCCCCGCCCCGGATGGTTGGAGTCGAGGCCCGCCGGGAAGCCCTGGCCGGTCCCGTCGGGGAAGGGTCTTCGTGGGTGCCGCCGCCGCCGCGCGCGAAGGACCGGCCCGCGCTGGGTTGGACGGGGCGGGCTGCAGGGAAAGCCGCGCCCTCCACCGGCGTCGTGGCCAGGGGCTCTGCGGAGGCGGCAGGACGGAGCCCCCCCCCCCCGCTGGAGGAGGAGGTGGTCTTGCTTGGCCCTGGTTCTCCTCGGGCCGCCCCGTCGCGTCCTGCCCTCCCCT